>NC_140992.1:190580944-190767394 GCF_052327205.1 Somniosus microcephalus | reverse complement strand
AGTGAATAGAAAATCACAGGCAGTACATCAGCAATTTCCTGACATGTCCGGCTAGTGGCGAGTCTCCTCGCCGACAGCACATATTCAGAAAATCAGCCCACTGTCTCAGTTGGTGAGTTCTGTCAATTCCAGGTCTACCTGGTACTCACTCACTAGTTCTAGGTTGTTTTGCTAGATTTTGCTTTCCACAGGGGCAGGTTAGCTTGATGTAGGACTCACTTTTGCATGGATCTTGTCCTCGTAATATTTAAAGAGAGTGTCCGTTACAATTGTGCTTCCCTTCTTGCCTTGTGTGAAGGCCCCAATATCTCGTTCAAACTCAAGGACTGCTTTCTTTATTTCAGTCAGTGAAAATTCAGCTTCCTCAATGGTAGCCTAGAGGAAAACAAACACACTTAGTTAGAGATCTTTCTACTTTATGAGCTGTCACAAAGGCAGTAGCTGGGAATTTCCTTGGAGCTGTTCCCGTTTTGCTGCTGTACTTTCACCGAAAGTGCGGCAGAAACTCAGTTATGGCGGCAGAGCAAAAGCAGCTCAGAGGAAATTTCCGACAACTGAATTTCTAATAGGGTGAGAAAGACCTTCTTCCTTCTGCAATCAATCAGTGGGATCAAATGAGGATAACTCTGCAATCATAGTGCCACCTCTTTAAAGAGTGCCTCGCTATCAGGAACCCCCATTTTTTTTTTTTAAATGACAGAGCCTCCCCATCTGGGTTCCACAGAACAAAACATGTGGTAAACATATGTTGATCAAACTTTGCCATAGTGATGATGGTGAGGTGCACCTTCATTGCCAGAGCCAGAGAAAAGGACTGATGTATCAGGCCAAAGAAGGTGGTCTGGTACAGCATGAAAAGAATCAATGGGCGTAATTTTGACTTTGGGCGATAGTGTAAAACGGGCGATAGCAAATTGGTAGCCAGTTTTTTATATCTCCCGATTTTTATTTTGATTGACCACAGTCTTTCTTAATGCATTTTATGATGATGATTGACATAGTGATCAGAATCGGCCTCCTCCTGAGGTCCCCACCATTACAGAAGCCAGTCTTCAGCCAATTCGATTCACACGTGATATCAAGAAACGGCTCAGCGCACTGGATACAGCAAAGGCTATGGGCCCTGACAACATCCCGGCTATCGTGCTGAAGACTTGTGCTCCAGAACTAGCCGCGCCTCTAGCCAAGCTGTTCCAGTACAGCTACAACACTGGCATCTACCCGACAATGTGGAAAACTGCCCAGGTATGGCCTGTCCACAAAAAGCAGGACAAATCCAATCCGGCCAATTACCTCCCCATCAGTCTAATCTCAATCAGCAAGGTGATGGAAGGTGTCATCGACAGTGCCATCAAGCGGAACTTACTCACCAATAACCTGCTCACTGATGCCCAGTTTGGGTTCCGCCAAGACCACTCTGCTCCCGACCTCATTACAGACTTGGTCCAAACATTGACAAAGGAGCTGAATTCCAGAGGTGAGGCGAGTGACACTGCCCTCGACATCAAGGCAGCATTTGACCGAGTGTGGCATGAAATCACATCCAGTCCTAGTAAAATTGAAGTCAATGGGAATCAGGGGGGAAACTCTCCAGTGGCTGGAGTCATACCTAGCACAAAGGAAGATGGCTCTGGTGATTGAACGTCAATCATCACAGCCCCAGGACATCGCTGCAGGAGTTCCCCAGGGCAGTGTCCTAGGCCCAACCATCTTCAGCTGCTTCATCAATGACCTTCCCTCCAACATAAGGTCAGAAATGGGGATGTTCGCTGATGACTGAACAGTGTCAGTGCCATTCACAACTCCTCAGATAATGAAGCAGTCCATGCCCGCATGCAACAAGACCTGGACAACGTTCAGGCTTGGGCTGATAAGTGGCAGGTAACATTTGCGCCAAAGAAGTGCCAGGCAATGATTATCTCCAACAAGCGAGAGTCTAACCACCGCCCCTTGACATTCAATGGCATTACCATCACCGAATCCCCCACCATCAACATCCTAGGGGGTCACCATTGACCAGAAACTTAACTGGACCAGCCACATAAATACTGTGGTAACAAGGGCAGGTCAGAGGCTAGGTACTCTGCAGCGAGTGTTTCACCTCCCGACTCCCCAAAGCCTTTCTACTATCTACAAGGCACAAGTAAGGAGTGTGATGGAATACTCTCCACTTGCCTGGATGAGTGCAGCTCCAACAACACTCAAGCAGCTCGACACCATACAGGACAAAGCAGCCCGCTTGATTGGCACCCTATTTACCACCTTAAACATTCACTCCCTCCACCACCAGCGTACTGTGGCTGCAGTGTGTACCATCTACAAGATGCACTGCAGCAACTCGCCAAAGCTTCTTCAGCAGCACCTCCCAAACCCGTGACCTCTTCCACCTAGGAGGAGAAGGGCAGCAGGCGCATGGGAACACCACCACCTCCAATTTCCCCTCCAAGTCACACACCATCCTGACTTAGAAGTATATCGCCGATCCTTCATCGTCGCTGGGTCAAAATCCTGGAACTCCCTACCTAACAGCACTGTGGGAGTACCATCACCACATGGACTGCAGCAGTTCAAGAAGGTGGCTCACCACCACCTTCTCAAGGGCAATTAGGGATGGGCAATAAATGCTGGCCTTGCCAGCGACACTCACATCCCATAAACAAATTTTTTTAATTCTCCTGCTTCAGACCCACTGGTTTATGCTCACTCCCATTTCTATTACGTGCAATTCTAGAATTTTTACTGGTATTTTGGGATTACATTCCATGATTCCATCCATTTTTCTGTGAAAATTACAAAGCACCAGCTTTACATATAATACTTCAGCAATGACAGGCCTCCAATTGGGTTCTAGATGCCATTTTAAAGTATGAACATTTGAAATTCAGTACTAGCTGCCAATGGAGTATCTGGTTGGAGTCAAGTCACTGATATCTGCAGACTGAATGGTGTGGCTTGTTGTTGTCTCTTACCTGTAAATTCCAAATTGTGTGGCCTGAATCATGCTTCAGCTTTGCTAATACATCTTTTGTTTCCTCTAGTTCTCTATAAGCAATGTTGCACTTCTGCTCTGCTGTTAAGCTCAAAAGGCGTTCAACTGCCAAATTGCGACTCCTGGATCGATGCCTTGACCGGCCCTACAGGATTTACCAAATATCAACAAATATTTTAAGTTCTGAACTTTACATTTTATAATAAAACTTGTGTAATCATTGTTTTTTCTGTACTCTTTTCTCTCTTCTACATATCTCTGGCTGAGAAGGCTACAAGGCAACTTCTCCCAGGCTTCTTTAGCCAGTGGGCTAAGACAGTACATAAAAGTAGCTTGGTGTAGCTCATCCTTGATGTATCCTGCCGCCCACCGGGGAAGTCCTTGCTTAGTCTCGGCTCAGTATTTCCTACTGCTCCCACTGGTACAGCCAAGATTGCAAACTCAGCATAACTGGAATTGCAGGCATGAACCACTCCATAGCCCCAGAAAAATGTGGCACAAATACACCATGGACTGTTGGCAGCTCAAACGTCAATTCTCAAATTAATTCCCAATCAGTCACAGTCACCAGTTTTACACGCTACCTATAAAGGCCATTACCACAAGTCTCACATCGTGGAAAGCATACGGCAAGGAGGGAAAGAGTAATTTTCCAAGTACCTACTGGTTACGAATAGCTGATGGACCAGCATACCCATTTTCCCGATAATTGCTGGCAGTGATCGAGGTTCCTCTCTGCTATCACGTTACTCCCTCCCCATCTGCTCTAGTATAATTGAAGAGCTTAAACCTTTTATCCTGGCAAAAATTAAGAGTATTAATAACATTTTAAAAAACTGTTGCAAAATATAACTGATCCTAGTTGAGGCCCAACTTCAGAATATCCCCCTCACCCCTTCATTATACCATTGACTGTGGGCCTATGTCCCACCCATTGACTGTACCCCATGACAGCTGAATCACTTTGTAGCCCCAGAGCCACCTCTTTTTCTCAGCCACCCGAAAGCACCAGGCTTTATCATCAAAATACAGGCAACAGTCAGGTACCACTATGACCCTACATAGCATTTTTATATATCAAAATTTTGTTGCAGATATTTCAGGTTCCTTTCTTTCAGACTCTAAGGCTGCGATTTTGCCGACTGAGGCAAGTCCGGGGCGGCCGGGGTCGGTGTCGCGGTCCCAGCCCGCTGCCTACTATAGCCCGCGCTCTCCAAGCTATTTTTCGTTGATTGGGCTTGTTAAGCCCGCCCTGCGAGGTTCCCAGCCAATTAATAGGGACTGTGTCTGATGACGTCATTTGATGACCTTTCAATAATCTAAACAGATCATGAAACGTTACTGCCAAGCCACACTCAACCTCATCCTGCTGTGCCACTCATCACATCCCCATCTCTCTGCCTTCCCTACCCTACTCCTGCACATCTTTACTCACACCAACTTACCTTACACCCCCACCCATCCCCCTCTATCTACATTATCACTTCCCCATCTCACTAGCCACCCCTCACACTCACCCTCAACCTACTGCAAGCATACCAACTAACAACACACAAGGGTAGGCACCTGGGTGGTTTAGCCAATGTTCATTGAAGTTTCTGTTAATGTATTGTCAAACATTGAAATCTATATTTTCAACACTTTACCTCATTGGACAGATCTGTGCTCATCTTTGGAAGTGTGGTAGTGAGTTCCAGTGAATGTTGAGACATAACGTTCCCCCCCGCCCCACAATTGTGATGAGTGTGAAAGGAATGGCTTGGACATTGTAGGGATGTTTTATGGTGCTGGTGTCAACCTGGCGCATCATGTGGCAGCCAGGGTGTATAGTGTCAAGTGAAGTAAATCTGGCCATGGTGATGCCACCGCTGGCCTCCTGGGCAGCAATGTTGTCCGGTGCTGATGCCCTGTGTCCCGTGCAGCATCAGGTGATTGTGGAGAAGGTTGGTGTTGTTGTTGGTGTGCCTGGTGATGTTGGTGCTGGGGCTGATCGTGGAGGGATTCAGAGGACCAAGATGAGATTTTTTCCAAGGGCACCGATGTTGCTGGAATAGATGGCAGCTGAAGTTGAGATGACAGAAGCGATCTGTCAATGGTGAGAGAGCTTGCTCCAAGGAGGTGACAATGGATAGAGAGTTTACTCCAAACACTTCCAAACTGCATACAGCTCAAAAATGTCTTCCAAGTCCTGAAGGCTCAAGCTTCTGACGTTGGAAAGTGAACAGCTGTGAAATGGTAGCTTTCATACCACCTTTGCAGCTGTCACCTATTCACAGCAATGGGGAGACATAGAGAACCCGACCTGGTTACCTGACATGATCTCTGAACCCCGTTAAAAAAGTGTGAAAATAGAAATAGGCTGGCAAAATAGTAGTTAACAAGCATTTAACTATCTTAAATGCCTCCCCCGCCGCTTGGTGTCGGGTCTGTTCTGAAATCGCAGACCCAACACTTGGAGGCGGATTCGAAGCGGGCTCCCAAACCGCTGTCATTCATTTCGACTTTGACAGCGGACCCGCCTCCGAACTTGCATTCTGGAGCGCCAGCAAAATCGCAGCCTAAACATCAGAAACTATTGAGAAAGGATTAATGCTGCTCTTTGGGTACTACCTGTGCCATCTGTGAAAGCTCCTGTGCCGCAAATTGGGCTTGTTGGGCCATATCCTTGGGCACCAAGCGTTCATAGTACTTATCAAACATAGCGGACTCTATCTTCATGGCTGCATTGGAAGCACTATGTTGGAGAGAGAAAAAAATCATTAATATGCACAGATCGACAGGGGTTTAGAAGATAGAGCATGGTTTACACAAGAGATTCTGAGCTGCTCAAAGTATATAAAATGGAACACGGTCACTAATTCACAGTGACTAAGTAAGTTGAATTCCATTTCTTAAAAATGTATTCTGGGATTTTTACTGGTGCTTTGGTGTGGAGTTTGACTACCCTGTCCATTATTCTATGAAAACCGTTAACAAGTGGCCTTTACATTTTATATATATTCCTTTACCTATGTATTTAATTTTTACCCCTTACTATTTTGAAAGCTGATAATGCAGAGCAGGGTGGTACGCAAGGCACAGTAGGCCTGCTCAGCATCAGTTGTGATGAGGGGGGAGGGGTATCTCATGTCGAGCAGCACTGGTTTGTGACTTTCTAAGGCCTCTCTGTAAACACTGAATTTGGTGTTTTGTGTTTGGTTCTTGGACATGTATCTCTGTCTCTCTCTCGCACAGCTATAAGAAAAAGTAAACATTCTAATTACTATCAACAAAACACAGGTGATAATTACAGCGTTCAAAATTCAACTCTTTGAAAGAACAAATTAAATGAGGAAAGAACATTCTCTCTTTCTGTCTCTTGTGTCGGACAGCTGTTACCAACTACAATGTTTACATTTCCTAACTGTCGATGTAAGAGATGATAATCATAGAGTATAATTAGAGATTGTTTGCTTCAGAATTCAACTTTTTTTAAAAAATGAACTAAATTACAAAGAGGAATACACTCTGGTCCTGGAGAAAATGCAGTGGCTGGCATAATAAATATAGAGGCAGAAAACCAACTGATGGAAAGATGCAACACACTAGCCCCATTGTAATGATGTGAAGTTGAGGTGGTACAAAGCAAGGTGGTTCTGCTTTCCACTCCAGGCTACCCTCCCCTAAGGAATATTAGGAACAGGAGTAGGCCATTCAGCTCCTTGAGCCCACTCTGCCATTCAATTCAGTCATGGCTGATCTGTATCTCAACTCCATTTACCTGCCTTTGCTCCATATCCCATGATACCCTTACCTAACTCAGTATTAAAATCTCTAATTGTCCCAGCATCCACAGTCTTTTGGGAAAAACAGTGTTCCAGATTTTCACTACCTTTTGTGTGAAAAAGAGGAGCCAGAGTTCTCACTCATCTGTTCGTCTGTTTTTTCTGTGTCCTGGCCACAATGTCTCCATCCACCAAAAACTAACTGGCCCTCCATTAAATTGCTGCTTATGGGATCTTGAAAAATGACGACCACATTTGCCCACATAACTACAGTCACGACACTTTGAAGTAGTGCACTGTATTGGAGGTTTATCTGACAGGCTGATAAGGAAGGCACTATATAGATGCAACAATTTCCTTCTTTTCTCTCCTACCTTCGTCCTTGGCAGGGCCCTGCACTATAAGCCTTACTCCTTCACCTAGGGTTTTCAAATAATTACCCCCCCGCAAAAAAGAAAACCATTCCCAAAAGTGCATTGCAATGGCGAAAGGACGCCACGAGGGCGGCGCCACTCTAGCTCAGCATGAATAACCGCTTAATTCTTTAACTCTTATCAGGCTGTATTTAGATGTTTTCGGCCGCCCGAAACGGTGCGCTGGTACCTGATAGCCGCCAGTAAATTCTGGAGCTGCTCATTAGTCAGGTCCTGGATACGTTCCTCCAAGTGGGTATCGACGCTGATAGCACTGTCCGTATCCAGTGTTTCCGCCATGTTTGCCTCCGTTTCCGTAGAGACCAGGAGCGTGCGCCGTGCGCAGGCGCGAACGGCTTAAATCCCGCGGATAAACACGCAGGCGTCAAGCACATGGTCCGTTTCCAATGAAAAAGCCGCGCTGCCGCCATCTTGGTAACGGAGAGCAGTTCACCGAGGAACTCGTGTGAAACAAATCTTTTATGAGCATATAATCAAACAAATCTTCTCTCAGTAATTTTGAGAATCGGTATTGCTCATCAATATAGATTCA
This sequence comes from Somniosus microcephalus, assembly GCF_052327205.1. Lineage (NCBI taxonomy): Eukaryota > Metazoa > Chordata > Chondrichthyes > Squaliformes > Somniosidae > Somniosus > Somniosus microcephalus. The sequence goes on along the minus strand of NC_140992.1, from coordinate 190,759,675 downwards.
CCAAATTAGCAAGAGAAATCATCAAGAGATTAAGTCTGGAAATGTCTCATATTGCTCACTTTTTTAATTTTGCAAATTTCACACTATTCTTGATTGTAGGTCAAGGCAGTGATTGTAAGTTATGATTTTATATATAGATATATAGAGACTCGATTCATTGCAGATTAAATGCCTTTGATCTGGCACAGATTTGCTAAAACCTGTGAGATCAGGGACAATATCATCATGAATCAACCGAATAGAGCAGATTTGGTTCAAATGTTGTTCATTGTATCCAAGTAAACAATGGCTTCTACATGGCAAAGACAGGTCAAAACAACAAACTTACATTTATCCAATAGCAAAATACTGCAGATGCTGGAAATCTGAAATAACAACAGAAAATGCTGGAAATACTCAGCAGGCCAGGCAGCATCCGTGGAGAGAGAAACGTTAACTCTGTTTCTCTCTCCACAGATGCTGCCTGGCTTGCTGAGTATTTCCAGCATTTTCTGTTATTTCAGATTTCCAGCATCCGCAGTATTTTGCTATTGTATTAGTGTTCGGTTCACTGCCACCTCTCTTCTAGGAATGCCCACCTTGAAGAAGTTCTGCTCTTCTCTCCGACAGGATTTCCATTACGTTAACTCTGTTTCTCTCTCCACGGATGCTGCCTGGCCTGCTGAGTATTTCCAGCATTTTCTGTTGTTATTTCAAACAATATTGTGTATTTAATGCTGAAAGACATATCAAATCCCTTTGCAGATGAGTAAAAATGGAGAGTAGGACTGAGATAGCTAAAAGCTCTGCCACTGATGGTAGAACAGAGGGAGGGGAAGATGCACAGGAGGCCAGAGTTAGAGGATGGGCTCAGGATGGGGTGTAAGGGTAGAGGGTGTCACAGAGTAAGGGTGGGACATGGATGATGAGGTCAAGGATTTATGTTGAGGGTAGGGAGACAATGTAGGTCAGTGAAGATTGGTGGGATGAGCAAGTGGAACTTAGTGCAAATCAGGCTTTGGGCAGTGGTATTTTGGATGAGTTGGAGTCTATGGAGGGTGGAAATTGAGAGGTCGGTCTGGAAGGAGCTAGAGAAATCAAGTGACAAAAGTATGCATAGTGGTGCCAGCCTTAGCTCAATGGTACTTTCATCTCTGAGTCAGAAGTTTGTGGGTTCAAGCCCTGCTCCAGAGACTTGAACACATAATCGAGGGTAACATCTCAGTGCAGTACTGAGGGAGTGCTTCTCTGTTGGAGGTGCTGTCTTTCAGGTGAGATGTTAAACCGAGGCCCCATCTGTCCTCTCAGGTGGATGTAAAAGATTCCATGGCACTATTGGATGAAGAGGAGGGAAGTTCTCCTAATATTCTGGGCCACATTTATCCATCAACCATTATCATTAATACATATTATCTGGTCATTTGTCTCATTTATGTTTGTTGGACGTTGCTGTGTGCATATTGGTTGCTGTGTTCCTACACATTAGAACAGTGATGACGATTCAAAAGTAATTACTGGCTGTGAAGTTTTTTGGAATGCCCTGAGGTTGCTAAAGGTGCAATATAATTCTTTACTGGTTTTGGCTATAGTAAGAGTGAGGTGAGGCGGAGGTGGACAATATGGAGCAAAGGCAAGAAAATGGCATTGAGGTGCAGGTCAGCCATGATCTAATTGAATGGCAGAGCAGGCCCAAGGGGCTGAATGGCCTACTCCTATACCTATGTTCCTATGTTGCTGAGATGCAAGTAAATAAGCAATCTTAGTGGTGGTCAGTATTTGGGGCTTGAAACTCACTCACTTCTGGGCTTGAGTAGGCTACTGAAGTTGCAAACTGTCTGGTACAGCCTAGCGAGTAGTTGGAGGTGAAGTCAATGTTAAAGAAAAGAAGAAAGACTTGCATTTATACATCACCTTTCATGACCACCGTATGTCCCAAGGTGCTTTACAATCAATTAAGTACTTTTTGAAATAGTCACTGTTGTAATGTAGGAAACACAGCAGTCAATTTGCACACAGCAATGTGATAATGACCAGATAATCTGTTTTAGTGATGTTGGATGATAAATATTGGCTAGACACCAGGGATAACTCCCCAGCTCTTCTTCGAAATAGTGCCATGGGATCTTTTAGGTCCACCTGAGAGAGCAGACAGGGCCTCAGTTTAACATTTTATTGGAACAAATGCACCGCAGACAGTGCAGCACTCCCTCAGTACTGCACTGGAGTGTCAGCCTAGATTTTTGTGCTACAAGTGTCTGGAGGGAAACTTGAACCCACAACCTTCTGACTCAGAGGCAAGAGTGCTACCCACTGAGGCACAGCGGACATGGCTAAGGGTATGGAATTTTTGTTTTGGAGCTGAAAAAGATAGCGTTTGTCTTTACAATGTTCAACTGGGGGAAATTCTGCCTGATCTGTGACTTTGTGTCAGACTGGCAGTCTGACAACCTTGCAGTAGTTGTGGAGTTGAGAAAATGATGGAGATTCGTATGACTCCGCTACATATTGGATAAACTCACTGAACCTGGATGGGAGCCCTGTATTTTCTGTTTTTATTTCTATCCTAGAGGATCCTCTCTGGTGTTGCCATGGTAAATTGGAGGATGCATGATTTTATAAGGACAGATGCATCATATCATATAGCATACAGTGTATTATTCTGCTGCTAAGATGGAGCTGAGTACAGATGGGCCTACCCTTTTAAGGTGGAAACATTAATTGGTGTAAACAGGCACATCATGAAGTCAATTAGAGGCTAAGGTCATTGGAGGGTAATTGTTTCTCTGCACATTGGCAGCTCCTTGTAAATCCCCAGTTGGTGCCAAAGGTCAGAAAAACTAGCACTAAATTATTGTTTTTCTTTCTTTTATTCAATACATTTGACACTTTGAAGTGGAACAGCTGAAGAGTGATGGATGCATGCTAAATGCAAGACTTTTATATATACTGGATGATCAGCTTTGGCGTCGCTCAGGGTGAGTCAGAGAATACGTTATACGATCTTATATCGCATACAATAGAATATGAGGGCCAATTATCTATGGTAGCTAAATAAGTCAAATTGTGTTTTATTATTAAGTATTTTGTGGGAATGTTCGGGACACTTTTATGGCTTGAATTCCATGATTATGTGCATATTTATACATAATACAGGAAACTCTTTTTTATCCGGCACCAACGGGACCAGCGTGGTGCCAGTTGATCAAAAAGTCCGGATTACAGAGAGGTATACTTACCAAGGTACGAGAGCCCCGTACACGGCCACAGGTGCAGGAGCCCCGGTTACACGGCACTTGTGCAGGAGTCCCAGTTACACGGCCACAGATCCAGGAGTCCCTGTTGCACGGCCACAGATCCAGGAGTCCCTGTTGCACAGCCACAGATCCAGGAGTCCCTGTTGCACGGCCACAGATCCAGGAGTCCCTGTTGCACGGCCACAGGTCCAGGAGTCCCTGTTGCACGGCCACAGGTGCAGGAACTCCGGTTACACAGCCACAGATCCAGGAACCCCGGTTACACGGCCACTAATATATAGTAAAACTTACCTGAACCTACTCCTGCATTTTGCCGGTTAAGAGACATTTCCTGATATTTAGGTGCCGGTTAAAAGAGAGTTTCCTGTATGTTGCTTGATAAGAAGATTATATGGTGTAAAGGAGAAAGTTTTACTGTAGCAGTATATTTTAGATGTGGGAATAGCAAAAAGGTTAGCTAAAAATAAAGACATTAATGTAACAAAAAAATGGTGAAATTGAAATGAAAAAGTAAGATAAAATTGTATATTCAAAGTTTAAAAACATTTAATCTTAGAGGTTTGGGAATAAAAGGAATGGAAGTTAAAATAAATTAAGAAAGAACTTGTATTTATATGGTGCCTTTCATGACCTCGGGAAATCCCTAAGCACATTACAGCCAATAAAGTACTTTTGTGTGGTCACTGTCGTAATGTAGGAAATGCGGCAGCCAATTTGCACACAGCAAGCTCTCACAAACTGCAATGAAATAAATGACCAGATCATATGTTTTAGGTGTTGGGGTTGAGGGTTAAATGTTGCCAGGACTGGGAGAATTTCCCTGTTCTTTGAACAGTGCCATGGGATCTTTTACATCCACCTGAGAGGGCAGTCGGGGCCTCAATTTAGCATCTTATATGAAAGGCGGCACCTCCGCCAGTGCAGCACTCCCTCAGTACTGCAATGAAGTGTCAGCCTAGATTATGTGCTCAAGTCTCTCGAGTGGGGTTTGAACCTATAACCTGACTCAGACAAGAGTGCTACCACTAACCCAAGGCTGACATCTTAAATGAATGTGAAATAATATATTGTTACATATATGGTTTATCTTATAAATGTGTTACTAGCTACTCATATCTGGTGTCAGATGGGAAATGGGGGTGGGTGGTGTGATGAGACTGGGAGTGGGGTCTGGCAGCTGTGGGTTGAGCAGAAAGATGGATATATGAGACTGGTGGAGTCAAGGACTAGCCCTGGAAGTATTTGGGGGGAATAGGTGTAGAGGACAATGGAGTCCTTCAGCCTTCATCCTGTCTGAACCCCATCTCTTTCACTCCTGTCTCCGTGCCTTCAATTCAACCCGACCCCCCTCCTGAAGGGATAATTACAAGTCCTAGCCCTTTTCGGGCTACCCCAGATCAGGCGTATTTCCCCAGACGTTCACCTTCAACTAAAGTTAGAGATAGCCAAATTCTATAAGACGCTTAAATGGGCCTAAAGGTTCAGGCTATCTCTCCCTAAAGGAAAGGAATGACTGAAGATGTTACCGTCTTCCGGACAGCACTTTTAATAAGTTTAACTAGACTGTACCCTTCCGGATATTATGAGGGTCCGGAATACCTCCCAGAATTATGCAACTCCTTACAAAAGAGTGTACAGAAATTGGGTTTGCGAGTTTATACAGAAATACTCTGTGAGACAATTCTAAAAATATAGATTTATTTAAAAGCCGACATACAATTAACAGCTGTTGAGTCAGTCGCAACATTAACAGTTCAAAATACAAATAGCTTACATTTCTTATCAGAGATCCTTATTCTCAAATCTTTACTTCGTTACATTTCTACATTTCTTACTTATTTCGAAATCCAGAACATCCACCAAAATCAAATACCTTGATTACCCGAGACTCAAAGTTAAAAACTTACAGAGCATGCCTGTGAAGTTGAGAAATGCTTGCCCATTCAGCGACTTCTGACTTTCTGTTTGAAAAGCTCTTATTTTTATACCTTTTTTGAATGGTATATTCTTTGAAGTTTCCTGCTGATGTAAGCTAATTGTCTTATTCATTCTCTCTATTGAATGCTTTCTATTCTTACTGTCATTTCAGCTGCCCACTCTCAGACTTCGGCCTCTACCTTTAGGTGTTCAAGAGTTATCATAAAAACAATATGGCAGCAATGGTTTCTGTTTGATGCCATTTTTACAAAATTCTTTCATTCAATTCTTAATATTGGCTTAACTGGTTTTTAGCAGACGTTGTGACTCCGTGGTGTTCCAAGTTCAATACAAAAACAATATAATTGCTTGGTGCATCTATTGAAGTTATATCTTCAAAGTGTTCTGCTGGTATCATATTTACTATATGTAAATTAAAACCATTTTAACCAGAGTGTTTGCTTGTTTTCTAGCTATCTCAATTGGTTGTGTATTTAATTGTGTTTTCTGTCTTATTGATGTTACTTTTAAAAAGGCACATGGTTTCTTAATATTCTGTTCCTGTTTCATGTGTTAGTTTCTAACACTTGACTTGGGTCATTCATTGTGTTGGTTCCAAACCGCAGACCTTTCAGAAGTGCCAAACTGCTATTTCAATAGGGCCTTTGTATTAGCATTAACAATCAATTCCCATTTCAAAGCTTGTGGTGTTTACAACTTTGTTATCAACTGATCTTTATCTCAGAAGCCTGTATTTCTGTTTACAGCTTGTGTCTCTGAGGTTTTTTTAGATTTTTAAACCCAGTTTCATGTATTAATAATGTCAGAAATCATAGGATGGTGTATTTTTCTGAAATATGGCTTATTCCTTCACACTCCCCCTTTGTTTGGTCCATCTCCTTGTCTCCCTCTTCCACCTCAGCAAATATACTGTTAGTGTAGTGTTTTTAATTATAAAAAGATGATTTACTGGCATGAAACCAGTGAGACAAGCCAGGTGGGTGGGGTGGGGGGGGTGGGGGGAAGGTTTACGCGAGAGCGCTACCACTGAGCTAAGGTTGACACCTTGACAATAAGAGCACAAAAAAACTACAACAGGTCTGTGATCAGAACACGGTCATTTTTTTCTCATTCTCTCTCACACACACACAACCACTCTTTAAAGAAACACACACCCAGTATAAACTTTACCTCAGTGAAGCTTATGACATTTGTCCTCTTGTTCTTCAAAATTATTTTTTAAAAAGCTACTAAGCCAAAAGTGCTATGAGGTACAACAATACACAATACTCATTGTAGTTTAGAAGAATGAGAGGGGATCTTATTGAAAGATATAAGATTCTGAAGGGGCTTGACAGGGTAGATGCAGAGAGGATGTTTCCCCTCATGGGGGAATCTAGAACCAGGGGGCATAATTTCAGAATAAGGGGAAACCTTTTTAAATCGGAAATAAGGAGGAATTTCTTCTCTCAGAGGGTCGTGAATCTTTGGCATTCTCTTTCCCAGAGAGCTGTCGAGGCTGGGTCATTGAATATATTTAAAGTGGAGATAGACAGATTTTTGAACGGTAAGGGAGTCAAGGGTTATGGGGAGCGGGCAGGGAAGTGGAGTTGAGGCCAAGATCAGATCAGCCATGATCTTATTGAATGGCAGAGCAGGCTCGAGGGAACAAATGACTTACTTCTGCTCCTACATCTTATGTTCTTATGTATACCCCATTGGTACAGCTAACTGAATATGTGTCCTGGGAAACTGAGTACATTGCATATGTTTAGACTGCACAATCCAAATTCAGCTCACAGTTGCACTGCTTTAGGCAAAACTATCAGGTCCAAGCCCAGGCTTTGGGGAGAGGCTGAGGCCGACAAGTAAAAACTTTAATGAAGGTATGAAAATACACAAAAGGCATTTTACTCATGTTATCATGAGATATGTCATTTTTTAAAAATAGGATACTAGAAACTTCAGTTACTGAGAAAAAATGGCAGCTGAAAAATATTCAGGAAGCATTTTGAGTGCATTTTAGGAACCCATTGGCTAGATTGCACAATCTCTGGGTAATATATTCCAACTATAAAATAGCAGCTATTCTGTGACACACAGCATACCTTTAACATTGAGAATATCTATTGCAGCACCACAGTAGTGTCAGGTACTTATATTGAGTTTTCAATAAAACGAACACCCCACATACCAATTTTAATATACAAGAGTTACTTGTTGATTTCCTGTGGTATTGCACATGGGAAATCAGCATCATAGAATTGCATAGAATATACAGCAGAGAAACAGGCCATTCGGCCGCACCAGTCCATGACGGTGTTTATCCTCCACCCGAGCCTCCTCCCATCTTTCCTCATCTAACTCTATCAACATAACCCTCTATTCCCTTCTCCCTCATATGCTTATCTTGCTTCCCCTTAAATGCATCTATACTATTCGCCTTAACTGCTCCCTGTGGTAGCGAGTTCCACATTCTCTGGGCAAAGAAGTTCCCTTTTTGATTTCTTGGTGACTATCTTATATTGCTGGCCTCTAGTTATGCTCTTCCCCACAAGTGGAAACATTCTCTCTGTATCCACTCTATCAAAGCATTTCATAATTTTAAAGACCTCTATTAGGTCACCCCTCAGCCTTTCCTTTTCAAGAGAAAAGAAACCCAGCCTGTTCATCCTTTCCTGATAGGTATAACCTCGCAGTTTTGCACCCTCTCCAGTGCCTCTATATCCTTTATCTAATTTGGATAACAGCACACAGTACTCCAAGTGTGGTCTAAACAAGGTTTGACACAAGTTTAGCATAACTCCTCTACTTTTCAATTCTATCCTTCTAGTATTTGGGTTCCTTTTGTTATGGCCTTATTATGTCACTGCATCGCCATTTTTAGTGATTTGTGTATTTGTACTCCGAGATCCCTTTGCTCTTCTATCCCATTAAGATTTTTATTTTCTAAATAATATGTGACCTCCTTATTTTTCTTACCAAAATGTAATACCTCACACTTATCTATGTTGAAAATCATTCACATCAAGTCTATTCTTGAAGTGAATCTGGACTGGAAGCTGAGCATGTAGGTATAACTCAGTCCTCATTTTAAAGTCATACTTTCTATCATTATTTTTATATTGCCATTATAAATTCTTATGTCCACATTTATAATGGAATTTTTTTTATTCATTTATGGGACCTAGGCGTCGATGGCAAGGCCAGCATTTATTGCCCATCCCTAGTTAACCTTGAGAAGGTGGTGGTGAGCCATCTTCTTGAACTGCTACAGTCCGTGTGGTGATGGTACTCCCACAGTGCTGTTAGGTAGGGAGTTCCAGGATTTTGACCCAGTGACGATGAAGGATCGGTGATATACTTCTAAGTCAGGATGGTGTGTGACTTGGAGGGGAACTTGGAGGTGGTGGTGTTCCCATGTACCTGCTGCCCTTGTCCTTCTAGGTGGAAGAGGTCGCGGGTTTGGGAAGTGCTGCCGGAGAAGCATTGGTGAGTTGCCGCAGTGCATCTTGTAGATGGTACACATTGCAGCCACAGTACGCTGGTGGTGGAGGGAGTGAATGTTTAATGTGGTGGATGGGGTGCCAATCAAGTGGGCTGCTTTGTCCTGGATGGTGTCAAGCTCCTTGAGTGTTGTTGGAGCTGCACTCATCCAGGCAAGTGGAGAGTATTCCATCACACTCCTTACTTGTGCCTTGTAGATGGTGGAAAGGCTTTGGGGAGTCAGGAGGTGAGACACTCGCCGCAGAATACCTAACCTCTGACCTGCTCTTGTTGCCACAATATTTATGTGGCTGGTCCAGTTAAGTTTCTGGTCAATGGTGACCCCCAGGATGTTGATGGTGGGGGATTCGGCGATGGTAATGCCATTGAATGTCAAGAGGCGGTGGTTAGACCCTCGCTTGTTGGAGATAGTCATTGCCTGGCACTTCTGTGGCGCGAACGATACCTGCCACTTATCAGTCCAAGCCTGAACGTTATCCAGGTCTTGTTGGATGCGGGCATGGACTACTTCATTATCTGAGGAGTTGTGAATGGCGCTGAACACTGTTCAGTCATCAGCGAACATCCCCATTTCTGACCTTATGTTGGAGGGAAGGTCATTGATGAAGCAGCTGAAAATGGTTGGGCCTAGGACACTGCCCTGAGGAACTCCTGCAGCGATGTCCTGGGGCTGTGATGATTGACCTTCAACCACCACAACCATCTTCCTTTGTGCTAGGTATGACTTCAGCCAGTGGAGTGTTTTCCCCCTGATTCCCATTGACTTCAGTTTTACTAGGGCTCCTTGACGCCAGACTCAGTCAAATGCTGCCTTGATGTCAAGGGCAGTCACTCTCCCCTCACCTCTGAATTCATCTCCTTTGTCCATGTTTGGACCAAGGCTGTAATGAGGTCAGGAGCCGAGTGGTCTTGGTGGAACTCAAACTGGGCATCAGTGAGCAGGTTATTGCTGAGTAAGTGCCGCTTGATAGCACTTTCGATGACACCTTCCATCACTTTGCTGATGATTGAGAGTAGACTGATGAGGCGGTAATTGGCCGGATTGGAATTGTCCTGCTTTTTGTGGACAGGACATACCTGGACAGTTTTCCACATTGTTGGATAGATGCAAGTGTTGTAGCTGTACTGGAACAGCTTGGCTAGAGGCATGGCTAGTTCTGGAGCACAAGTCTTCAGCACGATAGCCGGGATGTTGTCGGGGCCCACAGCCTTTGCTGTATCCAGTGCGCTGAGCCGTTCCTTGATATCACGTGGAGTGATTCGAATTGGCTGGAGACTGGCTTCTGTGATGGTGGGGACCTCAGTAGTAGGCCGATATGAATCATCCACTCGGCACTTCTGGTTGCAAACGCTTCAGCCTTGTCTTTTGCACTCACGTGCTGGGCTCCACCATAATTGAGGATGGGCATATTCTTCAAGCCTCCTCCTCCCGTTAGTTGTTTAATGGTCCACCACCATTCACGACTGGATGTGGCAGGATGGCAGAGCTTTGATGTGATCCGTTGATTGTGGGATCGCTTAGCTCTGTCTATAGCATGCTGCTTCTGCTTTTTAGCATGCATGTAGTCCTGTGTTGCAGCTTCCCCAGTTTGGCACCTCATTTTTAGGTACGCGTGGTGCTGCTCCTGGCATGCTCTTCTACACTCCTTGTTGAACCAGGGTTGGTCCCCTGGCTTGGTGGTAATGGTAGAGCGAGGCATATGCCGGGCCATGAGGTTACAGATTTTGGTGGAATACAATTCTGCTGCTGCCTAAATAAACTTATCAGCTGTAATTAACCTCCCACCAGTGGTGATGCTGCAGTATCTCCATGGGGATTGGTTTAATTACAGTTTGACAAGTTTATATAGGCCGATTCCATTGTAAAATGGACATAGGAATTTATAATTCGTTAGTAGAAAGTCCCATGGCGTTTCACAGGAGCATTATAAATTTGACATTGAGCCACATGAGGAGATATTAGGACAGGTGGCCAAAAGCTTGGTCAAAGAGGCGGGTTTTAATGAGCACCTTAAAGGAGAGAGAGGCGGAGAGATTTAGGGAAGGAATTCCAGAACTTAGGGACTAGGCAGCTGAAGGTAGGGTGATGAAAATCGAGGTGAGCAAGAGTCCAGAATTGGAGGAGCACAGAGATCTCGGAGGGTTGTAGGACTGGAGGAGGTTACAGAGGTAGGCAGGGGCGAGGCCTGGGGGGATTTGAACACAAGGATGAGAATTTAAATTTGAGGCGTTGCTGAACCAGTAGCCAATGTAGCTCAGCGAGCACAGGGGTGATGGGTGAAATGGACTTGGTGCGAGTCAGGATACTGACAGCAGAGTTTTGGATGAGCTCAAAAATGGAAATGGTGCCTGTTCTGTGTCATTAAGGGGGACTTTTGTTGGAATCTGTCCCAAGTGCTGTTAAATCGAGGAAAAGAGGCATTGTATCCTTCAGGCTGAGCGCCAGCGGTCACTGCCGCCCGCACTCTGTTCAGATGCCGCTAGGGACCGCTGCCTCTGGAGTCTCTAGCTGGCGTGTGTCTCAGGCGCCGCTAGGGGCCGCTGCCGCTGGAGTCTGTAGCCGGCTTGACTCTTAGGCGCCGCTAAAGGCCGCTGCCGCAGGAGTCTGTAGCCGGCGTGTCCACCAGGCGCCGCTAGGGGCCGTTGCCACTGGAGTCGGCGTGTGTCTCAGTCGCCGCTAGGGGCCGCTGCCACTGGAGTCTGTAGTCGGCGTGTCTCTCAGGCGCCGCTAGGGGCCGCTGCCACTGGAGTCTGTAGTCGGCGTATGTCTCAGTCGCCGCTGCCACTGGAGTCTGTAACCGGCGTGTCTCGCAGGCGCCGCTAGGGGCCGCTGATGCCGGCGTCCGTCAGCCGCTGCACTCGGTCTCTTCTCGCTGACAGACCAGGCTTGAGACCGGTTTCTTGGGGCTGGTTCCGCACCCGGCGGGGCAGTTTCTTCCGCCGCGGGCCACGCTCTGGGGACCCAGGCTCGGCATCGTTGACTTCGGCCCCGGCCCGCTCCGTTGTGTGACCCTCCCCCTGCTCTCGTTGCCCCGGCCTTGCCCACCTTCCCCGCCCGGGGCCCGCTCTCGTTGCCTGGGCCTTTCCCACCCTCCCCGCCCCGGGGAAACCCTCACTGGCTCCCCGGTCCCCCTTGCTGAAGTTATCCCGGGCGGTGCTGCGTGGGTTGCGGCCGGGCCTGGCTCCTGATAGTCGGTGTGTCAGGTGGCGGTGCGGCCTCTCTCTCACCCCCGCGGTCTCCCGCTGGGGATTTCGCCCCTTTATCCCAGAGCTGAGCCCTGGCTCTGCCATGCCGGGTCCGGCTACCGGGAGCAGGGCCCGAGTGTACGCCGAAGTAAACAGCCTGAAACCCCGCGAGTACTGGGACTACGAGTCGCACGTTCCTGAGTGGGGGTAAGAGAGACGCACACATTATAGTAATGAAGTTAATGTATGATTTGAATTCACATATATATCTAAAAGGGTGGATTAATTAATGGAAATATACATAGCATAATAGGAATGTGGATGTGTAGAATATATATAGTGTATATATATAGATAGGTGCCGGGTGGCTGCATATAAATATATATAAAATATATATATAGATATTTAGAAATATACACTAAAATAATCTTTGTAGAAATATATTCCCTATAGAAATTGCCTCTAACTGGCTGATTATATGCAGTAAATGTCTAATTGTTAGAGCCTCTTGAGTAATGAACTGCAGATAATTTCTTAATAAACCTGATGTATCATATGATTTTCAGTCCTTTGTTGTGAACTGTCCCACATCAGAAGTCCGCATCAGTCCGCTGGTGCCACCACTTGTTTTTGCAATCGTTAATGGAATGAAAGTGAATCGAACCACTACCGTCTTCTAAACTTTATCATGTTCTAAAAAGAGACCACTATTTGGGTTACAAACTATTGCTCAAGCTATTTGGGATGCCATTTGATTTCTTACATTGGCAGCATTTAGGCGAATAGCCAATATAAGATTAGAACCGAGTGGATCCTCTTGGCAGTTTCACTAATATGAAACCTGAGCTAGTACTTCAGAGCACTGTTGATGATTGACCTGCTAGCTTGGCTCACTGATGAGACCTGGGAGATTAGACCTGTCACTAGGACTGGGATTCTTCCCATGTGCCTCTATATAATCCAACAAGTCAATGATGCAACAAATAGGGTATTTCTAACTGGACAAACAGCAGAAAGCCCTTTGTGATCGAGGTCTTTATGCTTAGGCTCTTGCCAATCTCTGCCTAAATACTTGGTCCTAGGTAAGCATGACATGTCCCTACTGGGAAAGGTTATGGACTCCACGTTGGGTAAACCAAAACTACTTACGTAGATATCTGAAAAACTTGGTTTGGAAATTGTTAAGCATGGTGACTGGTTTCCATGCATGCTAGACACCATGCTGACCAAAACATTTTTTTTGCTAACAACCTGATAGTTATTTTTCATTAACACACACTCTTGTGTGAGGTCACACTTGTATATTTTTTATGTTTTTGTGGAGAGCATTTGCTTTAGTGTCAGAATTTTTATAAGAACAAGCTGTTCTTGTCAGGTGATTTAAAAAATGTGTGGCATGACTTGCTGCCGTAACATTGACAGTAAAGAGAAAAAAATTATAGCGGGGCTAGGGTAAGACAGGAATTCAAACAAGGTTGACTGCCGAGTCTAACTGCATAATCCAAAAGTATCCAAGGTGTTGCAGGGTTGCATCAGGTGAGGATTTAAGTATTTATGACAACAACAACATATATAGCGCCTTTAAAGTAATTTGTTTCCCTCATGTTCTAAATTTTAAGATCGAGGCACCCATTTCCACTGAAGTGAAACAAAAACATGGTCCTCACATGGTCAAAATGTGTGCCCAGTTGCTATGAAACATAGCTAGGTTCTCAGTAGCCTCAGGCGCCATTCATGTTGCCTTTGCACACACAGGCACCTTGGACACAGAACTGTGCGTGCACAGAATGCATATCCCTTATCCAGATTGTCTGGCATCAGGGTACGTTGATCTATACAAACATTAGCCTGACAGTGACTTGAGATTTGAATATATTGGTGCACATACCTAACTAAAGGGTTCTTGTGTCTGTTTGCAAATATCTATTTGGAAAGAGCGAGAGGATCCATAAATCTTTCGGTAAAACCTTCTTGTAGAATGTAGGCAAATGTTGGATAGGTGTGAATGTCTGAAATTTGAATACTTGACTGTCCATATCTGTTTAAAATGCCTACCGAGAGAAGGGAGTCAAGGCTTTTGGGGCAGGAGGGGAGAGAAAGAAAATTGAGAAAAAAATAAAAATCTAAGGACAGGATACTGTTTGGGGGAGAGGAAACATGGACAGGTTCTGCATGCTAATGACACCTAGCTCTACCTTTTCTTCAATCTCTCAGCCTTCCTTTTCACCATAATTGGTAATCATGCTTTCAGCCCTTTAGGTCCCATTCTCTGGAATTTCCTTTCTAAACCCCTCTACCTCTCCACCGCCCTCTCCTCCTTTGACCATCCTTAAAACCTACCTCTTATCCTCCTTTTGTTCTGTCTGCTTTTCCTTGCACCTCCTGTGAAGCACCTTGGACCAGTTTTCTATAAAGTTGCTTTGGGATGGAGGATTTGTGCTTCAATAGCATAGTGCGTTTGATTTACTTCACTTCTCAGCCCCACTGTCAAGGTGAGGCAGTGAGCCGAAGTCAGTTACTTCTCCACTTGTGACCTCCTGGTAGCCAGTTAGCAACTGGTGCAGATGTGGGTGCATTTTGCCCATTTTGTAGCAGGAGTGCAATGTATTGCATACTGAGGAAAAAATAAAATAGGAGATATACTTATTGAATAAATGCTGATGAACTGGCTAAGCGAGAAACTTAGAGACCTGGGAGTAATAGTAGACTCAACACACCATGTCCAGTCATGCAGAGTAGCAAGCAACAAAGCAAGCAGAATCCTGGGCTGTATTACCAGATCAGTACAGTATAAACCTGATGAAATGGCAAAGTGATTGGGTCAGTCTGTACATGGTGTGTGGCATTCAGTTCTGTCCATCAAGTCGCAAGGACCTGAATCCAAGGCCTGAAATCAGTGTAGTGAAAGGAGCATGAGGCTGATCCCTAGTGTCAGTGGACTGTCGCTAGGAAAATTTAGAAAAAACTTGTAATCTTAAGGCTTCAAAGGAGGTGATTGAGCAGGTTCTGTTAAAGGGTGTCCAAGATACTAAGTGGAATAGAAAAGGTTAATCTGGAGCGCAAGTTAAACCGCAACTCTAGGATGAGGCGAAAAGATACAAACTAGTAAAAGACAAATTCTGGACTATTGTCAGGAAGCGCTTTCACACAAAGTGGAGGCAAAAACTCTGAAATCATTTAAGAGGCAGTTGGGTGCTCTATTGGTGGCACTGTGACTGTCGAAGGATGAGCTAGATGGGCCAAATGACCTCCCTTTTTTGTAATTATCTTTGTGATCATATGATCGTCAGGTTGTTTAGGAACAGCAGACACCATTTCATTTAAAACAAGCAAATGGAAAGCCAATGACATTTCACTGGTGTGTAGAGGGGAGTAGTTATGAGGAAAGATTGGAGAACCTCAAGTTCTGTCGTCTAGAGAGAAAGTTCGGGGAGAGGTACCTGATCAAGGAATATGAAATATTAAATGCTATAGGTTGCTGAGGTACATTTCATCATAATATCCCAGGAAAGTAAAACCAGGAAACAAAAATTTAAATTGATAATGTAATTTTATAAGAGAGATATATTAGAAGGAATTTTACTCAGTGATAAATGTTTGTAATAATTTGCCAAGTTAACCTGCTCATTGATGTCCAGTTTGGGGTTCTGCCAGGGCCACTCGGCTCCAGACTTCATTACAGTCATTACAGTCTTGGTTCAAACATGGACAAAACAGCTGAATTCCAGTGGTGAGGTGAGAGTGACTGTCCTTGACATCAAGGCAGCATTTGATGGAGTGTGGTGTCAAGGAGCCCTAGTAAAACTGAAGTCAATGGGAATTGGTGGCGGAGGAACTCTCCACTGGGTGGAGTCATACCTAGCACAAAGGAAGATGGTTGTGGCTGTTGGAGGTCAATCATTTCAGCCCCAGGACATCGCTGCAGGAGTTCCTCAGGGCAGTGTCCTAGGCCCAACCATCAGCTGCTTCATCAATGACCTTCCCTCCATCATAGGGTCAGAAGTGGAGCTGTTCGCTGATGACTACACCGTGTTCAGTGCCATTTGTAACTCCTCATAATGAAGCAGTCAGTCCATGCCTGCATGCAGCAAGACCTGCGTGACATTCAGGCTTGGGCAGGTAACATTCGCGCCACACAAGTGCCAGGCAATGACTATCTCTGAACCAGCAAGCGTCTAACATAGAAACATAGAAGATAGCAGGAGTAGGCCATTTGGTCCCTTGAGCCTGCTCCGCCATTCAATGCGATCATGGCTGATCATCCAAATTCAGTACCCTGTCCCTGCTGTCTCCCCATATCCCTTGATCCCT
The DNA here is from genome assembly GCF_052327205.1 of Somniosus microcephalus. Classification (NCBI taxonomy): domain Eukaryota; kingdom Metazoa; phylum Chordata; class Chondrichthyes; order Squaliformes; family Somniosidae; genus Somniosus; species Somniosus microcephalus. The sequence continues at coordinate 190,743,521 of NC_140992.1, read as the reverse complement.
TTAGCCTTTAGAAATATATCCAACTCCTTCTTGAATATATTTAATGAATTGGCCTCTACTGCCTTCTGTGGTAGAGAATTCCACAGGTTCACCACTCTGGGTGAAGAAATTCCTCCTCATCTCTGTCCTAAATGGCTTACCCCTTATCCTTAGACTGTGACCCCTGGTTCTGGACTCCCCGACCATCGGGAACATCCTTCCAGCATCTAGTCTGTCTAGTCCTGTTAGAATTTTATAAGTTTCAATGAGATCCCCTCTCATTCTTCTAAACTCCAGCGAGTACAAGCCCAATCGACCCAATCTCTCCTCATACGTCATTCCTGCCATCCCAGGTATCAGCCTGGTGAATCTTCGCTGAACTCCTTCCATGGCAAGAACATCCTTCCTCGGATAAGGCGACCAAAACTGCACACAATACTCAAGATGTGGTCTCACCAAGGCCCTGTACAACTGCAGCAAGACATCCTTGTTCCTGTACTCAAACCCTCTCGCTACAAAGCCAACATACCATTTGCCTTCTTAACCGCCTGCTGCACCTGCATGCTTACCTTCAGCGACTGGTGCACAAGGACGCCCAGGTCTCGTTGCACTTTCCCTTCTCCCAATCTATTGCCATTCAGATAATAATCTGCTGCCTTGTTTTTGACACCAAAGTGGATAACCTCGCATTTATCCACATTATATTGCATCTGCCATGCTTCTGCCCAATCACCCAACCTGTCCGAATCATACTGGAGTTTCTCGGCATCCTCCTCACAGCCCACACGGCCACCCAGCTTTGTGTCGTCTGCAAACTTGGAGATATTGCATCTAGTTCCCTCGTCCAGATCATTAATATATATTGTGAATAGCTGGGGTCCAAGGACCGATCCCTGCGGTACCCCACTAGTCACTGACTGCCACTCGGAAAAAGAGCCGTTTATCCCAACTCTTTGCTTTCTGTCTGCCAACCAGTTCTCTATCCAAGTCGATACCTTGCCCCCAATCCCATGTGCCTTAACTTTACACGCTAATCTCTTATGCGGGACCTTATCGAAAGCCTTTTGAAAGTCCAAATACACCACATCCACTGGTTCTCCCTTATCTAATTTACCAGTTACATCCTCAAAAAATTCCAGTAGATTAGTCAAGCACGATTTACCTTTTGTAAATCCATGTTGACTTTGGGCAGCACAGTGGCATAGTGGTTAGCACTGTTGCCTCACAGCGCCAGGGACCCGGGTTCAAATCCGGCCTCGGGTGACTGTCTGTGTGGAGTTTGCACATTCTCCCCGTGTTTGCGTGGGTTTCCTCCGGGTGCTCCGGTTTCTTCCCACAGTCCAAAGATGTGCGGGTTAGGTTGATTGGCCATGATAAAAATTGGCCCTTAGTGTTAGGGGGGATTAAATACGTGGGGTTACGGGGATAGGATAGGGCTTGGGTGGGATGGCTGTCAGTATAGGGACCGGGTGCTAGGGTTTGGATGATCAGCCATGATCTCGTTGAATGGCGGAGCAGGCTCGAAGGGCCGAATGGCCTACTCCTGCTCCTATCTTCTATGTCTATGTTTGTCCGATCCAGTCACCGTTTTCCAAGTGCTCTGCTATTACATCTTTTATATATAATGGACTCTAGCATTTTCCCCACTACCGATGTCGGGCTTACCGGTCTGTAATTCCCCGTATTCTCTCTACCACCTTTTTTGAACAGTGGGGTAACATTAGCTACCCGCCAATCCATGGGTGCTGTTCCAGAGATTATCGAATTTTGGAAGATGACCAGCAATGCACCTACTATTTCTAGGGCCACTTCCTTAAGTACCCTAGGATGTAGATTATCAGGCCCTGGGGATTTATCGGCCTTCAATCCCGTCAATTTCTCTAACACCATTTCCCTACAAATACTGATTTCTATCTGTTCCTCCCTTTCATTAGACCCTATGTTCCCCGACATCTCTGGGAGGTTATTTGTGTCCTCCTTTGTGAAGACAGAACCAAAGTATGTATTTAATTGGTCTGCCATTTCTTTGTTCCCCATTATAAATTCCCCTGATTCTGACTGCAAGGGACCTACGCTTGACTTCACCAATCTTTTTCTTCACATATCTATAAAAGCTTTTACAGTCAGTTTTTATGTTCCCTGCAAGCTTACTCTCATACTCTATTTTCCCCCTCTTAATTAATCCCTTTGTCCTCCTTTGTTGAATCCTAAACTGCTCCCAATCCTCAGGTTTACTGCTTTTTCTGGCCAATTTATATGTCCTCTCCTTGGATCTTATGCTATCTCTAATTTCCCTTGTTAGCCACGGTTGAGTCACCTTTTTTGTTTTATTTTTATGCCAAACTGGGATGAACAAATTCTGTAGTTCATCCATGCGATCTTTGAATGTTTGCCATTGCCTATCCACCGTCAACCCTTTGAGTGACATTCCCCAATCAATCCTACCCAACTCGCGCCTCATACCATCGTTGTTTCCTTTATTTAAACCACCTTATCTAACCACTGCCCCATGACATTCAACGGCATTACTATCGCCAAATCCCCCACCATCACTATCTTGGGGGATCACCATTGACCAGCAACTTAACTGGACCAGCCACATAAATACTGTGGCAACAAGAGCAGGTCAGAGGCTGGGTATTCTGTGGCGAGTGTCTCACCTCCTGACTCCCCAAAGCCTTTCCACCATCTACAAGGTACAAGTAAGGAGTGTGATGGAATACTCTTCACTTGCCAAGATGAATGCAGCTCCAACAACATTCAAGAAGTTCGACACCATCCAAAATAAAGCAGTCTGCTTGATTGGGACCCCATCCACCACTTTAAACATTCACTCTCTCCACCACCAGCGCACCGTGTCTGCAGTGTGTACCATCTACAAGATGCACTGCAGCAACTCGCCAAGGCTTTTTTGGCAACACCTCCCAAACCCCCGACCTCTACCACCTAGAAGGACAAGGGCAGCAGGCGCATGTGAACACCATCACCTCCCAGTTCCTCTCCAAGTCACGCACCAGCCTGACTTGGAAGTATTATCGTCGATCCTTCATCGTCGCTAGGTCAAAATTCTGGAACTCCCTCCTTAACAGCACTGTGGGAGTACCTTCACCACGTGGGCTGCAGCGGTTCAAGAAGGCAGCTCATCACCACCTTCTTAAGGGCAATTAGGGATGGGCAATAAATGTTGGCCTTGCCAGCGACAGCTGCATCCCATGAACGAATAAAAAAAATTACAAACTTGCATTTATACAGCAGTTTTCGTGTTGAAATATCTCAAAAGTACTTTACACAATGCATTACTTTTTGACAAGAAGTGAATGTTATAAAGGTAAACGCCATTCTGTGTCAGCAATGTGCTGTCAAGAGCCAAAAGATCAATGGCCAATCTCAGGATTGCTACCAGTGCCACGTGCTAGTCAGAGTAGAAATAGAAGGATACTTCAGATGAATACGTGGCTAGAGGAATGGTGCCAAGGGGAGGGATTCAAGTTCCTGGGACATTGGAACCGGTTCTGGGGGAGGTGGGACCAGTTCAAACCGGACGGTCTGCACCTGGGCAGGGCTGGAACCGATGTCCTAGGGGGAGTGTTTGCTAGTGCTGTGGGGGAGGGCTTAAACTAAAATGGAAGGGGGTTGGGAACCTGAGCAGGGAGACAGAGGAAAGGAAAACAAGGATAAAAGCAAAAGATAGGAAGGAGAAAAACAAAAGTGGCAGTCAGAGAAATCAACGGTTTAAATCAAATGTGGCCACAGTAAATAATAATTCTAATAGGTCTAAGAGCGTTAAAAAAACAAGCCTGAAGGCTTTGTGTCTTAATGCGAGGAGCATTTGTAATAAGGTGGATGAATTGGCTGCGCAAATAGAGGTAAACGAATATGATTTGGTTGGGATTACGGAAACATGGCTCAAGGACGGCCAAGACTTGGAACTCAACATCCAGGGGTATTCGATATTCAGGAAAGATAGGCAAAAAGGAAAGGGAGGAGGGGTAGCATTACTGGTTAAAGAAGGGATTAACACAATTGTAATGAAGGATATTAGCTCTGATGAGGTGGAATCTGTATGGGTAGAATTGAGAAATACTAAGGGGAAAAAAACATTAGTGGGAGTGAAATATAGACCTCCAAACAGTAAGGCGGAGGTTGGGGATGGCATTAAAAGGGAAATTAAAGAAGCGTGCAATAAGGGCACAGCCGTCATCATGGGTGACTTCAGTCTACATATAGATTGGGTTAACCAAATTAGTAACAATACTGTGGAGGAGGAATTCCTGGAGTGTTTACGGGATGGTTTCCTGGACCAATATGTCGAGGAACCAACCAGAGATCAGGCCATCTTAGACTGGGTATTATGTAACGAGAAAGGATTAATTAGCAATCTTGTTGTACGAGGCCCCTTGGGTCGGAGCGATCATAATATGATCGAATTCTTCATTAAGATGGAGAATGAAGTAGTTGACTCAGAAACTAGGGTCCTCAATTTAAATAAAGGAAAGTATGATGGTCTGAGGAGCGAGTTGGGTAGGATTGATTGGGGAATGGCACTCAAAGGGTTGACGGTGGATAGGCAATGGCAAACATTCAAAGACCGAATGGATGAACTACAGAAGTTGTTCATCCCAGTTTGGCATAAAAATAAAACAAAAAAGTGACTCAACCGTGGCTAACAAGGGAAATTAGGGATAGCATAAGATCCAAGGAGAGGACATACAAATTGGCCAGAAAAAGCAGTAAACCTGAGGATTGGGAGCAGTTTAGGATTCAACAAAGGAGGACAAAGGGATTAATTAAGAGGGGGAAAATAGAGTATGAGAGTAAGCTTGCAGGGAACATAAAAACTGACAAAAGCTTTTATTATAGATATGTGAAGAGAAAAAGATTGGTGAAGTCAAGCGTAGGTCCCTTGCAGTCAGAATCAGGGGAATTTATAATGGGGAACAAAGAAATGTCAGACCAATTAAATACATACTTTGGTTCTGTCTTCACAAAGGAGGACACAAATAACCTCCCAAAGATGTCGGGGAACATAGGGTCTAATGAAAGGGAGGAACTGATAGAAATCAGTATTTGTAGGGAAATGGATGGGATTGAGGGCCGATAAATCCCCAGGGCCTGATAATCTACATCCTAGGGTACTTAAGGAAGTTGCCCTAGAAATAGTAGATGCATTACTGGTCAGCTTCCAAAATTCTATAGACTCTGGAACAGTACCCATGGATTGGCAGGTAGCTAATGTTACCCCACTGTTCAAAAAGGGTGGTAGAGAGAAAGCGGGGAATTACAGATCGGTAGTGGGGAAAATGCTAGAGTCCATTATTATAAAGGATGTAATAGCAGAGCACTTGGAAGAAAGTGACCGGATCGGACAAAGTCAACATGGATTTACAAAAGGTAAATCGTGCTTGACTAATCTACTGGAATTTTTTGAGGATGTAACTGGTAAAGTAGATAAGGGAGAACCGGTGGATGTGGTGTATTTGGATTTTCAAAAGGCTTTCGATATGGTGCCGCATAAGAGATTAGCGTGTAAAATTAAGGCACATGGGATTGTGGTCAAGGTATTGACTTGGATAGAGAACTGGTTGGCAGACAGAAAGCAAAGAGTTGGAATAAACGGCTCTTTTTCCGAGTGGCAGTCAGTGACTAGTGGGGTACCGCAGGGATCGGTCCTTGGACCCCAGCTGTTCACAATATATATTAATGATCTGGACGAGGGAACTAGATGTAATATCTCCAAGTTTGCAGACGACACAAAGCTGGGTGGGCGTGTGTGTTGTGAGGAGGATGCCGAGAAACTCCAGTATGATTTGGACAGGTTGGGTGATTGGGCAGAAGCATGGCAGATGCAATATAACGTGGATAAATGCGAGGTTATCCACTTTGGTGTCAAAAACAGGAAGGCAGATTATTAGCTTAATAATGGCAATAGATTGGGAGAAGGGGAAGTGCAACGAGACCTGAGTGTCCTTGTGCACCAGTCGCTGAAAGTAAGCATGCAGGTGCAGCAGGCGGTTAAGAAGGCAAATGGTATGTTGGCCTTTGTAGTGAGTGAGTACAGGAACAAGGATGTCTTGCTGCAGTTGTACAGGGCCTTGGTGAGACCACACCTTGAGTATTGTGTGCAGTTTTGGTCGCCTGATCTGAGGAAGGATGTTCTTGCCATGGAAGAAGTGCAGCGAAGATTCACCCGGCTGATACCTGGGATGGCAGGAATGATGTATGAGGAGAGATTGGGTCGATTGGGCTTGTACTCGCTGGAGTTTAAAAGAATGAGAGGGGATCTCATCGAAACTTTTAAAATTCTAACAGGACTGGACAGACTAGATGCTGGAAGGATGTTCCCGATGGTTGGGGAGTCCAGGGCCAGGGGTCACAGTCTAAGGATAAGGGGTAAGCCATTTAGGACAGAGATGAGGAGGAATTTCTTCACCCAGAGAGTGGTGAACCTGTGGAATTCTCTACCACAGAAGGCAGTAGAGGCCAATTCATTAAATATATTCAAGAAGGAGTTGGATATATTTCTTAAGGCTAAAGGGATCAAGGGATATGGAGAGAAGCCAGGAACAGGGTACTGAATTTGGATGATCAGCCATGATCTCATTGAATGGCGGAGCAGGCTCGAGGGGCCGAATGGCCTACTCCTGCTCCTATCTTCTATGTTTCTACAACAAGTTGTCCATACTGCACTGGAATGCCAGTCTAGATTATGTAGTTAAGCCTCTTGAATGGGGCTAAAACCCTCAGTTTGAGTGAGCCATGTTGGGTAATGGGGACAGACATCAGGGACATGCAACCTTAATGCTAAGATGAGTGAGTTGAGTACTAGAGCAATGAGGCACAATTAAATTTTCTTAGGTACTTTTTTAAAGTTGAGTGAATTCTCTGTTTCATGTTGCAGTTAAAAACTCCCTTTACACACCAAGAACTGCTTAAAGGCAGTAAAAACAGAAAATGATGCAATCGCTCAGCAAGTCAGACAGCATCTATGGAGAGAAACAGAGTTAATGTTTCAGGTCGATGACAATCAGCTTAAACGTGGCTCACTTTGCAATTCTTGGCATACGAGGGAGTCTTGACTGATGCTTCACAGTTCTGTAGTTTGCAAGGGAGTCTCAAGACTGCACTCTGATCAACAGAGAACTCCCTTGAGAGAGTTTATAAAATGAGTGCAGAATAATCCCCAGAGTTCCTAGCTCTGAAAGTACAACTGCAGAAGACTCTGCTGAGCAGCTGTACCGAGGGTGGGTGTGATGCAATCTCCTGCTCCAATGACACTTGTTGTCAGATGCCTTGCAATAAGTACCAACAAAAAGGGTAGGTTCTTGGAGACAATGTCTGCAGATAAGGGTTTACTGTTCTGATTAAAATGAAGAGTCTTTGGATGGGCGCAATAGGTAGTAAGTGACAGCAATAGTAGTTCTCAAACATTTCAGTATGGGGGATTGTTGCAACTATTGGCACAGTCCTGCCCAAGCTTCTGAAAGACAATGTTAGTTACCCAAAGGAAAACAGTGTTATTAGTGCAAAAAGTTATTTTTTAATATAAGCATACAGAAATAACACATTAATAAGCTAACAAGTACAGAAAAATATATGGAAAGCAGAATTTGCAAGACATTGTGCTCATACATTTGGTATGTCCTACCACAGACGGACAGAAATTTGCTGACCTCACAGATATCCTAGGCTACTAGGTGTGTTTGCTATACTTGTTCACTGGATTTCTCTATCTCAGCTGGGCTGCCGGGGAAAGGCAAAAGGACTGGGCCGGCACCCTAGTTCATACTTTTGGGAGATAGGAGAAAAGCAGGGAAAATTGGGATTAAATAAAATTGATGTGCAATCTCATTGGGAAGCAATGGAATGTTTGGTAGGGTAAAAGGAAACAAGGGGCATTTTTGGGGGCAATCCAGAGGGGGCCTTTATCCTGCAACTAACCTGCACCCGTTAGTAATTGGCAGAGGACAGGGAGCATGTGGCTTACTCTGTGCCATGGAGTGATGGGATGCAGCTTTGTTGACACTTGCTGAGTTCTTTTAATTAAGAGGTACAGGATATTTGCGTTTTGCAAGTTGACTCTGAGCCAATTGCAGTCCCCAGACCAGGCTAAGAAGTTTATTAAAAAGCATATCTTCTTGTGCTTACCAGACAAAGGATGTTGGTGCTGATTAACGAAACACTAGCAACACATTAGTGTCTGCAGGATAAAGCCCCCTCTGCATTGCCCCTTTGTGAACGTTTACATTTTCCCTACCAATCATTTCACAGCTTCTCAATTAGATTGAAAATTCATTTTTTTTCTTCCAGTTTTCCCATCGTTTCTCTCCTCTGGTGACGGTGCACACTTGTGCCCCTTTTCCACTGGCATCATGAGTCCTCTGGTTCCTCTGCCAAATCTGTCAAGTATGAGTCTAGGCTGAGTGTTAGGCTATTCTAACTGGCCTCCCATCTTCCACCCTCCATAAACTTGAACTCATCCACAACATCCTACCCTGTACCAAGTCCCCCCCCCCCCCCCCTCGCATCGTCCTGTGCTCGCTAACCTACATTGGCTTCCGATCTACCAATGTCTTGATTTTTAAAATTCTCATCCTCATGTTCAAATCCTTCCATGGCCTCACCCCTCCCTATCTATGTAACCTGCTCCAGCTCTACAACCCTCAGAACTGTGCATTCCTCCAACTTTGGCCTCGTGTATCTCCTTTGTCCCACCATTGGCGGCCGTGCCTTCAACCATCTAGGCCCTAAGCTCTGGAATTTCCTCCCTAAACCCCTCCACCTCTCCTCCTTTAAGACCCTCCTTAAAACCTACCTCCCTTGTCCAAGCTTTTAGTCACCTGCCCTAATATCTTCTCCTTTGGCTTGGTGTCAATTTTTGTCTGATTATGGCCTTGTGAAGCGCCCTGAGATGTTTTACTACGTTGAGGATGCTATATAAATGAAAGTTGTTTATCTTCCACATGCTAAGTGGTAAAATAGAAGAGATAGGTAACCCTAGGATTTCATTTTATGGCCATATTAGACCACAGGAGTGCTATTGTCTTGAGCTCAGCGATTAAGACAAAAATATGTTTTACTACGTTAATGGTGCTGTACGGTGCATTTCACTACTAAACTAATGTGGGAGCTTTGAGACTGCAGATCTATTCCAAATTGTGGGTAGTCTTGTCATGAGGGCCTCTGCAAGTACCTTAGTTGAGACTGACCCAAATTCACTTTGTGTTGGTCTGATGCTTGCTGGTCCCATTGGACAGTGCACCAACTCGCAGCACCATCCAGCCTCTTAAAGACCTTTGACAGGGTTAGTACCGTATAGTACAAGGAGTCCGCATACTTACTTTGACATTATTGCTGCCTATTGCATGCTTCAAGGACTTGGAAATGAGCACCCATGGTTTAGTGGGGCAGAACTAGTTTCCAGTATCGAGACTGGAATATTCATGGTCTGGTGCATGTTTTTTCTCCCCATCCCCCCCATTTCCTAAGGAGTATTTGTTAAATTATTCTGTAAACAGAATGGAGACATTCCAAACATACTGTTCCCAATGGAAGCAAAAGAATAGCTAATATTGTAACAGCACAACCAACAATCTGTACACAGCCCACAGGTTTTTTGTTCCCCTCAATTTTCTGCCATCCTCATGAAGGCCCTGCCTGATACTGGGTTGTGGTTATTGGGTGCCAGCAGTTCTAGAATCCAGCCTCCAAAGGGCCATTCATGTGTGAGCCTGGACAGTGAACGTTGATGGGCACTTCAACAGTCGAAGGCATAATCTGAGTCCGATCCATTTGTGGATCTTTGAGTAGGGGGTCACTGAATAGCAATCAGAAGTGCATATCTGATATTTTTCCTCTACTTACTAGTCCAAGGGCTTAGTGGTCATTGTGGTGCTCTAACTGTTGCCTGAGCTCACATCTGATATGTGTGCCTTAGTGCTAAACAAGGCAGTGCTTTCCAGCATTGAGACTAAGTGTGTAATGTTTATGGTCTACTGTTAAGATTCTCCAAGAATGCATGGAGGAGCCCCTCTGGTTTCTGTTTAAAGATGAACTTCATTGTCAAAGTAAGTATAGTGAGGGATGTGCACTCACCTCAAACATCAGGGCTTTAAAAGGTAAAGTTGCAATGTGCAGTAAGCTGGTGTATTTGGCTAGCAAGCTCTAGCTACTTCATTTTACACTTATGAAGTGCACAGCCACGGCCTTGCTTGCAGGTCTGAGGATGGCTGGGCTGTACTGTCACCCTGTGCTATACCCCAAGCTCCCTGTTGTTCAGGCCTGTCGATCTGTCCATCCTCAGTCTCCTATTATCCCTGCTGTGGTTGCTTTCTCTTTTGTTCTCTAATACAATTCCCAGCTCACATTCTACCTAAGTCACCTTGGAGGGTAGTGATGTCACAGTAAGATTAGTACTGATGCAGGAACAGCAATTGTTTGCCTGGAAACACTTAGCAGACTGACCTCATAAGAACATAAGAAAGAAGTAGTAGGAGCAGGAGTAGGCCATATAGCCCCTTGGGCCTGCTCCGCCATTCAATAGGATCATGGCTGATCTGAATCTAGACTCGCGTCCACTTCCCTGCCCTCTCCCCATAACCCCTAATTCCCTTATCAGCTAGGAAACTGTCTATCTCCGTTTAAAATTTATTTAATGTTGCAGCTTCCGCAGCTCTCTGGGGTAGCAAATTCCATAGATTTACTACCCTCTGAGTGAAGAAGTTTCTCCTCATCTCAGTTTTGAAAGGGCAGCCCCTTATTCTAAGATTATGCCCCCTAGTTCTAGTCTCACCCATCAGTGGAAACATCCTCACCGCATCCACCCGATCAAGCCCCCTCACAATCTTATATGTTTCGATAAGATCGCCCCTCATTCTTCTGAACTCCAATGAGTAGAGGCCCAACCTACTCAACCTTTCCTCATACGTCAACCCCCTCATCTCCGGAATCAACCGAGTGAACCTTCTCTGAACCGCCTCGAGAGCAAGTATATCTTTTCTTAAATATGGAAACCAAAACTGCACGCAGTATTCCAGGTGTGGCCTCACCAATACCCTGTATAACTGCTGCAAGACTTCCCTGTTTTTATACTCCATCCCCCTTGCAATAAAAGCCAAGATTCCATTGGCCTTCCTGATCACCTGCTGCACCTGCATACTAACTTTTTGTGTTTCATGCACCAGGACCCCCAGATCCCTTTGTACTGTAGCACTTTGCAGTTTCTCTCCATTTAGATAATAACTTGCTCTTTGATTTTTTCTGCCAAAGTGCATAACCTCACACTTTCCAATATTATATTCCATCTGCCAAATCTCTGCCCACTCACTTAGCCTGTCTATGTCCTTTTGCAGGTTTTTTATGTCCTCCTCACTCACTGCTTTCCCTCCCATCTTTGTATCGTCGGCAAACTTGGATATGTTGCACTCGGTCCCTTCCTCCAAATCGTTAATATAGATTGTAAAGAGTTGGGGTCCCAGCACTGACCCCTGCGGAACACCACTAGTTACCGATTGCCAGCCCGAGAACGAACCATTTATCCCAACTCTTTGTTTTCTGTTAGATAGCCAATCTTCCACCCATGCCAGTATATTACCCCCAATCCTGTGATTTTTTTTTATCTTGATCAGTAATCTTTTGTGGGGAACCTTGTCAAATGCCTTTTGGAAGTCCAAATACACTACATCCACTGGTTCCCCTTTATCCACCCTATATGTTACGTCCTCAAAGAATTCGAGCAAAATTGTCAAACATGACTTCCCTTTCATAAAACCATGCTGATTCTGTCCTATTAAATAATGTTTATCCAAATGCTCTGTTACCGTTTCCTTAATAATGGACTCCAACATTTTACCAACCACAGATGTTAGGCTAACTGGCCTATAGTTTCCAGCTTTTTGTCTACTTCCCTTCTTAAATATAAGGGTGTTACATTAGCAGTTTTCCAATCTGCCGGGACCTTTCCTGAGTCCAGGGAGTTTTGGAAAATAATCACCAATGCATCCACAATCCCTACCGCCACTTCTCTCAAGACCCTAGGATGTAGGCCACCAGGTTCGGTGGATTTACCCGCCTTAAGACCCATTATTTTACCGAGTACCATTCCCTTAGTGATTTTAATCGTGTTTGGCTCCTCCCCCCCCCCATTGCCCCCTGTTTGTCCAGTGTTGGGATATTTTTAGTGTCCTCTACTGTAAAGACTGATACAAAATATTTGTTCAGCATCTTTGCCATCTCCATGTTCCCCACCACTAGTTTCCCGGTTTCATCCTCTAAGGGACCAACGTTTACTTTAGCCACCCTTTTTCTTTTTATATAGCTGTAGAAACTCTTGCTATCTGTTTTTATATTTTTTGCTAGTTTACTTTCATAATCTATCTTCCCTTAATTAATCTTTTAGTTATTGTTTGCTGGCTTTTAAATGCTTACCAATCTTCTATCCTCCCACTAGATTTGGCTACTATTTATATGCCCTTGTTTTCAGTCGGATACTATCCTTTATTACTTTACTAAGCCACGGATGGCTGTCTTTTCTTTTACTCCCCTTTTTCCTCAGTGGAATATATTTATCTTGAAAGATGTGAAATATCTCCTTGAATGTAGACCACTGCTCTTGTACCGTCTTACACTTTAATCTGTTTTCCCCGTCCATTTTAGTCAATTCTACTCTCATACCTTCATAGTCTCCTTTATTTAAGCTCAGTACGCTGGTTTGAGATCCAACTCTCTCGCCCTCAAACTGAATTTGGAATTCAACCATATTATGGTCACTCATTCCAAGGGGATCCTTTACTAGGACATTTTTTATTGATCCTGTCTCATTACACAGGACCGGATCTAAGATTGCCTGCCCCCTGGTTGGTTCAGTTACATACTGCTCAAGGAACCCGTCCCTAATACACACTATGAACTCTTCCTCAAGGCTGCCATGCCCAATTTGATTAGTCCAGTCAATATGAAAGTTAAAATCCCCCATGATTATAGCTGTTCCCTTATTACAAGCCCCCAACTATTTCCTGATTTATACTCCGACCAACAGAGTTGCCACTGTTAGGAGGCCTATAGACTACGCCCACTAGTGACTTTTACCCCTTATTATTCCTTATCTCCACCCAAACTGTTTCACTATCCCGATCCTTTGACCCAATATCATTTCTGACTATTGCAGTGATTCCATCCTTGATTAACATAGCAACCCCACCTCCCTTTCCTTCCTGTCTGTCCTTCCTAATTGTCAAATACCCTTATATGTTTAGTTCCCAGTCATGATCATCTTGCAGCCATGTTTCTGTAATGGCCACCAGATCATACCCATGTGTAGTTATTTGTACTATCAACTCGTCTATTTTGTTACGAATGCTGCGTGCATTCAGATAAAGAACTTTCAAATATGTTTTCTGACAATTTATTCCTGCTTTTACCCCTTTTACTACTTTACCTTTATCATTATACATTCTGTCCCTTCCTGACACGCTCTGGTTTTTAATTCCCCCACTGCTACCTTGCTCTATTGCCTTCTCCGCTGTCATTTTTATTTTTCGCTCTCTTAAAACCTCCCCCCTACTAATTAGTTTAAAGCCCTCTCTACAGCCCTAGTTATTCAATTTGCCAGGATTCTAGTCCCAGCACTGGCCAAGTGAAGTCTGTCCCAACGGAACAGCTCTCTCCTGTCCCAGTACTGATGCCAGTGTCCCAAGAAGCAAAACCCATTTCTCCCACACCAGTCTTTGAGCCACGCATTTAACTCTCTAATTTTATTTACCAAATTTTATTATCAAATGATAAGGATTCCTGACCATGGGAAATAGAGCTTACAATACTAACAGTGAGGTTTATTATGGACCTAAGTTTTAATGGCTCCTGAATTTTGCATTTGGATGTGTTTGCACAGGTTGTCATTGGCTCAAAACCTGCTGGAGTGGAGCATCTTGCGATGTGTGCCGTTAGTTAGACATTTTCCTGCACCCTTCAGCTCAAAAATATTTCCCTATAAGTTGCTGGAAGTGCAAGCTGATAATGGCGTGGCGAGAGCAAAGGACATCTGGGATTTCAGTGAATGACGGGAGCAACAGTGTATCTCCATAACAAATTAAATGTAAGGATTGAGAAAGAAACATAGGAACAACTGAGAAGGAGGGTGAATTAGAGTCAAATCAGGTATAGAAAGAGATATAAAGAGAGGGAAAGAAAGATTGGATTAAGTGGGGGAGGGGGAAAAAAGACCGAAAGGAAAAGTTAGAAAATTAAGTTTAAATTTTTTAAATCTCAAAGAAGAATTTGCTACATGCAGGAATGGGACTCAACAGTTTAAATAGTTCTTTTTCTGGGCCAGAAAGGTTGGTTGTTATTGCATTAACAATTATCATGTCATTAAAGGGTACTTTCATTCATTGTTATGTACCAGCTCTAACTTGTTACAGCAAGTTTAATTCGAGTTTAATGTGCAGATCCAGCAAGTTCTTTAAAATAACGGGGAGGTTGAGGGTGAGCTGCCATTTGTGCTAGGCAAACAGCGGAGTGGAATAAATTGACCAACATGTGGCAATTCACAACTCGCGCTGTACCACCTCTTCCCCTGAACTTGCTGGCCGATTTGTGCATTAATAACAGCGTGCGTTGTGAACTCGCCGTTACTTTTTCAGCAAGATTTGGGCTATTGCATTACAAACTGAAACCTGTTGAATCCCTGCTGGTCCATAGCTCAGTCTGTTAAAAACAGACCAGTCTAACCATCACGATTACTAAGGACCAATGAGATCACTTGAAAGTGATGCCAAGAATGGTTGCTATTGTCCAATGCTAGAAAGCCTGTTACGTAAATGTGCTGACCAGTAAGTGGGTGCCAAAATGACATTCAACAATCACAAAGGTCACGATTGCTATTGGCCAATGAGATTGTTTGAAAGGAACATCATGACCACACGTTTAATATTGCCCAATAAACTGGTTCAAAAGTGACACTGCAATTTTTTAAATTATTAGGTGGTAGCCTTCTCGCCTCTGAGTCAGAAGGTTGTGGGTTCAAGTCCTTGAGCAAAAAATCTAGGCTGACTCTTCAGTGCAGTACTGAGGGAGTGCTGCACTGTCTGAGGTGCCGTCTTTCAGATGAGATGTTAAACCGAGGCCCCCGCCTGCCCCCTCAGGTGGATGTAAAAGATCCCATGGCTCGATTTTGAAGAAGAGCAGGGGAATTCTCCCCAATATTCTAGTCAATATTTATCCCTCAACTAGCATATAAAAACAGATTATCTGGTCATTATCACATTGCAGTTTGTGGGACCTTGCTGTGCGCAAATTGGTTGCCGTGTTTCCCACATTTCAACAGTGACTCCACTTCAAAAGTACTTCATTGGCTGTAAAGCGCTTTGGGATATCCTGAGGTCGTGAAAGACGCATATAAATACATCTCTTTCTTTCCTTTCTTTTTAATTATAGTATAGATGGATTTACACCAACAGACACGTTCTGTGTTTAAAAAAAAAACTGATTTGGTCAGAGCTGTATGGAGCCAAAAAGGATCAAAAGCTTCCTCCAAATTTTTGGGAATCTGAACAAACATCTTTAGGACTTTAAAAGCAGAATTTTCTTTAGGAGCCAAATGAACTCTTCCAGGAATCTGCACTGACAGACTCAGTGCAGACTCCTCTGAAGTAAACATGCATTGTTCTGTATCAGAGGAGATTTGTTCTTGGAGAGCCTCTTGTGTTCATTTTTACTGCTACTTTAGCACTGCTGTGGTCTGCTTTCCTGACCTGACTCCAGAGGCCAGTGGCGTGAGTCCCTCCTGGAGGGGCTATACACCCTCACATCAATTGGGTCTGATGCCAGATGGAGTATAACTCCAGTCTGGTGCTGCACCTGGTTTGAAAGGTGTTGTAGGTCAATGTGAATGATGTTCCTGCCCTTGTTCTCTCTGCAGGGAGAGTGGCTCGTGTATGGTGTAATACAATTGGATCCAGGCAGTAAAAATGATGTACCGTCTGACTGTGAACAATACTGTGGCTCCCAGCCTCGTATAAATGCACCATTCTACACCGCCTTATTAATGTACTGGGACCCTTTCATTGGAGTGTGGGCTGTTTGGGTTTACATTAAGACCATGCATTCCTACATTCTGCCATCTCCACTCAAAATGGCTTCACTCAAGATCGTGCTCTCCAGAATGTTAGCTGATACTAAATTTTGTTTTTAGAGAAACTTAAATAGGAACAGGTACAAGGTTTGTACATCAAATCCATACAAGCTGGGGTTTGCTCAGCACTGTACCCATCTGTTACTGTGCAAAATGTCAAAACAGAACTGCAGTCTGCTTCCTGATGGTTTAATACATCTGAATATGCCATCATTGGGTTTAATTTTAATAGGCAGACTGTTTTACTTTAATACTGTAATTATTTCCCTAGCTGGGAGATAATGTTCTGCGAGACCTGTAACTCTCTCAGATTTCTCTCCTTCCCTGCTATGCAGAAGTGAAGTATTGTGAACCCTGGACTTGAGAGTACAGGTCAGATCAAGAGTGTACCCACTGCATGGTCGAGGATTTTGGCACTCCCAACATGCCATCCCAGTGTACTACTGAAGTTTCAGAAGTTGATGGCTACATGTAGGCAGGAGATAGTTGTTTGAAATGTACACTTGCCACCATCATTGGATCAGCAGAAACCCAGAGGTGCAATAGAAAGGAAGGATTTTTGCCTTCTTACACTGGACACTGTTTCAGGGGCAAATGGGTCTGTTTTCTATCATTGAAACTGAAAAGGTGCTCTGCCATCCATGAGCACTATATCTATCAATGCATTGGAGCTATGGCCTACTGCAGGAAGTACCTCACATTTCTGAGACTGAATCCTCAAGTAATTGCACAATGTGAGTATCTTTGGGCATGGCA
This sequence comes from Somniosus microcephalus, assembly GCF_052327205.1. Taxonomy (NCBI): domain Eukaryota; kingdom Metazoa; phylum Chordata; class Chondrichthyes; order Squaliformes; family Somniosidae; genus Somniosus; species Somniosus microcephalus. The sequence continues at coordinate 190,726,660 of NC_140992.1, read as the reverse complement.
AGTTAACTCCACCACAAGTACTTTAATGTAAAGAGGGCATGCGTTTGCCCAAGGTGGTGGGGAGAGGTGGAGAGTGCCAGTTGTGTAAGTTTTCTTTCAAGCATGGTGTAGTTAATGGATGCTGCCTAGAACCAGAAAGGATGAGACAAGGCAGACAGTTTCCAGTAGTTGAAGGGCCACAGATGCAAGTTTCTGTGGAATTCACTTCCAGCGTTAATAGTTGAGGTACAAACTATGTCAACATTCGAGGTTAGATTGGATAGGTGGATGAAGGAAAATGGGATAAAGGAAAATAGGAACAGGGCAGGTAAATTTGACTAGAATTATTTGCTCACGTGGGGGGTGGGGGTAAATATTGACATGGGCTGGTTGGGTCAAATGGCCTGTTCCCGTGTTGTAATTTCTATGTAGAGCCAAATATGCATTATGATGTACATGTATCACACACTTCAGATCTTTTCTGAACTATTGCACACTCTCACCAGTACACTATTTACTTTGTGACAAATGCCAGCTATACTTCATTACTGCAGTACCTATAGTGGAGTTACTTTAGGTATGAATCTGTATGGTGCAGAAAGAGAACTGATGCAGGGAGTGCCTTGTGTGTTTGGAGCAGGGCGTTAACTAATTGATACTGTGTGCCTTGTGGGAATGGAAGCAGTACCAATGATGTAGAAAGTGTTGCACACTTTGGGGGAAGGATGGAGAGTGCAGCTTGTAAAACACGCATGTAGGTTGTTAGTTGCTGAGCACTGAGGCTTGTTAGGTTTGACTAATCAATCATGAGTGGGGATTGACAGAAATGCACAGCATATTGCAGGCATTCAAAGAATAAAACCTGTTTACCCTTTTGCTTTGCCACAGTAACCAGGATGATTACCAGTTGGTGCGAAAACTTGGCCGTGGGAAATACAGTGAAGTATTCGAAGCTATTAACATAACAAACAATGAAAAAACAGTAGTCAAAATACTGAAAGTGAGTATCAGCTTTTACTGTTCAGCTTCTCATGTACTGTCCTTTGCATGTAGGGTCAATCATGCATTACTGTCAGTATTATGCACGGTGTGAATACTTCTGGATCATTTTTCATCTGCTGCTACCTCACTTGTCGCTCGTATCCAGTTCAGCTCGCCCCCTACCCCTGCTGACCTGCACTGGCTCCCTGTTCCCTAGTGTATTAAATTTAAACTTCTTGCCTTCAAATCCCTCTGTAGCCTGACCCTGTCCTATCCCTGCAATCTCCTCCAGCCTTCTGACTCTCGGCTCTATCCTCTCTGTATAACCAACGCTATTCTGGTTATGCTAAGTAACAAACACTGCCCTGTGTGCTTTTTCACTGTTCAAATTGAGACTTATCTCACAATCTCTTCTCTCATAATTCCCCTAACGCTGTTAAATTCCTTCCCACCTCAGACTTGCTTTGATCTAACAATCTACACGGATTTATAACCCCAGCTTCAGAGACTGGGTGGTGCTGAGTGTTTTAACTCGGAGGCCTGGGCCCCAATCTAACCCAGACTGATAGGATAAACACCTCCTGGTTGTAATTTTATTTGGAATGAACTTGGGCAGTGGCAATTCAGTTCACAGTGAGTATGAGCCCCACAGCACAAAACTCCTTAGTTTGGAACAAATTGACTTTAAATTGGTTATCTCAGTCAAAAGCCATAAGATGGCTGGTATGTGAATCATAACAGGTCACACTGAATCAGTAGTGGATTCTCTTTTGAAGTTTTGGCAGAGGCATATTGTTGGGCCAGAGTAAAGGGAGCTTTATTCTGCATTTAACCATGCTGTACATGACCTGGGAGTGGTTGGCAACGACACTGGCCTTCTGGAAAGTATTTAATTCCCCAGCATTCCTCGTCATGACTAGATTAAAAACCCACAAAAGTCATAAAAATAAAACCTGAGCTTGGTGTTTCTGCCCACTAGCTATTGTTGAAAAAAGTGGGGACAGCAGAAGGTAAAAATGGTTAAGATTTTCTGGAGTTTGATCCCCTTTTGATGTTGAGTTAGCTGATTTCAGCTCATGGGTCAGTAAAGGGCACCATGACTGGCCTGAGCTAGAGAGGGGGGAAATTGCCATGGTTTGCACTGCATATTGTGTGCACTCTGGGTGAGGACAAGATTGAGCTTGGTTCTGATGCTTTCTTCTCTCAGTGTTTAGCCTGTTGACGGTCACTGTGAAGGCTCACATGACTGAGGGCCAGTTGGATACTGGAGAGCGTCAGCTACCCATGGAGCCATCCCACAGCGAACAGTCGCCTCCTTCAGGAGAAGGGTTTTAAAAAAAGAAATTCTGGGATGCAGGACAAATATGAAGTGCCATTGGGTAGCACTGCATGTAGTGTAGCAGGTTAATTGAGATCTCCACGGGCAGCCCTGTAAATTGGCAAAGCACTGAACCATTTAAAGATTCTAGTGACTCTCTTTCTCTCTCCACGGATGTTGCCTGGCCTGCTGAGTTTTTCCAGCGTTTTCTGTTATTAAAGATTCTAGTGATTGGGTTAACAATTAAATGAAAGATCATAGGGAAAAGGTAACGCTGTTTATTTTTGATTAGTCAAAATGTAATGAACTGGTAACCTGACATTGGTGTAGTATCCTTTTCATTTTTGTTTTCTTGGCATTTTCTGGCTTTTCATCTGTGAGTTGAAGTCACCGTGTGATCTCTTGGATTTTAGAAGTGCCTGATTTAATTGAAGCAGCTCCACAGGAGATGTGTCTATAACGACACCAAAATGTCAAGTGTAGGCGAGAAATATGACGAGAAAGGAAGGATTCGTTGCAGAATTTGAAGGATTTTAATTTTCCCAACTAAATCAATTCTTCAAATCTCTTGGTTAGAATGTAGAAGAAAAATGGGGCATTTTGGCAACATTTTACTTGTGTTTTGACAGGTTATCAAATTTGCTTATTATATTGCCCTCAAGGCAACGTCAGCAGGAAAAGCTTGCGACTTGTGTAAAATGAAATAAAATTGGAGTTCAATCCAATATTCCCAAATAACTGCTGTCTGCAATAAATGTAGCGTAACTAGATGGCAACCAGTTGTGAGGCTGTGATTTAGTTAACCAGGCTGTGATTCAGTTAAGCAATGTTGCTAATGTATGCTGTCTTTGCTTAAGACAGGTACTTAAATGCTTTATCAAAACTGGCAGAAAGTCAGCCATCTGTTTGTACAAAAGTTTTGGGAACATCTATTACACTTCAGGCATCACGATCCCACCATCACACTTTGTATAAAATGCCATTAAATCACAACTGAATATAATCTTTAAAAAAAACCCAAAAGGATACAGAAACCCAACTATTATCCCAATTGTTGAGATAATGTGAGGAACCAAGCAACTGTTAATCTGGAGAAACATCTAACAGCAATAATTAGGGTTTAATTGACCTTGAGGCCTCCTTAGACCACTTCCCCACAGAGAGTATCTGAGTAGAGGCCTTAAAGGGACAGGCCAGGTTAGTGCTTTAAACCCCAGACTACCTGAGAGTAATGCCACAGCAATATATGTTCAGGTGAACAGCTGTGTTTCCCCTTTTAGGGTAAGATGCCCTCTTTAGGTATTAATATTTCTCCCCTTGCTCTTTTGAATGGTCTTCACCCACTGGTCATGGCTGAAAGGTTGAGTGGGAGAGAGTGTCAGATGTTCCACAGTTACCCATCATATCTAATTCTGGAGTTTGAAGAAGGTTTTAACTTATAAATATTGCTAACCATTTCGAGGACTGGTTCAGTGGAAATGTGTAAATGGGGAAATTTGCAGCTAATATTTTTCCACAACAGAGTGTGGTTTAAGCCAACATAAGATAGACGACCAATAATTATGGATTTGTGGCAAAAGATTAGTGCAGGAAGAGAGCGCTCTGATATACACCGGCCTCGAGAGGAAATCGACTCTTTGACGAGCATGTCTCTTTGCCAAAGCTCTACGCGAGGCAGATTAGGCAGCTGGTGGCGAGGAAGCCTTATATTTTGGTATTGAATTTAATTGCCTAGAACAGCGAGGTGGCTGGCACATCACAATACCCTTCCAGCACTCCAAACACATGTCTGTCATACAGCTGCTGAGGAAACTGAGACTTGAAATGCCAGCTCCTGGAATGGGGTTACCTGGAGGCCAGGTGTGAGACCACACACTTGTGTATCCAGGTTCAGTACTTACTGGGATTGGTTTGCAGTGAGGCAGACAGCTGCTGAACCTCCAACTGGTGGATCAACTGTTCTATAGGGTATGGTGTGTGTGTCCATACTTTAGTGAGGAGGGTGGTGGCAGTAGACTCCCACATTTTATGGTAAGTTGTGCTCCTTCCCATGCTGCTTGTAAGGAATTCTTGGTACTTGCCTATACTAATGAGAGCTCAAACCCACATTTGTTAACCGTCGAATGACCAGATAGGAGGGGGAGGTCTCTTTGGGGTTGAGGTGGCTCCAAGTTAACAGGCCTGGTGATGAAAAATTGGAACCAAGTCCACCCTCTATCGCTGACTTGGTAATCCAATACCTGAGTCAGGCAGGTCCACAGTACTCCTGCTGACGCTGACAAACCAGCCAGCCTGGCTCATTAATGGGAGCTGAGATTCTTCCCACTTGGTTCCAGTTTGCCTTGCATGCCCATATCCTAATGGGTAGAGTGGTCCTTCCTGGACTAGCAGCTAAAAGCCCTTTGCTGATTGGCTGCCTGGTTTTAGCTGTTCAAACTATTGGAATTGGGCAAATGGGATATGTCCCTACAGGGATATGTGCCACCCGTATTAAGCAAACAGAAACCACACCTGTGTGGATTTCTCAGTATAGTTAGGAGACTGTCGAGCATGGCAATGGGTTTCTGCACTTTCGACATCCAGCTGACCAGCACAAAAGTTTCTCGTAACCATTAAATTCTAATTTAGTAAGCAATGGTCGGGGAGTCCAGAACCAGGGGTCACAGTCTAAGGATAAAGGGTAAGCCATTTAGGAGAGATGAGGAGGAATTTCTTCACCCAGAGAGTGGTGAACCTGTGGAATTCTCTACCACAGAAGGCAGTAGAGGCCAATTCATTAAATATATTCAAGCAGGAGTTGGATATATTTCTTAAGGCTAAAGGGATCAAGCGGTATGGGGAGAAAGCGGGGACCGGGTACTGAGTTTGGATGATCAACCATGATCGCATTGAATGGCGGAGCAGGCTCGAGGGGCCAAATGGCCTACTGCTGCTCCTATCTTCTATGTTTCTATAGAACAGAGATGAGGCGGAATTTCTTCACCCAGAGAGTGGTGAACCTGTGGAATTCTCTACCACCGAAGGCAGTTGAGGCCAATTCATTAAATATATTCAAGAAGGAGTTAGATATATTTCTTAAGGCTAAAGGGATATGGGGAGAAAGCAGGGACAGGGTACTGAATTTGGATGATCAGCCATGATCTCATGAAATGGCAGAACAGGTTCGAGGGGCTGAATGACCTACTCCTGCTCCTATCTTCTATGTTTCTATGACCAGATTAGCAGCTAAATGTCACAGCTGTGCTCCAGACCCTAGACTACCTATGAGCGATGCCACAGGAGATTGGCTAGCTAGATATCAAACTTTTCAAAACTTGTAGTACAGTGTGCATTTTCCACATGATGAGCTCATTCCCCAACAACATTGCTTCATATGAATCCGGCCAACATATTATGCTTAACAAAGCACGTGTTCAAGTAGCACAGATAAGGTAAGGTCTCGGACCGCGGGTGTCGGCGGGAGGCGCGAGCGGGAAGCTTAAGGCTTCAGAGACCCAGGTAAGGCCTCAGACTGCGGGTGTCGGCGGGAGGCGCGAGCGGGAAGCTTAAAAAGGCTTCAGAGACCCAGGTAAGGCCTCAGACTGCGGGTGTCGGCGGGAGGCGCGAGCGGGAAGCTTAAAAAGGCTTCAGAGACCCAGGTAAGGTCTCAGACCGCGCGTGTCGGCGGGAGGCACGAGCGGGAAGCTTAAAAAGGCTTCAGAGACCCAGGTAAGGCGTACCAATCTCCAGTCTCCGAAGTCAGAGGGAAGGAGAGAGGTAAAAAGTAATCCAAGTGTGACGTCACCAGAAAGTGGGTAAGTGATTGGTTGGTAAGTATTTCTTTTTAAGCTTAAACTCTGTGGTTTATAGTTTCTAAGGTGCGATATTCATCATCTAGAATCGGGGCAGAGGGTATTTAAAAATAATAAATTTAATTAATTACATAGAATGGGAGATCAGGTGATGTGTTGCTGCTGCAATATGTGGGAGCTGGTGGACACCATTGATGCTCACGGTGATCACATTTGCAGTAAGTGTTGGCTGCTCGAGGAATTCCGGCTCCGTGTTGAAGAGCTGGAGTCCGAGCTTCAAACACTGAGACACATCAGGGAGGGGGAGAATTACCTGGACTCTGTGTATCAGGAGGTAGTCACACCAATTAGATTAATTAATTCAGATGTAGTCCGTGGCCAGGGTCAGGATGGTGTGATTAGAAGTGAGGCAGGTACGGGGATCCAGGAGGTAGTGTTGGAGGAGCCGCAGCCCTTGCTCTTGTCCAACAGGTTTGAGGCTCTTACTCCCTGTGAGGATGGGAACAGGGACTGCGGGGAGGATGAGCAACCTGGCCACAGCACCGTGGAGCGGGGGGCCATTCAAGTGGGGGGAGTTAAAAGAAATGTTGTAGTGGTAGGGGATAGTATTGTTAGAGGGATAGATAGAGTTCTTTGCAGCCGAGAGCGAGAGTCCCAAAGGCTGTGTTGCCTGCCCGGTGCCAGGGTTAAGGACATTTCCTCTGGGCTGGAGAGAAAGTGGGAGGGGCAGGATCCAGTTGTCGTGGTCCATGTTGGTACCAACGACATAGATAGGACAAGGAAGGAGGTTCTGCTGAGGGAGTTTGAGCAGCTAGGGGTCAAATTAAAAAGCAGAACCACAAGGGTAATAATCTCTGGATTACTACCTGAGCCACGTGCAAATTTGGCTAGGGTAAATAAAATTAGAGTGTTAAATGCGTGGCTCAAAGACTGGTGTGGGAGAAATGGGTTTTGCTTCCTGGGACACTGGCATCAGTACTGGGACAGGCGAGAGCTGTTCCGTTGGGACGGACTTCACTTGGCCAGTGCTGAGACTAGAATCCTGGCGAATCGAATAACTAGGGCTGTAGAGAGGGCTTTAAACTAATTAGTGGGGGGGAGGTTTTAAGAGAGCGAAAAATAAAAATGACAGCGGAGAAGGCAATAGAGCAAGGTAGCAGTGGGGGAATTAAAAACCAGAGCGTGTCAGGAAGGGACAGAATGTATATAATAAAGGTAATGTAGTAAAAGGGGTAAAAGCAGGAATAAATTGTCAGAAAACATATTTGAAAGTTCTTTATCTGAATGCACGCAGCATTCGTAACAAAACAGATGAGTTGACGGTGCAAATAACTACACATGGGTATGATCTGGTGGCCATTACGGAAACATGGCTGCAAGATAATCATGAATGGGAACTAAACATACAAGGGTATTTGACAATTAGGAAGGACAGACAGGAAGGAAAGGGAGGTGGGGTTGCTATGTTAATCAAGGATGGAATCACTGCAATAGTCAGAAATGATATTGGGTCAAAGGATCAGGATAGTGAAACAGTTTGGGTGGAGATAAGGAATAATAAGGGGAAAAAGTCACTAGTGGGCGTAGTCTACAGACCTCCTAACAGTTGCAACTCTGTTGGTCGGAGTATAAATCAGGAAATAGATGGGGCTTGTAATAAGGGAACAGCTATAATCATGGGGGATTTTAACTTTCATATTGACTGGACTAATCAAATTGGGCATGGCAGCCTTGAGGAAGAGTTCATAGAGTGTATTAGGGACGGGTTCCTTGAGCAGTATGTAACTGAACCAACCAGGGGGCAGGCAATCTTAGATCTGGTCCTGTGTAATGAGACAGGATTAATAAAAAATGTCCTAGTAAAGGATCCCCTTGGAATGAGTGACCATAATATGGTTGAATTCCAAATTCAGTTTGAGGGTGAGAGAGTTGGATCTCAAACCAGCGTACTAAGCTTAAATAAAGGAGACTATGAAGGTATGAGAGTAGAATTGACTAAAGTGGACTGGGAAAACAGATTAAAGTGTAAGACGGTACAAGAGCAGTGGTCTACATTCAAGGAGATATTTCACATCTTTCAAGATAAATATATTCCACTGAGGAAAAAGGGGTGTAAAAGAAAAGACAGCCATCCGTGGCTTAGTAAAGTAATAAAGGATAGCATTCGACTGAAAACAAGGGCATATAAATTGGCCAAATCTAGTGGGAGGATAGAAGATTGGGAAGCATTTAAAAGCCAGCAAACAATAACTAAAAGATTAAGAAAGGGAAGACAGATTATGAAAGTAAACTAGCAAAAAATATAAAAACAGATAGCAAGAGTTTCTACAGCTATATAAAAAGAAAAAGGGTGGCTAAAGTGAATGTTGGTCCCTTAGAGGATGAGACTGGGAAACTAGTGGTGGGGAACATGGAGATGGCAAAGACGCTGAACAAATACTTTGTATCAGTCTTTACAGTAGAGGACACTAAAAATATCCCAACAGGAGGCAATGGGCGGGGGGGGGGAGGAGCTAAACACGATTAAAATCACTAAGGAGATGGTACTCAGTAAAATAATGGGACTTAAGGCGGATAAATCCCCCGGACCTGATGGCCTACATCCTAGGGTCTTGAGAGAAGTGGCGGTAGGGATTGTGGATGCATTGGTGATCATTTTCCAGAACTCCCTGGACTCGGGAAAGGTCCCGGCAGATTGGAAAACTGCTAATGTTAACACCCTTATTTAAGAAGGGAAGTAGACAAGAAGCTGGAAACTATAGACCAGTTAGCCTAACATCTGTGGTTGGCAAAATGTTGGAGTCCATTATTAAGGATACAGTAACAGAGCATTTGGATAAACATAATTTAATAGGACAGAGTCAGCATGGTTTTATGAAGGGGAAGTCATGTTTGACAAATTTGCTCGAATTCTTTGAGGATGTAACATACAGGGTGGATAAAGTGGAACCAGTGGATGTAGTGTATTTGGACTTCCAAAAGGCATTTGACAAGGTTCCACACAAAAGATTACTGATCAAGATAAAAAATCACGGGATTGGGGGTAATATACTGGCATGGGTGGAAGATTGGCTATCTAACAGAAAACAAAGAGTTGGGATAAATGGTTCGTTCTCGGGCTGGCAATCAGTAACTAGTGTTCCGCAGGGGTCAGTGCTGGGACCCCAACTCTTTACAATCTATATTAACGATTTGGAGGAAGGGACCGAGTGCAACACATCCAAGTTTGACGATGATACAAAGATGGGAGGGAAAGCAGTGAGTGAGGAGGACATAAAAAACCTGCAAAAGGACATAGACAGGCTAAGTGAGTGGGCAGAGATTTGGCAGATGCAATATAATGTTGGAAAGTGTGAGGTTATGCACTTTGGCAGAAAAAATCAAAGAGCAAGTTATTATCTAAATGGAGAGAAACTGCAAAGTGCTACAGTACAAAAGGATCTGGGGGTCCTGGTGCATGAAACACAAAAAGTTAGTATGCAGGCGCAGCAGGTGATCAGGAAGGCCAATGGAATCTTGGCTTTTATTGCAAGGGGGATGGAGTATAAAAACAGGGACGTCTTGCTGCAGTTATACAGGGTATTGGTGAGGCCACACCTGGAATACTGCGTGCAGTTTTGGTTTCCATATTTAAGAAAAGATATACTTGCTCTCGAGGCGGTTCAGAGAAGGTTCACTTGGTTGATTCCAGAGATGAGGGGGTTGACGTATGAGGAAAGGTTGAGTAGGTTGGGATTCTACTCATTGGAGTTCAGAAGAATGAGAGGCGATCTTATCGAAACATATAAGATTATGAGGGGGCTTGATCGGGTGGATGCGGTGAGGATGTTTCCACTGATTGGTGAGATTAGAACTAGGGGGCATAATCTTAGAATAAGGGGCTGCCCTTTCAAAACTAAGATGAGGAGAAACTTCTTCACCCAGAGGGTAGTAAATCTATGGAATTTGCTACCCCAGAGAGCTGTGGAAGCTGCAACATTAAATACATTTAAAATGGAGATAGACATTTTCCTAGCAGATAAGGGAATTAGGGGTTACGGGGAGAGGGCAGGGAAGTGGACGGGAGTCTAGATTCAGATCAGCCATGATCCTATTGAATGGCGGAGCAGGCCCGAGGGGCCATATGGCCTACTGCTCCTATTTCTTATGTCCTTATGTTCTAATAAGGCCCAACTGAATATGAAGCAATATGGACCGTTTGTTAAAAGATTTGGGACTTTTCACCTGAGAATCACCTGCAACGGCTTCTCTTCCCACTCCCACATAGTTACCTCTGGTGTCCCCCAAGGATCTATCCTTGGCCCCCTCCTATTTCTCATTTACATGTTACCCCTTGGTGACATCACCCAAAAACAGAGTGTCAGTTTCCACATGTACGCTGACGACACCTGGCTCTACCTCACCACCACTTCTCTCGACCCCTCCACGGTCTCTAAATTGCCAGACTGCTTCTTCGACATACAGTTGTGGATGAGCAGAAATTTTCTCCAGTTAAATATTGGGAAGATCGAAGCCAATGTTTTCGTTCCTAATCACTGAGTCCATCCCTCTCCCTAACATCTGTCTGAGGCTGAACCACACTGTTCGCAACCTTGGTGTCATATTTGACCCGGAAATGAGCTTCCGACCACATATCCGCAGCATAACAAAAACCGCCTGTTTCCACCTCCGTAATATCACCCGTCTCCGCTCATCTGTTGCTGAAACCCTCATCCATGCCTTTGTTACCTCTAGACTTGACTATTCCAATGCACTCCTGGCTGGCCTTCCATATTCTACCCTTAATTCGCACCAAGTCCCGTTCACCCATCACCCCTGTGCTCACTGACCTACGCTGGCTCCTGGTTAAGCAGCGCCTCAATTTCAAAATTCTCATCCTTGTTTTCAAATCCCTCCATGGCCTCGCCCCTCCCTATCTCTGTAATTTCCTTCAGCCCTTCCCCCACCCCATCCCCCCCCCCACCCCCCGAGATATCTGCGCACCTCTAATTCTGCCCTCTTGAACATCCCTGATTATAATCGCTCAACCATTGGTGGCCGTGCCTTCTGTTGCCTAGGCCCTGAGCTCTGGAATTCCCTGCCGAAACCTCTCCGCCTCTCTACCTCTTTCCTCCTTTTAAGACGCTCCTTAAAACCTACCTCTTTGATCAAGCTTTTGGTCACCTGCCCTAATTTCTCCTTATGTGGCTCGGTGTCAAATCTTTTGTCCTGTAATACGCCTGTGCAGCGCCTTGGGACGTTTTACTATGTTAAAGGTGCTCTATAAATACGTTGTTGTAAGAAAGACTGAGCAGCCCATCTAGATTAGCCTGTTGTTTAGTTCTATACACACCAACCATTCAGACCATTTTGATCTCCCCCTTACTTGATGGATGCCGTGCCCATCTGTTCCACCATGATTCTGGAATCCGCCCCTTTAACTTCTACTTGCTTCTCCTGAGCCACTCTTAAGTGGTTACTTTTTTATGACCATATATCTGTAAGGAGTATTTGGCAAAGCTTTCATTTCTGTACAGACGTACATGATATTGTAAATTGTGTTGAAACCTTTCATAACATCATTTGTAAGCGACGTCTGCTTGTTCAGATGACGTTTCTCTCATCTGGCTGTTGTCCAACAAACAAAAAAATGGTTTGTCAAGCCATTCTTTCATAAATACTGTCTCTCTAAATTATGTTTAGCTTAAGAATTCCTCGTGTTGTCATATTGCCAAGTTCTCTTCTAGCTCACAAGTAACTTCTCCATGTTCACCCTTCATGAATTTAGATTGCATTCCCTGGGTCGCCTTGCCTTTTTTCAATGAGAATATTTCTTTCCACATGCCTCGTAGCTCATAGATGTAAAGACCCAACAGTGGCTTTGTTGCCCTTCAATGCTTTCCTAATGCCTACCTCTTTATATGTACAGTGAGCAAAACTAGTTTCCTCTGTGTTGCATCATCTGGTCATTATGACGTTACTGTTTGTGGGACCTTGCTGTTCGCAAATTGGCTGCTGTGTTTTCCACATTACAACAGTGACTCCACTTCAAATAGTACTTCGTTGGCTGTAAAGCGCGTTGAGACGTCTGGTGGTCGTGAAAGGCGCTATATAAATGCAAGTCTGTCTTTCTTTCATAGTCCATCAGTATCACGTCTTTGGACCTCTTTACAGATCTGTTGTAACAAATACAGCCTCACAGTGTGTTGAGATGTTAATCTCACTTCTTAACAAACACTAGAGAACAAGATTTGAGCCTTTGAGTTGGTTCACCAACATAGCTGTACTGCTGACACTTAGCAAGCCCTGTCAGGGGAAAGGTAAAATGCCTTGTATGTTCACAGATGCTCATTATTGCAAGCTTAGAGATTAACTGGATCTCTTTGCTTACACGCTGACTGTGGGCCAGTAGTATGTCCCCCCCCCCCCTCAATTGCATGTGCATGCTGGTTTTCATGTTTGAGTTGTATCTGTCAGCATTTGCTGACAAAAATCCATGTTTCCTGCGCTGCCCTGGCCCCTCTTCTGAGGTTGGCCCAGAATGCCCCATAATATGCTTTGTGCATGCAATCATATGGGTTCCAATATTGTGCTCATTATAATTATTCATGCTCTACTATAGCATTGAGAGTAAACTTCTGAATCCGGTCCAACAGCAAGTTAGCTAGCCCATAGCGAACAGGTATCGAGAAATTGCGCCTGCAATCTTCCAGCCTGTGGGTGAGGTACTTGCTGGCACAGATCTGGGAACTTGAGGCCCAACTGTCAACATTAATTAAATAACATTTCAATGACATATCCATTCTTAATCAGTGACGTAACAACCTTGTGATGTGTAACTGTGCAGGGGAAAGAGCTACATAAAAATACTTGTGGGCTGAAAGCCATCTGTCGTATTGGAATATTTTGGGATAGCCATTCTGAGCTGTTTATTAAGTATAGAGGATTAAGCAGCAGTAAAAGGATTGCCTTATGCCTTTGTAGTTGCACACATGCCAACCGTCAAGATAAACCGGCTGTCCTTACTTACGCACTGAATAAGTGGGCAAGCAGTCCGCCTCTTCCCCAAATGACCATAACATGTCAGCCGTCAGTGTTTCAAAGTTTGCAGAGTTATCCACGTGCTTTTGCTGACACAAATTGTTATTGCCAAGCAGTCTCCGGCCCTGCTTCTGAAGTTGTACCAGAATGCTCTGCAGTTCTGGGCATACATGGAACTTGTGCCCATGTGCAATCATTAGACTCCCATGCTGACCCTGATGAAATCGCAACCGTGATGTATAAATACTTTAAATCTTCCTATTGTAGAGATTAGTCATGTAAATTGTATTGGGGAGATTAAGTGACGTAAAATGGGGGGAGAGAGTAGGACAGTGGGATTAGTTTTTCATTGCTACAGCAAAGAGCTGGCACAGCCATGATGAGCCAAATGGCCACGTTCTGTGTTGTAACATTTTTTTGGTTATATGGTATAGGGAAGATATGCATAGAGATTGTTGTAAATTATACTGGAGAGTGATGGAAAATGCATGATCAGGTAGGTGATGCTTACATGCCAACCATCAGTGTTTGCTGCTGTTGGTAGCAGAGGGTGGAAACTGGCAATAGTCTTGGAAAACAATGCCGGGAACCACAACTCACCTTGGAGTTGCCATTCTGAGGTTATTGAGTCGGTTTCTGAAAGACACCCATACCATTGGCATTCCAAAATCTATGTGTGCTTTCTAGCCACAAGAAGGCAGATCATGATGAGCCCAAAACTATGAAGAATCTTGCTATCAGCAGCTCTCAAGGTGATTCTTTGGGTTGTTGTGGCATGTACATCAAATACTTGGAGGCTCAGCAAATAATCAAAATGGAACAGACTGCATTTTGGAATATGCAGGGCAGTTTCTGGTAGCTGAGATTGCAAAGTGTCATAAGAATTTCAAATACATTTACAGGCAACCGTGCGGTCATTGGCCCTTGTGAAAAAAATGGAAACTAATGGTTCCACATCTTGGATTTTAGCTGGGATATGTACTTTAGCTCCCTGTAATGTTGAAGGAGCGATTCTACTGAGCCTATCTCTTGAAAGAGGAGTGAGGCAAAGTTGTTCACTGTCACCCTTCTCATTTGATGTATTCATTAATGATATGTTGGATGGCATTGTATTGCTGCAGTGTCTGTACCAGACATTTCTGGAAGAATTGCACTCCTTTTCTTAGATGATATTGTATTGGTGGTGGACTCGCCTGCGGACCTACTGCACCCAGCTAACCATCTTGGACAGTGGGCTAACCAGTGGGATATGCTGGTGGGTATTACAGTTTTGCATGGATCAGAAAGAGATCTCAAATGTACTGTTAATTGGAAGATACAAGAGCATCTATCCCAATTACTGATTTAATTCCTGATGAATGCCCAGGCACAGTCCTTAAGGAATAAACCTGCCCAAGAAATAAATCTTGCTCATGCTCCCTCTCCATAAATTTTCAAAACTTGCCAGTGCAAAAGCCACAATTTTATGTACTTCAGTTTTTCCCTGCACTACAAGTAATGAGGTATGGGGTGTACCAGCAATTTAAGATATAAGCGAGACCTTTTGAGTTTCGTTTTTCACAGAAAAATGGGCCAAGTTTCAAAATGTGAGCTTCAAAACACTGGAAAAAATTGTGGAAGCCATGTAATAAACATAAGAACATAAGAAATAGGAGCAGGAGTAGGCCAATCGGCCCCTCGAGCCTGCTCCGCCATTCAATAAGATCATGGCTGATCTGATCCTAACCGCCAATCCACTATCACAGAACCATCTCCTGAATCTAACAGAATTAGACACACGAAATAGGAGCAGGATCAGGCTACACGGCCCCTGGGCCCGCTCCGCTACCCACAGGGCCATGACCGATCTGAACCTAGACTCATGTCCAAATTCCTGCCCGCTCCCCATAACCCTTAATTCCCTTTACTTCTAGGAAACTGTCTATTTCTGTTTTAAATTTATGTAATGATGTAGCTTCTACAGCTTTTTGGGGCAGCATATTCCATGGACCTACCACCCTCTGAGTGAAGTAGTTCCTCCTCATCTCAGTTTTGAAAGAGCAGCCACTTATTCTAAGACTATGCCCCCTAGTTCTAGTTTCACCCATCATCGGGAACATCCTCCCCGCATCCACCCGATCCAACCCCTTCACAATCTTATATGTTTCAATAAGATCGCCTCTCATTCTTCTGAACTCCAATGAGTAGAGTCCCAATCTACTCAACCTCTCCTCATATGTCCATCCCCTCATCCCCGGGATTAACCGAGTGAACCTTCTTTGTACTGACTCGAGAGCAAGTATGTCCTTTCTTAAGTATGGACACCAAAACTGTACGCAGTATTCCAGGTGCGGTCTCACCAATACCTTGTACAACTGAAGCAATACCTCCCTATTTTTATATTCTATCCCCCTAGCAATGAAAGCCAACATTCCATTGGCCTTCTTAATCACTTGCTGCACCTGCATACTAACCTTTTGAGTTTCGTGCACCAGGACCCCCAGATCCCTTTGTACTTCAGTACTTTCCAGTTTCTTGCCATTAAGATAATAACTTGCTCTACGATTTTTCCTGCCAAAGTGCATAACCTCACACTTTCCAGTATTGTATTCCATCTGCCAAATCTCTGCCCACCTACTTAGCCTGTCTATGTCCCCTTGCAGGTTTTTTATGTCCTCCTCGCTCACTACTTTCCCTCCCATCTTGGTATCATCTGCAAACTTTGATATGTTACACTCGGTCCCCTTCTCCAAATCGTTAATATAGATTGTAAAGAGTTGGGGACCCAGCACTGACCCCTGCGGAACACCACTAGTTACTGATTGCCAGTCTGAGAATGAACCATTTATCCCAACTCTCTGCCTTCTGTTAGATAGCCAATCCTCTATCCATGCCAGAATATTACCCCCAATCCCGTGATTTTTTATCTTAAGCAATAATCTTTTGTGTGGCACCTTGTCTAATGCCTTTTGGAAGTCTAAATACACTACGTCCACTGGTTCCCCTTTATCCACCCTATATGTTACTTCCTCAAAGAACTCCAGCAAATTTGTCAAACATGACTTCCCCTTCATAAAACCATGCTGACTTTGTCCTATTAAATTATGATTATCCAAATGTCCTGTTACTGTCTCCTTAATAATGGACTCCAAAATTTTACCTACCACAGATGTTAGGCTAACCGGTCTATAGTTTCCAGCCTTCTGTCTATTGCCCTTTTTAAATAAGGGTGTTACATTAGCAGTTTTCCAGTCTGCCGGGACCTTTGCCGAGTCCAGGGAGTTTTGGAAAATTATTACCAATGCATCCACAATCCCTGCCGCCACTTCCCTCAAGACCCTAGGATGTAAGCCATCAGGTCCAGGTGATTTATCCGCCTTGAGTCCCATTATTTTACCGAGTACCACTTCCTTAGTGATTTTGATCGTGTTTAGCTCCTCCCCCCCTTTAGCCCCCTGTTTGTCCAGTGTTGGGATATTCTTAGTGTCTTCTACTGTAAAGACTGATACAAAACATTCATTCAGTGTTTTTGCCATCTCCATATTTCCCACCATTAATTTCCCGGTCTCATCCTCTAAGGGACCAACATTTACTTTAGCCACCCTTTTTCTTTTTATATAACTATAAAAACTCTTACTATCTGTTTTTATATTTTTTGCTAATTTACTTTCATAATCTATCTTCCCTTTCTTAATCTTTTTGTTATTTTTTTGCTGTCTTTTAAAGTTTTCCCAATCCTCTATCCTCCCACTAGATTTGGCTACCTTATATGCCCTTGTTTTTAGTCGAATACTATCCTTAATTTCTTTACTTAGCCATGGATGGCTGTCTTTTCTTTTACACCCTTTTCTTCTCAGTGGAATATATATTTTTTGGAAGTTGTAAAATAACTCCTTAAATGTACACCACTGATCATGTATCGTCTTACCCTTTAATCTATTTTCCCAATCCACTCTACTCAATTCCGCTCTCATACCTTCATAGTCTCCTTTATTCAAGCTTAGCACGCTTGTTTGAGATCCAACCTTCTCACCCTCTAATTGAATATGGAATTCAACCATGTTATGGTCACTCATTCCAAGGGGATCCTTTACTAGGACATTTTTAATTAATCCTGTCTCGTTACACAGGACCAGATCTAAGGTTGCTTGCCCCCTGGTCGGTTCAGTTACATACTGCTCAAGAAACCCATCCCTAATACACTCAATGAACTCATCCTCAAGGCAGCCCTGCCCAATTTGATTTGTCCAATTAATATGATAGTTAAAATCCCCCATAATTATAGATGTTCCCTTATTACAAGCCTCAACTATTTCCTGATTGATACTCCGTCCAACAGAGTTGCCACTGTTCGGAGGCCTATAGACTACGCCCACTAGTGTTTTTTTCCCTTTATTCCTTACCTCCACCCAAACTGTTTCATTATCCTGATCTTTTGACCCAATATCATTTCTCTATTAGTGATTCCTTCCTTTATTAACATAGCCACCCCACTTCCCCTTCCTTCCTGCCTGTCCTTCCTGATCGTTAAATAACCTGGTATGTTTAATTCCCAGGCATTGTCACCCTGCAGCCATGTTTCTGTAATGGCCACAAGATCATACCCATATGTAGTTATTTGTGCCATTAACTCGTCTATTTTGTTACGAATGCTACATGCATTCAGATAGAGAACTTTCACAGATGTTTTGTGACACTTAGTTCCTGCTTTTGCCCTTTTTATTACTTTACCTTTTACTCCATACCTTCTGCCCCTTCCTGACACGCTCTGGTTTTCAATTTCCCCACTGCTACCCAAGTCTATGACCTTCTCTGTTGTCATTTTTATTATTTGCTCTCTAGGAACCTCCCCCCCCACTAGTTAGTTTAAAGCCCTCTCTACAGCCCTAGTTATATGATCCGCCAGGACTCTAGTCCCAGCACTGGCCAAGTGAAGCCTGTCCCAACGGAACAGCTCCCTCCTGCCCCAGTACTGGTGCCAGTGTCCCAGGAAGCAAAACCCATTTCTCCCACACCAGTCTTTGAGCCACGCATTTAACTCTCTAATTTTATTTACCCTAGCCAAATTCGCTCGTGGCTCAGGTAATAATCCAGAGATTATTACCCTTGTGGTTCTGCTTTTTAATTTGGCCCCTAGCTGCTCAAACTCCCTCAGCAGAACCTCCTTCCTTGTCCTATCTATGTCGTTGGTACCAACATGGACCACGACAACTGGATCCTCCCCCTCCCACTCCAAGTTTCTCTCCAGTCCAGAGGAGATGTCCTTAACCCTGGCACCGGGCAGGCAACACAGCCTTTGGGACTCTCGCTCTCGCTGCAAAGAACTTTATCTATCCCCCTAACGATACTATCCCCTACCACTACAACATTTCTTTTAACTCCCCCCACTTGAATGGCCCCCTGCTCTACGGTGCTGTGGCCAGGTTGCTCATCCTCCCCGCAGTCCCTGTTCCCAACCTCACAGGGAGTAAGAGCCTCGAACCTGTTGGACAAGTGCAAGGGCTGCGGCTCCTCCAACACTACCTCCTGGATCCCCGTACCTGCCTCACTTCTAGTCACACCATCCTGACCCTGGCCACGGACTACATCTGAATTAATTAATCTAATTGGTGTGAATACCTCGTGATACACAGAGTCCAGGTAACTCTCCCCCTCCCTAATGTGTCTCAGTGTTTGAAGCTCGGACTCCAGCTCTTCAACACGGAGCCGGAATTCCTCGAGCAGCCAACACTTGCTGCAAATGTGATCACTGTGAGCATCAATGGTGTCCACCAGCTCCCACATATTGCAGCAGCAACACATCACCTGATCTCCCATTCTATGTAATTAATTAAATTTATTAATATTATTCTTAAATACCCTCTGCCCCGATTCTAGATGGTGAATATCACACCTTCGAAACTATAAACCAAAGAGATTTAAGCTTCAAAAGGGAGAAATACTCACCAACCAATCACTTACCCGCTTTCTGGTGACGTCACACTTGCATTACTTTTTACCTCTCTCCTTCCCTCCGAGTTCCCAGACTGGAGATTGGTAGGCCTTAGCTGGGACTTTTATAGTCCCGCTCTGCCGCTCGAGATTCCCGCCGACGCTGTGAGGCCTTACCTGGTCTCTGGGACTTTTATAGCCCTGCTCTGCCGCTCAGGATTCCCGCCGACGCACTGAGGCCTTACCTGGTCTCTGGGACTTTTATAGCCCCGCTCAGGATTCCCGCCGACGCACTGGCCTTACCTGGTCTCTGGGACTTTTATAGCCCCGCTCTGCCTAAAGTCACCCTAAAGCATTGGCCTGGGTTTTCAGTCTATATTTAGGGCTGTGTTGGAGTTGTTAGCTTTTTTAAAATTGTTCAGCTTTTGCGCATTTCCTGGACAAGTATGAATGAGCACAGGCCATGGTTTCTTTAGCTAGGTGGTTATAACAATTCTTGGATCAGAAGTTTCACACTGAAATGGAAGATTTTTATCATTGTCTCCAGATAAATCATTATCCAGTAAATGCCATCTGACCACAATTCAACAATTAATAACTTTTACCCCTTTTATTTCTATCAATATGGTGAACTCAAATTGTGCAAGTTAATTTTGGTCTTGAGACTTTGCAATAGAGATTTCAAATCATTTGAGATTATTTATGCAGCCAAACATACTGTGAGAGGGGCAGCTGAATAATGTGCCCTCTACATGTTTTATGGCAATGTGTCTCTATAGCTGGAATTTGTTAGTACCTGATGCTTGTTGGCAAGATTGCAGAGGAGTCAGCAACTTCTTCCATGTCTTACGGACTTGTCCAAAAGTCTGAGATATTTTGGATTTCAACAATGAGTCCAGTCTTTCACTGAGATCAACATGAGCCCAGGAGCGGGGGGGGGGGGGGGCGGTGTTTGTGTAAAGGTGGGGGCTGGGTCTATTGTGTGTGTGTGTGTCTATAGGGGGGTGTGTGTCTATAGGGGGGTGTGTGTCTATAGGGGGGTGTGTGTGTCTATAGGGGGGTGTGTGTGTCTATAGGGGGGGGTGT
The DNA here is from genome assembly GCF_052327205.1 of Somniosus microcephalus. NCBI lineage: Eukaryota > Metazoa > Chordata > Chondrichthyes > Squaliformes > Somniosidae > Somniosus > Somniosus microcephalus. Next base: position 190,706,575 of record NC_140992.1, on the reverse strand, counting down.
GTGTCTATAGGGGGGGGGGGGTGTCTATAGGGGGGGGTGTCTATAGGGGGGGTGTGTGTCTATAGGGGGGGGTGTGTCTAGGGGGTGTGTGTGTCTATAGGGGGGTGTGTCTATAGGGGGGTGTGTGTGTCTATAGGGGGGTGTGTGTGTGTGTGTCTATAGGGGTGTGTGTGTGTCTATAGGGGTGTGTGTGTATAGGGGTGTGTGTGTGTATAGGGGTGTGTGTGTGTGTATAGGGGTGTGTGTGTGTGTCTATAGGGGGGGGTGTGTGTCTATAGGGGGGGTGTGTGTCTATAGGGGGGTGTGTGTGTCTATAGGGGGGTGTGTGTGTCTATAGGGGGGTGTGTGTGTGTGTGTCTATAGGGTGTGTGTGTGTCTATAGGGGGGTGTGTGTGTGTGTGTGTGTCTATAGGGTGTGTGTGTGTGTGTCTATAGGGGGGTGTGTGTGTGTCTAGGGGGTGTGTGTGTCTATAGGGGGTGTGTGTGTGTCTATAGGGGGTGTGTGTGTGTCTATAGGGGGGGGTGTGTGTGTCTATAGGGGTGTGTGTGTGTGTCTATAGGGGGGGGTGTGTGTGTCTATAGGGGTGTGTGTATAGGGGTGTGTGTGTCTATAGGGGTGTGTGTGTCTATAGGGGTGTGTGTGTCTATAGGGGTGTGTGTGTGTCTATAGGGGGGTGTGTCTCTAGGGGGTGTGTGTCTCTAGGGGGTGTGTGTCTCTAGGGGGTGTGTGTCTCTAGGGGGTGTGTGTCTCTAGGGGGTGTGTGTCTCTAGGGGGTGTGTGTCTCTAGGGGGTGTGTGTCTATAGGGGGTGTGTGTGTGTCTATAGGGGTGTGTGTGTGTCTATAGGGGTGTGGGGGTGTGTGTGTCTATAGGGGGGGGTGTGTGTGTCTATAGCGGGGGTGTGTGTGTATAGGGGTGTGTGTGTGTATAGGGGGGGGGGTGTCTATAGGGGTGTGTGTGTCTATAGGGGGGTGTGTGTGTGTGTCTATAGGGGTGTGTGTGTGTGTGTCTATAGGGGTGTGTGTGTGTGTCTATAGGGGTGTGTGTGTGTGTGTCTATAGGGGTGTGTGTGTGTGTGTCTATAGGGGTGTGTGTGTGTGTCTATAGGGGGGTGTGTGTCTATAGGGGGGGGTGTGTGTGTGTCTATAGGGGGGTGTGTGTGTGTCTATAGGGGGGTGTGTGTGTGTCTATAGGGGGGTGTGTGTGTGTCTATAGGGGGGTGTGTGTCTATAGGGGTGTGTGTGTGTGTCTATAGGGGGGTGTGTGTGTGTCTATAGGGGGGGTGTGTGTGTGTGGGGGGTGTGTGTGTGTCTATAGAGGGGGGGGTGTGTGTGTCTATAGGGGTGCGTGTGTCTCTATAGGGGTTTGTATCTGTGCCTGTAGGGGTGTGTGTGTGTCTATAGGAGGTGTGTGTGTGTCTATAGGTGTCTCTATAGGTGTGTGTGTGTGTCTCTATAGGTGTGTGTGTGTGTGTCTATAGGTGTGTGTGTGTGTGTCTCTATAGGTGTGTGTGTGTGTCTCTATAGGTGTGTGTGTGTGTGTGTGTCTCTATAGGTGTGTGTGTGTGTGTCTCTATAGGTGTGTGTGTGTGTCTCTCTATAGGTGTGTGTGTGTGTGTCTCTATAGGTGTGTGTGTGTCTCTATAGGTGTGTGTGTGTCTCTATAGGTGTGTGTGTGTCTCTATAGGTGTGTGTGTGTCTCTATAGGTGTGTGTGTGTCTCTATAGGTGTGTGTGTGTGTGTGTCTCTATAGGTGTGTGTGTGTGTGTCTCTATAGGTGTGTGTGTGTGTGTCTCTATAGGTGTGTGTGTGTGTGTCTCTATAGGTGTGTGTGTGTGTGTCTCTATAGGTGTGTGTGTGTGTCTCTATAGGTGTGTGTGTGTGTGTGTCTCTATAGGTGTGTGTGTGTGTGTGTCTCTATAGGTGTGTGTGTGTGTCTCTATAGGTGTGTGTGTGTCTCTCTATAGGTGTGTGTGTGTGTCTCTATAGGTGTGTGGGTGGGGGTGTGTCTATAGGTGGGTCTATGTGTGTGGGTGGGGGTGTGTCTATAGCTGTGTGGGTGTGTGTGTGTGTATAGCTGTGGGGATGTGTGTATAGCTGTGTGGGTGGGGGTGTGTGTATAGCAGTGTGTGTAGGTGTCTGGGTGTGTGTATAGATGTAGGGGTGTGTGTGTGTGTATATAGGTAGGTGTAGGGTGTGTGTGTATGGGGGGGGTGTCTATAGGTGTGGGTGTGTGTCTATAGGTGTGTGTCTGTAGGTGTGGGTGTCGGTGGGTGTGTGTGTCTATAGGTGTGTGCCTGTGGGTGGGGGTGTGTGTCTATAGGTGTGTCTGTGTATGGGGGTGTGTCTATAGCTGTGTGGGTGCGGGTGTGTGTATAGCTGTGTGTGTGTGGGTATGTGTGTATAGCTGTGGGTGGGGATGTGTGTATAGCTGTGTGGGTGGGGATGTGTGTATAGCTGTGTGTGGGTGGGGATGTGTGTATAGCTGTGTGGGTGGGGATGTGTGTATAGCTGTGTGGGTGGGGATGTGTGTACAGCTGTGTGGGTGGGGATGTGTGTACAGCTGTGTGGGTGGGGATGTGTGTACAGCTGTGGGTGGGGATGTGTGTACAGCTGTGTGGGTGGGGATGTGTGTACAGCTGTGTGGGTGGGGATGTGTGTATAGCTGTGTGCGGGTGGGGATGTGTGTATAGCTGTGGGTGGGGATGTGTGTATAGCTGTGTGGGTGGGGATGTGTGTATAGCTGTGTGTGGGTGGGGATGTGTGTATAGCTGTGTGGGTGGGGATGTGTGTACAGCTGTGTGGGTGGGGATGTGTATATAGCTGTGTGGGTGGGGATGTGTGTATAGCTGTGTGGGTGGGGATGTGTGTACAGCTGTGTGGGTGGGGATGTGTGTACAGCTGTGTGGGTGGGGATGTGTGTACAGCTGTGTGGGTGGGGATGTGTGTACAGCTGTGTGGGTGGGGATGTGTGTACAGCTGTGTGGGTGGGGATGTGTGTATAGCTGTGTGCGGGTGGGGATGTGTGTATAGCTGTGTGGGTGGGGATGTGTGTATAGCTGTCTGGGTGGGGGTGTGTGTACAGCTGTGTGGGTGGGGATGTGTGTATAGCTGTGTGGGTGGGGTGTGTGTATAGCTGCCTGTGGGTGGGGGTGTGTGTATAGCTGTCTGGGTGGGGGTGTGTGTATAGCTGTGGGTATGGGTGTGTGTGGGTGTCTATAGGTGTGGGTGAGTGTGTATAGGTGTAGGGGTGTGTGTGTGTCAATAGGTGTAGGTGTGTGTGTGTGTGAATATAGGTGTAGCGGTGTGTGGGTGTGAATATAGATGTAGAGGTGTGTGTGAATATAGCTGTAGGTGTGTGTGTGTATATAGGTAGGTGTAGGGGTGTGTGTGTGTATAGGTGTGGGTGTGGGTGGGTGTGCATAGGTGGGTAGGTGTGTGTGTCTCTATAGATGTGTGTGTCTATAGGTGTGTGTGTCTAGGTGTGTGTGTGTAATGTCTATAGGTGTGTGTGTGTATGTCTATAGGGGTGTGTGTGTGTCTATAGGGGTGTGTGTGTGTGTCTATAGGGGTGTGTGTGTGTGTGTCTCTAGGGGTGTGTGTGTCTCTAGGGGTGTGTGTGTCTCTAGGGGTGTGTGTGTCTCTAGGGGTGTGTGTGTCTCTAGGGGTGTGTGTGTCTCTAGGGGTGTGTGTGTCTCTAGGGGTGTGTGTGTCTCTAGGGGTGTGTGTGTCTCTAGGGGTGTGTGTGTCTCTAGGGGTGTGTGTGTCTCTAGGGGTGTGTGTGTCTCTAGGGGTGTGTGTGTCTCTAGGGGTGTGTGTGTCTCTAGGGGTGTGTGTGTCTCTAGGGGTGTGTGTGTCTCTAGGGGTGTGTGTGTCTCTAGGGGTGTGTGTGTCTCTAGGTGTGTGTGTGTCTCTAGGTGTGTGTGTGTCTCTAGGGGTGTGTGTGTGTCTATAGGGGTGGGTGTGTGTGTCTATAGGGGTGTGTCGGTGTGTGTGTGTGTCTATAGGTGTGTGTGTCTCTATAGGTGTGTGTGTGTCTGTCTATATGTGTGTCTATATGTGTGTGTGTCTATGTGTGTGTGTGTCTATGTGTGTGTGTGTCTCTGTTTGTGTGTGTGTCTAGTGTGTGTGTGTGTCTATAGGTGTGTGGGGGTGTGTGTCTATAGGTGTGTGGGGGGTGTGTGTCTATAGGTGTGTGGGGGTGTGTCTATAGGTGTGTGGGGGTGTGTGTCTATAGGTGTGTGGGGGTGTGTGTCTATAGGTGTGTGGGGGTGTGTCTATAGGTGTGTGGGGGTGTGTGTCTATAGGTGTGTGGGGGTGTGTGTCTATAGGTGTGTGGGGGTGTGTCTATAGGTGTGTGGGGGTGTGTCTATAGGTGTGTGGGGGTGTGTGTCTATAGGTGTGTGGGGGTGTGTGTCTATAGGTGTGTGGGGGTGTGTCTATAGGTGTGTGGGGGTGTGTGTCTATAGGTGTGTGGGGGTGTGTCTATAGGTGTGTGGGGGTGTGTGTCTATAGGTGTGTGGGGTGTGTGTCTATAGGTGTGTGGGGGTGTGTGTCTATAGGTGTGTGGGGGTGTGTGTCTATAGGTGTGTGGGGGTGTGTGTCTATAGGTGTGTGGGGGTGTGTGTCTATAGGTGTGTGGGGGTGTGTGTCTATAGGTGTGTGGGGGTGTGTGTCTATAGGTGTGTGGGGGTGTGTCTATAGGTGTGTGGGGGTGTGTGTCTATAGGTGTGTGGGGGTGTGTGTCTATAGGTGTGTGGGGGTGTGTGTCTATAGGTGTGTGGGGGTGTGTGTCTATAGGTGTGTGGGGGTGTGTGTCTATAGGTGTGTGGGGGTGTGTGTCTATAGGCGTGTGGGGGTGTGTGTCTATAGGCGTGTGGGGGTGTGTGTCTATAGGCGTGTGGGGGTGTGTGTCTATAGGCGTGTGGGGGTGTGTGTCTATAGGCGTGTGGGGGTGTGTGTCTATAGGCGTGTGGGGGTGTGTGGGGGTGTGTGTCTATAGGCGTGTGGGGGTGTGTGGGGGTGTGTGTCTATAGGTGTGTGGGGGTGTGTGTCTATAGGTGTGTGGGGGTGTGTGTCTATAGGTGTGTGGGGGTGTGTCTATAGGTGTGTGGGGGTGTGTGTCTATAGGTGTGTGGGGGTGTGTCTATAGGTGTGTGGGGGTGTGTGTCTATAGGTGTGTGGGGGTGTGTGTCTATAGGTGTGTGGGGGTGTGTGTCTATAGGTGTGTGGGGGTGTGTGTCTATAGGTGTGTGGGGGTGTGTGTCTATAGGTGTGTGGGGGTGTGTGTCTATAGGTGTGTGGGGGTGTGTGTCTCTATAGGTGTGTGGGGGTGTGTGTCTCTATAGGTGTGTGGGGGTGTGTGTCTCTATAGGTGTGTGGGGGTGTGTGTCTCTATAGGTGTGTGGGGGTGTGTGTCTATAGGTGTGTGGGGGTGTGTGTCTATAGGTGTGTGGGGGTGTGTGTCTCTATAGGTGTGTGGGGGTGTGTGTCTCTATAGGTGTGTGGGGGTGTGTGTCTCTATAGGTGTGTGGGGGTGTGTGTCTCTATAGGTGTGTGGGGGTGTGTGTCTCTATAGGTGTGTGGGGGTGTGTGTCTCTATAGGTGTGTGTCTCTATAGGTGTGTGGGGGTGTGTGTCTCTAGGTGTGTGGGGGTGTGTGTCTCTAGGTGTGGGGGTGGGGGTGTCTATAGGTGTCTGTGTCTATAGGGTGTGTGTGTGTCTGTGTGTCTCTATGTGTGTGTGTGTATATGTCTATAGGTGTGTGTGTGTGTATCTGTGTGTATGTCTATGTGTAGGTGTGTGTGTATGGGTAGGTGTATGTGTGGGCAGGTATGTGTGTCTATAGGTGTGTGTGTCTGTGGGTGGGGGTGTGTCTATAGGTGGGTCTATGTGTGGGTGGGGGTGTGTCTATAGCTGTGTGGGTGTGTGTGTGTATAGCTGTGGGGATGTGTGTATAGCTGTGTGTGGGTGGGGCTGTGTGTATAGCGGTGTGTGTAGGTGTCTATGGGTGTGTGTATAGGTGTAGGGGTGTGTGTGAATGTAGGGGTGTGTATATATAGGTAGGTGTAGGGTGTGTGTGTGTATGGGGGGGGTGTCTATAGGTGTGGGGGTGTGGGTGTCGGTGGGTGTGTGTGTCTATAGGTGTGTGCCTGTGGGTGGGGATGTGTGTATAGCTGTGTGGGTGGGGATGTGTGTATAGCTGTGTGGGTGGGGATGTGTGTACAGCTGTGTGGGTGGGGGTGTGTGTATAGCTGTCTGTGGGTGGGGGTGTGTGTATAGCTGTGGGTATGGGTGTGTGTGGGTATCTATAGGTGTGGGTGAGTGTGTAGGGGTGTGTGTGTGAATATAGGTGTAGCGGTGTGTGGGTGTGAATATAGGTGTAGAGGTGTGTGTGTGTGTGAATATAGCTGTAGGTGTGTGTGTGTATATAGGTAGGTGTAGGGGTGTGTGTGTATAGGTGTAGGTGGGTGTGCATAGGTGGGTAGGTGTGTGTGTCTATAGGGGTGTGTGTGTGTAATGTCTGTGTGTGTGTGTATGTCTATAGGTGTGTGTGTGTGTATGTCTATAGGTGTGTGTGTATGTCTATAGGGGTGTGGGTGTGTCTATAGGTAGGTGTATGTGTGGGCGGGTGTGGGTGGGGGTGTGTCTATAGGTGGGTCTATGTGTGTGGGTGTATCTATAGCTGTGTGGGTGTGTGTATAGCGGTGGGGGGGTGTGTATAGCTGTGTGTGGGTGGGGATGTGTGTATAGCTGTGTGGGTGGGGGTGTGTATAGCTGTCTGTGGGTGTGTGTATAGCGGTGTGTGTAGGTGTCTATGGGTGTGTGGGTGAGTGTGTATAGGTGTAGGGGTGTGTGAATATAGGTGTAGGGGTGTGTATGTGAATATAGGTGTAGATGTGTGTGTGTGAATATAGGTGTAGGGGTGTGTGTGTATATAGGTAGGTGTAGGGGGGTGTGTGTGTATTGGTGTGTGTGTGGGTGTGTGTCTGTGTGTGTCAGTAGGTGTGTGTCTAGGGGTGTGGGTGTGTGTCTGCGTGTGTCGGGTGTGTGTGTCTATAGGTGTGTGTGGGTGTCTCTATAGGTGTGTGTGTGTGTCTATAGGTGTGTGCGTGGGTGTGTGTGTGTCTAGGTGTGTGTCTGTAGGTGTGTGTGTTTATGGGTGTGTGTGTCTGTAGGGGGAGGTGTGTATATAGGGGTGTGTGTCTGTCTATGGGGGGGTGTCTGTCTATAGGGGTGTGTGTGTCTATAGGGGTGTGTATAGGGGTGTGTGTATGTCTATAGGTTGGTGTGTGTGTCTATAGGTTGGTGTGTGTGTGTATGTCTCTAGGTGTGTGTGTCTGTGAATAGGGATAGGTGTGGGTGTGTGTCGGTGGGAATGTGTGTACAGCTGTCTGGGTGGGGGTGTGTGTACAGCTGTGTGGGTGGGGGTGTGTGTATATAGGTGTAGGGGTGTGTGAATATAGGTGTAGGGGTGTGTGAATATAGGTGTAGCGGTGTGTGTATATAGGTAGGTGTAGGGGTGTGTGTGTGTATAGGTGTAGGTGTGTGTATAGGTGGGTGTGTGTGGGTGTCTATAGGGGTGTGTGTCTGTCTATAGATGTGTCTGTCTATAGATGTGTCTGTCTATAGATGTGTCTGTCTATAGATGTGTCTGTCTATAGATGTGTCTGTCTATAGATGTGTCTGTCTATAGATGTGTCTGTCTATAGATGTGTCTGTCTATAGATGTGTCTGTCTATAGATGTGTGTGTGTGTCTTTATAGGTGTATGTGTGTGTGTATAGGTATATGTGTGTGTATATAGGTATGTGTGTGTATGTATATAGGTATGTGTGTGTGTATATAGGTATATATGTGTGTGTATTTCGGTGTGACTATAGGTGTGTGGGTGTGTATGTATAGGGGTGCAGGTGTGTGTGTGTATATATATATATATATATATATATATATATATATATATATATGAGGTGTGTGTGTATAGAGGTAGGTGTGTGTGTATAAAGGTAGGTGTGTGTGTATAGAGGTAGGTGTGTGTGTATAGAGGTAGGTGTGTGTGTATAGAGGTAGGTGTGTGTGTATATAGAGGTAGGTGTGTGTGTATATAGAGGTAGGTGTGTGTGTATATAGGGATGTGGGTGTGTGTATATATGTGTGTGTGTAGGGGGCGTGTGTGTGTATATATGTGGGTGTATATAGATGGGTGTGTGTGTATATAGTGTGTGTGTGTATATATGTATGTGTGAATGTAGGTGTGTGTGAATATAGGTGTATGGGGGGTGTGTTTATAGATGTGGGTGTGTGTATATAGGTGTGTGTGTGTGTATATAGGTAGGGGTGTGTGTGTATATAGGTAGGGGTGTGTGTATATAGGTAGGGGTGTGTGTATATAGGTAGGGGTGTGTGTGTATATAGGTAGGGGTGTGTGTGTATATAGGTAGGTGTGTGTATATAGGTAGGGGTGTGTGTATATAGGTAGGGGTGTGTGTGTCTATAGGTAGGGGGGGTGTGTCTATAGGTAGGGGGGGTGTGTCTATAGGTAGGGGGGGGTGTGTATATAGGTAGGGGGGGGTGTGTATATAGGTAGGGGGGTGTGTGTGTATATAGGTAGGGGTGTGTGTTATATAGGTAGGGGTGTGTGTGTGTATATAGGTAGGGGTGTGTGTGTGTATATAGGTAGGGGTGTCTGTGTATATATGGGTGTGTGTATATGTGTCTATATGTATATAGGGGTGTGTATGTATATAGGGTGTGTGTGTATATATAGGTAGGTGTAGGTGTGTATATAGGTAGGTGAGTGTGTATGTATAATATGCGTGTGTGTATATCAGTATGTGTGTGTATATATAGGGGTATATGTGTATATAGGTATGTGTGTGTGTATATAGGTATATATGTGTGTATGTGTTGTTGTGTGTGTATATAGGTGTGTATAGGTGTCTGTGTATATAGGTGTGTGTATATAGGTATGTGTGTGTCTATATAGGTATGTGTGTGTATATAAATGTGTAGGTATATGTGTGTATATAGGTATGTGTGTGTATATATATATATAGGTGTGTGTATATATATATATAGGTGTGTGTGTATATATATATATATGTGTGTGTGTATGTGTGTGTATATAGGTGTGTGTATATAGGTGTGTGGGTGTGTGTGTGTATATAGGTTGTGTGTGTATATAGGTATATGTGTGTGTGTGTATATAGGTATATGTGTGTGTATATAGGTATATGTGTGTATGTATATAGGTATATGTGGTGTATGTATATAGGTATATGTGTGTGTGTATATAGGTATATGTGTGTGTGTATATTAGGTAATGTGTGCGTGTGTGTATATAGGTATGTGTGTGTATATAGGTATATGTATGTATATATGTGTGTGTGTGTGTATAGGTATATGTGCGTGTGTGTGTATAGGTATATGTGTGTGTGTAGGTATATGTGCGTGTGTGTGTATAGGTATATGTGCGTGTGTGTGTATAGGTATATGTGTGTGTGTGTGTATAGGTATATGTGTGTGTGTGTGTATAGTTATATGTGCGTGTGTGTATATATAGGTGTGTGTGTATATAGGTATATGTGTGTGTGTGTATATAGGTATGTGTGGTGTGTGTGTGTATATATATAGGTATATATGTGTGTGTGTATATAGGTATGTTTGTGTGTATATATAGTATATGCGTGTGTGTATATAGGTATATGCGTGTGTGTATATAGGTATAGGTGTGTGTGTGTATATAGGTGTGTGCGTGTGTGTGTATATAGTATGTGTGTGTGTGTATATGTGTGTGTATATAGGGGTGTGTGTATATAGGTATGTGTGTGTGTATATATATTATAGGTGTGTGTGTGTATATAGGTATATGTGTGTGTGTGTATATAGGTAGGGGTGTGTGTGTGTATATAGGTAGGGGGGGTGTGTGATATATATTATAGGTAGGGGTGTGTGTGTATATAGGTGGGGGTGTGTGTATATAGGTAGGGGTGTCTATATATGGGTGTGTATATAGGGGTGTGTGTATATGTGTCTATATATGTATATAGGTGTGTGTGTACAGGTAGGTGTAGGTGAGTGTGTATGTATATATACGTGTGTGTATATAGGTATATGTGTGTGTATATCAGTATGTGTGTGTATATATAGGTATATGTGTGTGTGGATATCAGTATGTGTGTGGGTATATGTGTATAGATATGTGTGTGTGTATAGGTATATGTGTGTATATAGGTGTGTGTGTATAGGTATATGTGTGTGTGTATATATATGGTATGTGTGTGTGTGTATATAGGTGTGTGTGTGTGTATATAGGTATATGTGTGTATATATTATGTGTGTGTGTGTATATATATGTGTGTGTAATATATATGTTGTGTGTATATAGGGTATTGTGTGTGATATATACGTGTGTGTGTGTGTATGTAGGTGTCTGTGTATGTGTGTGTGTGTGTATATAGGTGTGTCTGTATATAGGTAGGTGTGTGTGTGTATATAGGTAGGTGTTGTGTATATAGTAAGTGTGTGTTTATATAGGTGTGTGTGTGTATATAGGTGTGTGTGTGTGTGTATATAGGTAGGTGTGTGTGTGTATATAGGTAGGTGTGTGTATATAGGTAGGTGTGTGTATATAGGTAGGTGTGTGTGTGTGTATATAGGTAGGTGTGTGTGTGTATATAGGTTAGGTGTGTGTGTGTATATAGGTAGGTGTGTGTATATAGGTAGGTGTGTGTGTGTATATAGGTAGGTGTGTGTGTGTATATAGGTAGTGTGTGTGTGTATATAGGTAGGTGTGTGTGTGTATATAGGTAGGTGTGTGTGTGTATATAGGTAGGTGTGTGTGTGTATATAGGTAGGTGTGTGTGTGTATATAGGTAGGTGTGTGTGTGTATATAGGTAGGTGTGTGTGTGTATATAGGTAGGTGTGTGTGTATATAGGTAGGTGTGTGTGTATATAGGTAGGTGTGTGTGTATATAGGTAGGTGTGTGTGTGTGTATAGGTGTGTGTGTGTATATAGGTAGGTGTGTGTGTGTATATAGGTATGTGTGTGTGTGTATATAGGTGTGTGTGTATATAGGTTGGTGTGTGTGTGTATATAGGTAGGTGTGTGTATATATGTGTGTAAATACGTAGGTGTGTGTGTATATAGGTATGTGTGTGTGTATATAGGTATGTGTGTGTATAGGGGTATGTGTGTGTGTATATATATATATATGTGTGTGTATATATATATATGTGTGTGTGTGTATATATTATAGGTGTGTGTGTGTATAATAGGTCTATGTGTGTGTATCTTTATATATAAAGCGGCTCTTCTGTCTGTCCCGATGTCTGTCTGTCCGTTCTCTATACGTTTGAAAGTTACAGAGTGTACGACGCGTGCGTCGCCTTCAAAAGAAAGCTTGCGATTCCGGACCGGTCATAGGTGTATTTACGTTTCGGCCGGGACAAAAATCCTGCCCGCGGTATCCCAAAAACGTTCAGCGTTCCGCTCATTAGCATCTCATTAGCGACCCGTGTGACGTCGAGGTCCACCAATCGGACGGCGGGTTCCTTCCTACAGTTGAGTGTCGAGTGACTCGACAATTGACCAATCCTACGCTTCGGTGACCTGACCGGTCGACCAATCGTGTGCGTGTGTGGGGCGGGGCCTTATCCTTCTGAACCGAGGTGAGTGGCCGCCATTTTGATTTTTCACAATTTTTTCCCCCACACTTTGTGTGTTAGGGAACTAAGGTAAATATTTTAATGATGTGTTAGGGAATTAAATAACAATTTAATAGGGGGGGGTGGGGGGAGAGCCTCGGGAAATCGCGGGGGGGGGGTGGGGGAGAGCCTCGGGAAATCGCGGGGGGGGGTGGGGGGGGGAGAGCCTCGGGAAATCGCGGGGGGGGGGGCGAGCCTCGGAAAATCGCGGGGGGGAGAGCCTCGGGAAATCGCGGGGGGGGGCCGAGCCTCGGGAAATCGCGGGGCGCTCGCGCACCGCCCGCCCGCGCGGGGGGACCTCAGCTCCGGACCTCAGGCGCTAGGCAGGGGTGAGGGGCCGGAGAGAGGGACAGAGGGGAGTGGGGGAGGGAGAGGAGGGGAGGGAGAGGAGGGAGGGATAGGACAGGGAGAGGACATGACAGGGAGAGGGGGGACACACAGGGGCAGGGAGACCAAGCGCCCCAAAATTGCCCACTGACCGCGCATGCGCCGCCCGCCCGCCCACAGCGGCCGTCCATCAGCCGCGCCATACGCGGGGGACCTCAGCTCCGGACCTCAGGCACTAGGCAGGGGGAGGGGACCGGAGAGAGGGACAGAGGGGAGTGGGGGAGCGGGGGTGGGGCGTGGCAAGGGGAGGGAGGGAGGGAGACAGGGGAGGGGAGGGAGAGGAGGGGAGGGGAGGGAGGGATAGGACAGGGGAGAGGACATGACAGGGAGAGGGGGGGGACACACGGGCAGGGAGACCAAGCGCCCCAAAATTGCCACTCGCAACGCGGGGCTCCCCAGCTAGTATAGGTATATGTGTGTGTATATAGGTATATGTGTGTGTGTGTGTATATAGGTATGTGTGTGTGTGTATATATTATAGGTGTGTGTGTGTGTGTATAGGTATGTGTGTGTATATAGGTATGTGTGTGTATATAGGTATGTGTGTGTATATATACGTAGGTGTGTATGTAGGTGTCTGTATATGTGTATATATAGGTGTGTGTATATAGGTAGGTGTGTGTGTATATAGGTAGGTGTATGTTTATGTGTGTGTGTATATAGGTATGTGTGTGTGTGTATATAGGTATGTGTGTGTGTGTATATAGGTAGGTGTGTGTGTATATAGGTGTGTGTGTATATAGGTGTGTGTGTATATAGGTGTGTGTGTATATAGGTGTGTGTGTATATAGGTGTGTGTGTATATAGGTGTGTATATGTGTGTGTGTATATAGGTAGGTGTGTGTGTGTATATAGGTAGGTGTGTGTGTGTATATAGGTAGGTGTGTGTGTGTATATAGGTAGGTGTGTGTGTGTATATAGGTAGGTAGGTGTGTGTGTGTGTATAGGTAGGTAGGTGTGTGTGTGTATATAGGTAGGTGTGTGTGTAGGTAGGTAGGTGTGTGTGTACATTGGTGTGTGTACATAGGTAGGTGTGTGTGTATGTAGGTGTGTGTGTATATAGGTAGGTGTGTGTGTTTGTATATAGGTAGGTGTGTGTGTTTGTATATAGGTAGGTGTCTGTGTTTGTATATAGGTAGGTGTGCGTGTGTATATAGGTAGGTGTGTGTATATAGGTAGGTGTGTGTGTGTATATAGGGGTGTGTATAGAAACATAGAAGATAGGAGCAGGAGTCGGCCATTCGGCCCTTCGAGCCTGCTCCGCCATTCAATGAGATCATGGCTGATCATCCAAATTCAGTACCCTGTCCCTGCTTTCTTCCCATATCCCTTGATCCCTTTAGCCTCAAGAAATATATCCAACTCTTTCTTGAATATATTTAATGAACTGGCCTCCACTGCCCTCTCTGGTAGAGAATTCCACAGGTTCACCACTCTCTGGGTGAAGAAATTCCTCCTCATTTCAGTCCTAAATGGCTTACCCCTTATCCTTAGACTATGACCCCTGGTTCTGGACTCCCCAGCCATCAGAAACATCCTTTCTGCATCTAGTCTGTCCAGACCTGACAGAATTTTATAGGTTTCAATGAGATCCCCTCTCAATCTTCTAAACTCCAGTGAGTATAAGCCCAATCGACACAATCTCTCCTCATCCGCCATTCCTGCCATCCCAGGTATCAGCCTGGTGAATCTTCGCTGCACTCCCTCCATGGCAAGAACGTCCTTCCTCGGGTAAGGTGACCAAAACTGCACACAATACTCAAGGTGCGGTCTCACCAAGGCCCTGTACAACTGTAGCAAGACATCCTTGTTCCTGTACTCGAACCCTCTTGCTACGAAGGCCAACATACCATTTGCCTTCTTAACCGCCTGCTGCACCTGCATGCTTACCTTCAGCGACTGGTGCACAATAACACCCAGGTCTCTTTGCACTTCCCCTTCTCCCAATCTATTGCCATTCAAATAATAATCTGTCTTCCTGTTTTTGCCACCAAAGTGGATAACCTCACATTTATCCACATTATAGCGCATTTGCCATGTTTCTGCCCAATCACCCAACCTGTCCAAATCGTACTGGAGCTTCACAACATCCTCCTCACAGCTTACCCTCCCACCCAGCTTTGTGTCGTCTGCAAATTTGGAGATATTACATCCAATTCCCTCGTCCAGATCATTAATATATATTGTGAACAGCTGGGGTCCTAGGACCGATCCTTGCGGTACCTCACTAGTCACTGCCTCCCACTCGGAAAACGACCCGTTTATTCCAACTCTTTTCTTTCTGTCCGCCAACCAGTTCTCTATCCAAGTCAATACCTTGCCCCCAATCCCATGTGCCTTAATTTTGCACGCTAATCTCTCATTTGGGACCTTATCGAAAGCCTTCTGAAAGTCCAAATACACCACATCCACTGGTTCTCCCTTATCTATTTTACCAGTTACATCCTCAAAAAATTCCAGTAGATTCGTCAAGCATGATTTACCTTCTGTAAATCCATGCTGACTTTGTCCGATCCTGTCACTGCTTTCCAAGTGCTCTGCTATTACATCTTTTATAATAGACTCTAGCATTTTCCCCACTACCGATGTCAGGCTTTCCGGTCTATCATTCCCCGCTTTTTCTCTACCACCTTTTTTGAATAGTGGGGTAATATTAGCTACCCTCCAATCCATGGGTACTGTTCCAGAGTCTATCGAGTTCTGAAAGATGACCAGCAATGCATCTACTAGTTCTAGGGCCACTTCCTTAAGTACCCTGGGATGTAGATTATCAGGCCCTGGAGATTTAGCGGCCTTCAGTCCCATCTGTGTGTGTAGGGGTGTGTGTGTAGGGGTGTGTGTGTATATGTATATAGGTGTGTGTGCGCATATGTATATAGGTGTGTGTGTGTGTGTATATGTATATAGGTGTGTGTCTAGGGGTGTGGGTGGGTGAGGGGTGTATGCATGTATCTGTGCATGCAGATATGTGTGCGTGTATGCGCGTGCATATATGTGTGCGTGTGTGTACTACGATAGTATGAGGCGCGAGTTGGCTAGGATGGATTGGGGAACGTTACTTCAAGGGTTGACGGTGGATAGGCAATGGCAAAGATTTAAAGATCGCATGGATGAACTACAGAATTTGTTCATCCCTGTTTGGCATAAAAATAAAACAAAAAAGCTGACTCAACAAGGGAAATTGGGGATAGCATAAGATCCAAGGCGAAGACATATAAATTGGCCAGAAAAAGCAGCAAACCTGAGGATTGGGAGCAGTTTAGGATTCAGCAGAGGTGGACAAAGGGATTAATTAAGAGGGGGAAAATAGAGTATGAGAGTAAGCTTGCAGGGAACATAAATACTGACTAAAAGCTTCTGTAGATATGTGAAGAGAAAAAGATTGGTGAAGTCAAGCGTAGGTCCCTTGCAGTCAGAATCAGGGGAATTTATAATGGGGAACAAAGAAATGGCAGACCAATTAAATACATACTTTGGTTCTGTCTTCACAAAGGAGGACACAAATAACCTCCCAGAGATGTCGGGGAACATAGGATCTAATGAGCGGGAGGAACTGAATGAAATCAGTATTTGTAGGGAAATGGTGTTAGGGAAATTGACGGGATTGAAGGCCAATAAATCCCCAGGGCCTGATAATCTACATCCTAGGGTACTTAAGGAAGTGGCCCTAGAAATAGTAGGTGCATTGCTGGTCATCTTCCAAAATTCTATAGACTCTGGCACAGTTCCCATAGATTGGAGGGTAGCTAATGTAACCCCACTATTTAAAAATGTTGGTAGAGAGAAAATGGGGAATCATAGACACTGGTAAGCCTGACATCGGAAGTGGGGAAAATGCTAGAGTCCATTATAAAAGATGTAACAGCAGAGCACTTGGGAAACAGTGACAGGATCGGACAAAGTCAACATGGATTTACAAAAGGTAAATCGTGCTTGACTAATCTACTGGAATTTTTTGAGGATGTAACTGGTAGAATAGATAAGGGAGAACCAGTGGATATGGTGTATTTAGACTTTCAGAAGGCTTTCGATAAGGTCCCGCATAAGAGATTAGCGTGCAAAGTCAAAGCACATGGGATTGGGGGTAAGGTACTGACTTGGATAGAGAACTGGTTGGCAGACAGGAAGCAAAGAGTTGGAATAAACGGGTCTTTTTCCGAGTGGCAGGCAGTGACTAGTGGGGTACCGCAGGGATCGGTGCTAGGACCCCAGCTATTCACAATACAGGAAACTCTTTGGTATCTAGCACCGACGGGACCGGGATGGTCCTGGTTGATTAAAAATTCCGGATGACGGAGAGGGTTATCTACCAAGGCTATTTTTAACAAACAAAAATAAAAAAATCAAGAAATGTGCAGTATACACTAATTGGGTACTCAGCTACACCACGGTTGAGTCAGACTCCTGTTATTGAGGTGTTCGGACTTCCGACAGCGCCAAGAAGCCGAGTAGTGGCAGTTTGGAGAACTACCCCCACTGACTAACTCGGCCACCGCAGGAGATTCGGTTTCTGACTCGGCAACATTTCCGGTTATTGAGGTGGTGTTTTCGGAGTATGAATTTTGCCGGTTAATAGAGAATTCCGGATATTTAGGTGCCAGTTAAACGAGAGTTTCCTGTATATATTAATGATCTAGACGAGGGAACTAGATGTAATCTCTCCAAGTTTGCAGACGAGACAAAGCTGGGTGGCCGTGTGTGCTGTGAGGAGGATGCAGAGAAACTCCAGTATGATTTGGACAGGTTGGGTGATTGGGCAGATGCAGTATAATGTGGATAAATGCGAGGTCATCCACTTTGGTGGCAAAAACAGGAAGATTGGGAATAGGGGAAGTGCAACGAGACCTGGGTGTCCTTGTGCACCAGTCGCTGAAGGTAAAGAAGACAAATGGTATGTTGGCCTTCATAGCGAGAGGATTCGAATACAGGAGCAAGGATGTCTTGCTGCAGTTGTACAGGGCCTTGGTGAGACCACACCTTGAACATTGTGCAGTTTTGGTCGCCTTATCTGAAAAAGGATGTACTTGCCATGGAGGGAGTGCAGCGAAGATTCACCAGACTGATACCTGGGATGGCAGGAATGATGTATGAGGAGAGATTGGGTCGATTGGGCTTATATTCGCTGGAGTTTAGAAGAATGAAGGGGATCTCATTGAAACATATAAAATTCTAACAGGACTAGACAGACGAGATGCAGGAAGGATGTTCCCGATGGCGGTGGAGTCCAGAACCAGGGGTCACAGTCTAAGGATAAGGGGTAAGCCATTTAGGACAGAGATGAGGAGGAATTTCTTCACCCAGAGAGTGGCGAACCTGTGGAATTCTCTACCACAGAAGGCAGTTGAGGCCAATTCATTAAATATATTCAAGAAGGAGTTAGATATATTTCTTAAGGCTAAAGGGATCAAGGGATATGGGGAGAAAGCAGGGACAGGGTACTGAATTGAATGATCAGCCATGATCTCATTAAATGACGGAGCAGGCTCGAGGGGCCGAATGGCCTACTCCTCCTATCTTCTATGATTGTGTGTCTGTGTCTCGACGTGAGTGTCCTCAACTCCATCCCGCAGCATGCTACCCGCCGCCGCCACCACCACCACCTCAGCACAACCCCAGCCTGACATGAGGTTGAAAAGGCCATCCGGCAACTGAAGTACAACAAGGCCTCAGTAGCAGATGGCATCCCCGCCGAGGCGTTAAAACATGGCGGAGAAGCACTATTGGCGCGAATACATGAACTCATTTCTCTTATTTGGAAGGAGGAGACCATGCCAGGGGATCTGAGATGCCGTAATTGTGACCATCTTCAAGAAAGGTGACCAGTCCGATTGCAGTAATTACAGAGGAGTCTCCCTGCTGTCTGCCACAGGGAAAGTCATCGCAAGAATCCTCCTCAATCGCCTTCTCCGAGTGGCTGAAGAGCTCCTCCCAGAGTCACAATGCAGATTCCACCCACTAAGGGGCACAATGGACATGATCTTCACTGCGCGTCAACTACAAGAGAAATGCAGGGAACAGCACCAACCGCTTTACATGGCCTTCTTTGACCTCACAAAGGCCTTCGACACCGTCAACTGTGACGGATTATGGAGTGTCCTCAAATTCGGCTGCCCTCAAAATTTTGTCACCATCCTCCCCCTGCTTCACGACGACATGCAAGCCGTGATCCTGACCAATGGATCCACCACAGACCCAATTCACGTACGGACCGGGGTCAAGCAAGGCTGTGTCATCGCACCAACGCTCTTCTCGATCTTTCTGGCTGCAATGCACCATCTCACCCTCAGTAAGCTCCCCGCTGGAGTGGAGCTAATCTACAGATCAAACGGGAAACTGTTCAACCTCCGTTGCCTCCAGTCCAGATCCAAGGTCGTCCCATCCTCTGTCATCGAATTACAAGATGCAGACGATGCTTGCGTCTGCGCACACTCGGAGGCCGAACTCCAAACCATCGTCAACACCTTCACCGAAGCGTACGAGAGCATGGGCCTTACACTAAATATCCGTAAGACACAGGTCCTCTACCAGCCTGCCCCCGCCACACAGTACTGCTCCCCGGTTATCAAAATCCATGAGGAGGCCTTGGACAATGTGGACCGCTTTCCATACCTCGGGAACCTACTGTCAACAAGGGCAGACGTCGATGGCGAAGTTCAACACCGCCTTCAGTGTGCCAGTGCAGCCTTCGGTCGCCTGAGGAAGAGAGTGTTTGAAGACCAGGACCTCAAACCCAGCACCAAACTCATGGTCTACAGAGCAGTAGTGACACCCGCCCTCCTGTATGCTTCAGAGACAAGGACCATGTATAGCAGGCACCTCAATGCACTGGAGAGGTACCACCAACACTGCCTCCACAAGATCCTGCAAATGCATTGGCAGGATAGGCACACCAACGTCTGTGTTCTTGCTAAGGCCAACATCCCCAGCATCGAAGCTTTGACCACGCTCGATCAGCTCCGATGGACGATACGCGACTCCCAAAACAAGCGCTCTACTCGGAGCTCCGACATGGCAAGAGAGCCCCAGGTGGGCAGAGCAAACGCTTCAAGGACACCCTCAGTGTCTCCTTGAAAAAGTGCAACATCCCCACTGACACCTGGGAATCCCTGACCCAAGACCACACAATGTGGAGGAGAAGCATCCGGGAAGGCGCTGAACACCTCGAGTCTCTTTGCTGGGAGCAAATGGAAGCCAAGCGCAAACAGCAGAAGGGGCACACGTCAACCCAAGCACCCCACCCACCCGCCCCTTCAGCCACCATCTGCCCCACCTGTGACAGAGACTGTAGGTCCCGTATCGGACTCATCAGTCACCTGAGAACTCATTCAGTGTGGAAGCAAGTCATCCTTGGTTCCGAGGGACTGCCTAAGAAGAGTGTGTGTGTGTCTGTCTGTCTGTATGTGTGTTTTTATTGTTTGTGTGTCTGTGTGTATATATATATATATATATATATATATATATATAGTTTGTGAGTGTGTGTGTGTATATATAATATATATATGTGTGTATGTATATATATCTCACTCTTCTGCTCTGGTCCTTGAAGCATTGTAATGTTTCTGTTTGCACGAGCTTGCCGGGGGTCGGCAGGACAACCAAACCAAATAACTAATAACTACGATCCTTGTTCACGAAGATGTAGCAGATGATCCACACCAGCTGCATGAAATTGGTTAATCCATGCAATCTTGGAAATGCTGCTCATCTGACTCCAGTAACAGCCGACCAGCTCTTGGGGCTGTGCGTCAGTGCCAACTAATAGTCTGAGTCCAATGATGGTAGTGTTAAAAGGATAAGGGACTGTTAGCTAAAATTAAAGCTTATGGAATTGAAGGCAATTTATTGACCTATTGGTTAGGCGGTAGAAGACAGAGTAGGAATAATGGGTATGTACTGAAATTGGAGGGAAGTGGCAAGTGGTGTCCCACAAGGATCTGAGCTGGGCCTCAACTATTCACAATATTTATTAATGACTTGGATAACAAAATAGAGAGCCAAGTTTGTTGATGACACAAAGATTGGTGGCATAGTAAGTAGTTTAGAGGGGAGCATAACATTATGAAGAGACATTGATGGATTAAGTGAGTGGGTAAAACTGGCAGTTGGATTTCAAAACAGGTGAGGTCATCCATTTTTTACCAAAAAAGGATAGATCCCAGTATTTTTTAAATGGTGAAAAGCTAGGACAGTGGAGGTCCAAAGAGATTTAGGGGTCCATGTACACAGATCACTAAAATGTAGTAGTCCGGTTCAAAAACTAGAGGGCTAGAATATAAAGGGGAAGCAGTTTTACAGCTGTAGAAAGCCCTGGTTAGACCACATCTGGAGTACTGGGTATAGTTCTGGACACCGCACCTTAGAAAGGATAAATTGGCCTTGTAAGGAGTGTAGCGCAGATTCACCAGAATGTTACCAGGGCTCCAAGGGTTAGATTATGAAGAGAGATTACATAAACTGGGCTTGTATTCCTGAAATATAGAAGGTTAACGGGTGATTTGTATGAGGTTTTTAGGATTTTGAAAGGTATTGATAGGGTAGATAGAGAGAAATGTTTTCCACTAGTGCAGGGAGCCTAGGACAAGGGAACATAACCTTAAAATCAGAGCCAGGCCATTCAGGAGAGTAGTTAGGAAATGCTTCTTCACGCAAAGGGTGGTAGTGTGTAACTCTCGCCCACAAAAAGCAGTAATGCTAGCTCAATAATAATCAATCTCCGATCGATAGATTTTTGCTAGCCAAGGGTATTACGGGATATGGAGCCATGGTGGATGGATGGAGTTAGGATTCAGATCAGCTATGATCCCATTGAATGGCAGAACAAGCTCGAGCAGCTGAATGGCCTACTCCAGTTCTCTTGAGGATTGTATTAGCATTTTTGCACTAAAATAAATTATAACATGACTTTTTGTTGTTTTTTCAGAGACTAAATTGAGAAGTTTTTAAAGTTCTGTACATTCCTCACTTCTTTATCCTTATTGCCCATTTATTCTCTAATGCACCATGATTGCTTTTGATTGAACAGAGTTTGAGAGCTAAATGGTCATCAAGCTATTGAACAGATAATTCAATCACAAAAGCAAAATACAGAAAACTTTGCTATCCGGAGGTGAGCTATCCGGCAATCTGGAGCCACCGGCAAAAATCAGCAGCCGTTTTTTATTCTTTTTGTTTGTTTTTTTTGCTTTGTTTGAACAGTCAAGCTGTGCAAGGTCTGTAGCTATAGCAACAGCTTTAGCTACAGAGCTTTAGGGCCACACCCGAGCTAAGCAACAGTGTTTGTTGTCAAATGCGGAGATAAGAATCTTCGTATCTCTCAACATTAACTCTGGAGAGTACGGCAGTTTTGAGGCAACGGCAGCAGCTCGGTCCCATGGGTGCCAGATAGCACAAAGTTTCCTGTACTGCGGATGCTGGAAATCTGAAATAAAAACAGAAAATGCTGGAAATACTCAGCAGGTCAGGCAGCATCTGTGGAGAGAGAAACAGAGTTAACGTTTCAGGTCGAAGCCCCTTTGTCAAAACTGGAAAAAGCTGGAGATCGAACAGGTTTTTAAGTAAGGGCAGGGAAAGGGGGGAGGGGAGGAAAGAACAAAAGGGAAGGTCTGTGATAGGATGGAAGGCATTACCATCTCCTTTTGCCTTGCACTATCTCTTAATCTCTCCTGCCTTCCATCCTATCACAGACCTTCCCTTTTGCTCTTTCTTCCCCTCCCCCCTTTCCCTGTCCCTGCACTTGCTTAAAAACCTGTTCCATCTCCAGCTTTTTCCAGTTCTGACGAAGGGCCATCGACCTGAAACGTTAACTCTGTTTCTCTCTCCACAGATGCTGCCTGACCAGATAATTCAATCAGTTGTATGAAGAAATCATGTTTTAATTTCAGTGCAGCAGTGGTCTTGTATTAGCATTGTACTGTTTTGCAGCTTTTCAAAGGCTTTTCTTTTTTTATTTCTTATGATGATGCACTGTTTGAGAAGGACAGCGTGCCAGACTTGTAATTTCCTGGGGCAGAAGGGTAAGTCATGCCAGGTCACTCCGCTGCACCACAGCTGATTACACACAGTATTGGTATATGCCTGGGTGTAGATCACCTTTCTACCCCATAGTTTATGCAATAGGGTGTGGCTAGTGAAGCAGAAGAGAGGAATGTGAAGATCTCTCCATTTAGTCTGAATAAATTGCAAAAAAAAAAGTAAGCTATGTTACAGATTTTATCTTCGTGCAAAAATGTCAGTGCAATCTTCAGAGTAACATCCTGCTCTGCCTGAGCCCACCTGTTACTCTCTTGGTCGAATTAGATCATTAAAAAAAAAATATTTTATATTCTCAATTTACAGCCTGTGAAAAAGAAGAAAATAAAGCGTGAAATCAAAATACTAGAAAACCTCCGTGGGGGCCCCAACATCATTAAGCTGCTAGATGTGGTAAAGGACCCTGTGGTGAGTAACTGCTTCGATGTCCAACTTTGAAGAGTTGCATGCTTAGTTTGGTCAGCTTGGCTCAGTTGGTAGTGCATTTGCCTCTGAATTAGAGAATTGTGGGTTTAAGCCCTATGCTAACGCTCGAGCACATAATCTAGGCTGACACCCCTCTGATGCAGTACTGAGGGAGTGCTGTATTGTCAGAGGTGCCATCCTTTGTGCGAGATGTTAAACTGAGGCCCTGTGTGCCTGTTTTAGTTCAGATGGGCATTCAAGATCCCATGGTAATGATCAAAAAGGAGCAGGGGATTGTTATCCTTGTATAATTCCTCTTTCAATTAGCACCACCAAAAACAGATTAACTAATCATCTCATTGCTGTTTATGGGATCTGGCTATGTGTAAAATGGCTGCCATGTTGGCCCATATAAGGATATCACGCACAGTAATTCACTAAGTGAAGCACTTTGAGGTGATAAGACACCTTAATCTCGTTTAATTGGATAGGTTAAAGAATAAAACCCTGTGACCAATCTTTCGCAACCCCTATTTTGTAATGGTGTTTTGTGAGCTATTATTTCACCACACATTGTTTATTGTCTCTACCAGGTTTTCAGGGAGGTGTTGAGCAGAAGACAGATAGTTAAAATTAGGGTGGGAATACTCATTGCACAAGCTACATTCCTCCCCTAGACACCACCTCCCCAGGCCATTCTGATATGGCTCCTACCTGGCAGTTAGTGTCATTGGCAGAGCTCCATTGGCTGGCAAACAATGTATGATGGCTAGGCTTTTGTGACCCAGATTAAAGGAGCTTATAGGCCACATCTTGGGTATCCCACTCTTATTCTACAGGAACTGTTAATGAGACTTGACCATGTTGCAGAACATGGCTCACATTGAGTGATGATACACACTTGGTCTCTTGTTCCACAGATTACAGAACAAACTCTCAAAATTATCTCTTGATATTCTCTTCTGCTTTTTTCCCCCTCCAATCTATGATTTCTGTCTTCTCTTCTGAACTTTCCATTTTGTTCCAGAGTATTGATACAGCAGATTTTATGTATACAATGCATGCATAATGCTTAAAAGATTATTCCGGGTCAATCTCAGCCATTGGTAGGGGTAGGGGGCGTGGAGGAGGACGGTGCTAAGCAGAGGTCCTTGCTTCTCTACAGGAGAGGGAAAGAGTTATATTGGGCTGCTCTTTGGCATCTCCTAGCAGCTAGTTTGAGAAAAGTAGTGACAAGCCAGGGAGTAGGTTTGGTGCACCACCTCCTGGCTGAGATGGTTCATTCTGCAATCTATCAAAAAAGGGAGAGGGTGATGCCTTAACAAGGATACAACCTCAAAGTAATGTGACGTCTACTGTGGAAATGCATTTTTAACCTCTGCCTCGCAATGGTTCACACTGGCCACAGTTACAGGATATGTCTTGTTGGCTGCAACATTTCCTGCTGATCATTTGTGGTAGATAATGAAATTGAGTTTCCTAGGCAGTTTCTAACGTGTTGGCTCTGTGCTGTACCTCACGTAATGATCCTGTTCTCTCCACAGTCAAGGACTCCAGCTCTTGTTTTCGAGCACATTGATAACACTGACTTCAAGGTGAGCTCGCACGCGTGTGTACATCTAATCGGCGCAGTTAATTGTATTTTATTGATATTACTGTTTGGTCCGGACTTGTGTGCAACCTTTTACTCACTCGTGCTGAATTCCCCCCCCCCCCCCCCCCACAACCTCCCCACCACCATTTCCCCCCTTTTTTTCTCTCCCTTTGTCTAGCAACTGTATCAGATCTTGACGGATTATGACATCCGGTTCTACATGTATGAAATCCTGAAGGTGAGTTAGAAGCCGGAAGTTCTACTAGCTAATCTTTTGAATGGTGTTCACTGATTGTGTATTTGCAGGATTTTAGCTTCTTTCTGCTTTTGTTCCCTGCTGTGTCAGTGCCCTCTCCACCACCACCACACACACACACACACAGATGATTCTTTGGCAGGAAATATTTCTGTACAGGGATTGGTGTGGGCCCTAGGTTTCTCCCACACCAATGTTTGCATCACTTGGTGTCCACCTAGTGATTGACATTCAAGCGGTGGCAAGCCCCTCACTTTTGGCTGTAGCAATTTGTGCTTCATCTGGTAGCCTGGCCGAGAGCAGATGACTCTCTTCTCTGCCTTCTGCCAAAGTAGCATGGTGGTGCTTTAGTGATCGTCCTCACTCTGTTGAACGCAAGTGCACTGGTTTTCACACTGGGCAAAATGTTTAGAAACTAAACGGTTACTGGTAGAATGTTAAAGGGACCAGTCCTTTTCTCATTTTAGCAGTGCTGACTTAAGACCAACAAAAAATTACCTGGAAGGTCAATTCTGCATGGTTCTGTTCGATTTAATCCAAGTAACCCATTTTGACCAAGCCTCAAGGGAATATATATAGTATTAAAACATGAGAGGGGTACTGTGACGGGTTGCAGTATTTTCCAGAACAAGATATGGATTTTTACCCACACAGAGCCTCCTCATCTAGGTTGCTGTGATAATTTGGAAGCCAGTTCCTCCAATGCGAAGAAGGGATGTTCTGGGGATCAGCCACTCTGGGTTACTGTGTTTAAAACTGCTGGTAACAAGCTCAAGGCATGGAGCATGTTGCCCGCATTGCCTTGTGGTGATGCATTGGGGGGAGTGTGTGTGGAATAAAGGTATGAAAATATGAACAAAAAATTGCTTAATACTCTTATTCCCACAGGCCTTGGATTACTGCCACAGTATGGGCATCATGCACAGGGACGTGAAACCACATAATGTGATGATCGATCATGCCCAGAGAAAGGTATGGGGCTGGCTGGAGGTCATACTGTTTCGAGGGGGGGTGGGGGGGGGGCGGCTGTGGGAATTATAGACGCGAGTGAAGGTTTGGTTTTGACAAAAATGAGCTCGATATAGCTCTTTTTATCTAATGTGTTGTAGCACCAGGCTGCCACATAAAGATTATACTGTGGCAAAGCCACCAAGGGACTCCTGTATATGACTATATATATATAACTGCCTTTAACAGAGTGCTACAGCACCTATGTTTGTTTACTGTTTCTAAATCACCCGTTCTCGGTAAGTTCCAGAACCAGCGCGATGACGTCATCACGTTGGTCACGTGACGTCCCAAACGGCGGGAAACGTCATGACGTCAGGCTGGGAGGTTCCCAGGTCAGACCTCGTGAAGCCAGCCTTAAGAAAAGACCTGTTGATTGTTTCTCCTGCATTCCATTGTTTGTTCTTTAGTTTACATTAAACTTCGTTTAATTATCGGACTGACTCGACCTCAGTATTTCAGCTAGGGATCTGACGATTCCTACAGTGGTGACCCCGAAGCTTCGCGGACGATTTTCGCGGAGGAAGCGCGACGCAGCACGATGGAGGTTAATGCAGTGACCTTGAAGCTCCCTCAATTTTGGGAACAACAGGCGGCCTCCTGGTTGGTCCAAGCGGAGGCTCAGTTCCAACTTCAGAACATTGTGCTGGATCAGACCCGTTACCTTTACGTGGTCTCCGCACTGGACAGCTCGACGGCTTTGAGGGTCATCAGCCTGCTGGAAAACCCGCCCGTGGATAACAAGTATGATACGCTTAAGGCGCGACTAATGCAGGTTTTCGGCCTCACGAAAGCGGAGCGCGCGTGACGTTTACTCACACTGCCCGGGTTAGGCGACGCCAAGCCGTGTGAGTTGATGAGCCAGATGCTCACGCTCCTTGGTTCTGAGCCGCAGTGTTTTCTGTTCCGGGAACTGTTCCTGAGCCAGCTCCCCGAGCAGGTGCAAGCAGCCCTCGCCAGGTTGAAGGCTACGGACGGTGTAGCGCTCGTGGCCGAAGCCGACACTATTTATGCGGTGATGCAGCAGTACTGCGCCACCTCGAAGCGTCCCGCCCCGAAGAACCCCGCCTTGGCGCCTCCACCATCTGGTCTCTGTTACTATCACGCCCGTTTCGGCCCAAAAGCCAGATGCTGCCGTCCTCCCTGTAGTTTCGTGCCTAATGCAACGAGAAAGCAACAGCACCGACTGCGTGAACGGAAGAACGACCCCGAGGTCGGTTTCGCATCTACGATGGCGGTTGGAGATTCCGGGAAGTTACTTTATATCACCGACTCCATTTCGGGCCGGCGGTTTTTGTGTGACACGGGCGCCCAGTGCAGCATCCTCCCCGCTTCGCCGCTCGACGTCAGGGCCGGGAGGCGCGGTTCTTCACTCCAGGCCGCCAATGGCAGTGCTATTCGTACGTTCGGGAAGCGGCGGATCCAGGTGTGTTTCGG
This sequence comes from Somniosus microcephalus, assembly GCF_052327205.1. Taxonomy (NCBI): domain Eukaryota; kingdom Metazoa; phylum Chordata; class Chondrichthyes; order Squaliformes; family Somniosidae; genus Somniosus; species Somniosus microcephalus. Next base: position 190,679,755 of record NC_140992.1, on the reverse strand, counting down.
CAGGCAATGTTTCCTATGGGAGTTTATCACCGCCAAAATCGCACAGGCAATCCTCGGCGCTGACTTCTGTGCCAATGGCCTATTGGTTGATTTACGAAATGGCCGTCTGATTCACGCTGCCACGTTTGCCTCCATCCCGTGCTTTCGGGGCTTAGGCGCGCCTCACACGGTTTCCTGCACCGTGCCGGCGCCCGACGACTTTGCCCGCCTTCGCGGGGAATTTCCGGATCTAACTCGGCCCACCTTCTCTGCAACGACCGCTAAACATGGTGTGGAGCACCACATCGCGACGACCAGCCCTCCGGTCTATGCCCGGGCTCGGCGGCTGGAACCCAGTAAACTCGAGGCCGCGAAGGCGGAGTTCGCCACCATGGAGCGGCTGGGGATTGTTCGCCGGTCGGATAGTCCCTGGTCTTCACCACTTCATATCGCCCCTAAGCCCGGCGGTGGTTGGAGGCCCTGCGGCGATTATCGGCACCTCAATGAGGTCACGACGCCCGACCGGTACCCAATACCGTACATCCAAGATTTCTCTGCACATTTGGCGGGCAATTCGTTTTTTTCCAAAATCGACCTCGTCCGGGGGTTACCATCAAGTGCCCGTCCACCCCCAGGACATCCAGAAGATGGCGGTCATTACCCCGTTCGGACTTTTTGAATTCCTCCGAATGCCGTTCGGGCCCAAGAATGCGGCGCAGGCGTTCCAGCACCTTATGGATTCAGTGCTGCGGGATCTTAAGTTCCTGTTTGTGTATCTCGATGACATCCTGGTCACCAGTACCTCAAAAGAGGAACATCTCACCACCTGCGCCTCCTTTTTCGCCGCCTCCATCAGCACGGCCTCATAATTAACCTGGCCAAGTGCCAATTCGGGCTGCGACAGATCAACTTCTTGGGCCACCGCATCACTGCGGAAGGAGCAGTGCCACTTCGGTCGAAGGTGGAGGCGATTGCTGCTGTTCCACGCCCGCAATCCGTTAAAGCGCTCCAGGAGTTCCTCGGTATAGTAAATTTTCGGTTTGTTCCCCGGGCCGCGCAGCTTATGCAGCCACTCTACGAGGCACTCAGAGGGAAACCGGGGAAGGAACCTATAGTCTGGACGCCAGAGATGGATTGCGCTTTTGTGGACACGAAAGATGCTCTCGCAAACGCAACGATGTTGACGCACCCGCTGCCTGGTGCCACCATCGCGCTTGCGACTGACGCTTCGGACTACGCCATAGGCGCCGTGCAGGAGCAATGGGTCGACGGGACGTGGCAACCGCTGGCGTTTTTTAGTCGCCAATTGCGTCATAACGAACGCAGCTACAGCACATTCGACGGAGTTGTTGGCGTTGTTTCTGGCCAGCCGCCATTTTCGTTTTCTGTTGGCGGGACGCCAATTCACCACGTTTGTGGATCACAAGCCCCTGACGTTTGCCATGGCCAAGACGGCTGAGCCGTGGTCGGCTCGACAGCAACGACAGCTCACCTTTATTTCTGAGTTCACCACCGACATCCGGCACGTGGCCGGCAAGGACAACGTGGTCGCCGATTGCCTCTCGCGTGCAACGGTCCAGGCTGTCCAGCTGGGACTCGATTATTCACTCATGGCTGCTGACCAAGCGGCTGATCCGGAAATGCAAGCTTTCCGTACCGACGACTCCTACCTGCAGCCAGCGGATGTGCTTTTCCACTCGGCCGGCACCTCCTTGCTCTGCGACGTCTCCTTGGGGGACCCCCGCCCAATCGTTCCGCTGTCCTGGAGTAGGAACGTTTTCGATGCCATCCACGGGCTTGCGCACCCTGGCATGAGGGCTTCACAAAAACTACTGCCGTCCAAGTTCGTCTGGACAGGGATGCGCAAGGATGTCCGCGACTGGGCCAACACCTGCGTCATGTGCCAGTGGGCTAAGGTGCAGCGGTACGTCAAAGCTCCCGTAGCCGTTTTCGAAGTACCGAAGCGGCGTTTCGATCACGTCCATGTCGACCTCGTTGGCCCACTACCGCCGTCACAGGGTTTCACACATCTCTTGACTATTGTCGACCGTACCACCAGGTGGCCGGAGGCCATTCCTTTGACGTCCACCACCTCCGTGGATGTCGCCCGGGCTTTTCTTTCCTCCTGGGTTGCAAGTTTCGGCGTTCCGTCTGATATTTTGTCGGACCGCGGGCCGCAATTCTCGTCTGCACTGTGGAACGCCGTAGCCTTGGGTTTGGGCACCAAGCTCCATCGGACCACGGTTTACCATCCGCAGGCAAATGGACTATGTGAGCGCTTTCATCGGTCCTTGAAGGCGTCGCTGCGGGCCAGCCTCCAGGGGGCCGCATGGATAGACAGGCTGCCTTGGGTGATGCTCGGGTTACGCACAGCGCCCAAAGAGGACCTGCAGGCATCGGCCGCCGAGCTGATTTATGGACAGCCACTCTGGGTGCCAGGCGAGTTTCTTCCGTCACCAACGCGACCTTGGTCGGCAGCCGAACAACTGGAGGCCCACTGGGATGCAGCTCAATCTTTTAGGTCAATTCCGACGTCACATTACGGTTTGCCCGTGTCACACGTTCCGCTGGAGCTTATGCAGGCTAAATTCGTTTTTGTTAGGCATGACGCCCACCGTAGTCCTCTCACACCTCCCATATACAGGCCCTTTCCAGGTACTGCAGGCGGGTGCCAAGAGTTTTTTAGTGGACGTCGGGGGCAAGCCTGACCACATTTCCGTGGACCGCCTCAAGGCCGCACACCTGGACCAGGTGACGGAAGAAACTCGCCTGGCACCCGGAGTGGCTGTCCATAAACCAGCTCGTCTGCCCAGCCCATTCCTCTCCGGGAATATCGGAGTTGTTCGAACAGGCTTGTCCGACCTCCTCTGCGATTGACTTTTGTGGTTAAAGACACTTCTGGGGGGGCGCATGTGGCAAAGCCACCAAGGGACTCCTGTATATGACTATATAACTGCCTTTAACAGAGTGCTACAGCACCTATGTTTGTTTACTGTTTGTAAATAACCCGTTCTCGGTAAGTTCAAGAAGACCCCAGGTGGTGAAAATAGGCAGAAACACCTCCTCCACACTGATCCTGAACACGGGAGCTCCCCAGGGTTGTGTGCTCAGCCCCCTTCTGTACTCCCTGTTTACTCACGACTGCGTGGCCACGCACAACTTCAACTCCATCATCAAGTTTGCTGATGACACTACCGTTGTAGGCCTGATCACAGATGGCAATGAGACAGGCTACAGGGAGGAGGTAAGAGCCCTAGGATAATGGTGCAAGTACAACAACCTCTCCCTCAACATCAGCAAAACAAAGGAGATGATCGAGGATTACAGGAAGCGGCAGGGGGAGGGACACACCCCAATCTACATCGAAGGGGCTGAGGTGGAGAGGGTCAGCAGCTTCAAATTCCTGGGTGTATTCATTACGGAGGACTTAACGTGGTCTCATCACATCGACGTTGTAACCAAGAAGGCATGCCGACGCCTGTTCTTCCTCAGGAGACTGAAGAAATTTGGAATGGCCCCCCAGATTCTTTCCAACTTCTACCGGTGCACCATCGAGAGTATCCTGTCCGGCTGCATCACTACCTGGTATGGCAACTGCACCGCCACAGACTGCAAGGCTCTACAGATGGTGGTGAAAGCTGCACAACATACTATAGGAATTAAACTACCTGCTGTGCAGGATATCTACCCCGAGGTGCGCCGGGGGAAGGCCCTGAGAATCATTAAAGACGCGAGTCACCCCAGCCACAACCTCTTCGCCCTGCTCCCGTCCGGTAAGAGATACCGAAGCATACGGTCTCGTACCAACAGGTTTCGAAACAGCTTCTACCCCCAGGCCATAAGACTCATGAATGATTAATTTATTATTTATTACTGTTGTTTTATTTATTATTACTGTCTTTCTATTAGTATTTCTATTAGTATTTTTATCATTGTTATGCCATATTTATTCCAATGTTGAGAGGACTCGTAAAAATCAACATTTCATTGTGCAGTACACACGTCTGCTGCATATATGACAAATAAAATTGAATTGAAGTTCCAGAACCAGCGCGATGACGTCATCACGTTGGTCACGTGACGTCCCGAACGGCGGGAAACGTCATGACGTCAGGCTGGGAGGTTCCCAGGTCAGACCTCGTGAAGCCAGCCTTAAGAAAAGACCTGTTGATTGTTTCTCCTGCATTCCATTGTTTGTTCTTTAGTTTACATTAAACTTCGTTTAATTATCGGACTGACTCGACCTCAGTATTTCAGCTAGGGATCTGACGATTCCTACAATACTGTATTGAGCTTCTGATAAGATGTTGTCCATTAAAATGAAGCAAAATCTAACTGGGCAACTCAAGACACTAAACTGTGTAGTTCTCAGAAGTCACATCACACGAAGGCCCTTGTGCAGGCTTCAGTAAATCTGGCAAAAGCAGTTCAACTTTTGATGGAAAATCAACCATGTGTAAGAGCTGTATCAGTGAGCCAAGAGGTGACTGATGTTTCCAGTGCTGTAGCTGAGGGGGCTGCTGTTTCCAGTGCTGTAGCCGAGAGGGGGCTGCTGTTTCCAGTGCTGTAGCCGAGAGGAGACTGCTGTTTCCAGTGCTGTAGCCGAGAGGAGGCTGCTGTTTCCAGTGCTGTAGCCGAGAGGAGACTGCTGTTTCCAGTGCTGTAGCCGAGAGGAGACTGCTGTTTCCAGTGCTGTAGCCGAGAGGGGGCTGCTGTTTCCAGTGCTGTAGCCGAGAGGAGGCTGCTGTTTCCAGTGCTGTAGCTGAGAGGAGGCTGCTGTTTCCAGTGCTGTAGCCGAGAGGAGGCTGCTGTTTCCAGTGCTGTAGCCGAGAGGAGGCTGCTGTTTCCAGTGCTGTAGCCGAGAGGAGGCTGCTGTTTCCAGTGCTGTAGCCGAGAGGGGGCTGCTGTTTCCAGTGCTGTAGCCGAGAGGAGGCTGCTGTTTCCAGTGCTGTAGCCGAGAGGAGGCTGCTGTTTCCAGTGCTGTAGCCGAGAGGAGGCTGCTGTTTCCAGTGTGGATTCAGTGAGCTGAGAGGTGACTGCTGTTTCCAGTGTGGATTCAGTGAGCTGAGCGGTGACTGCTGTCCACTGCTGGAGCTGTGAGCTGAGCAGGTGGCTGACACAAATGGGGTGTATGTGACATGTCAAGTAACTCGATTGCTACAGGCCATTTAATATCAGCTTTCTGGATCTGTGCCCTTTGTAAGTACTTTAGATTTTTTGAGATTATTTACTTTCTATTGAAAGGTGCACACAATCCTTTTCTCTCCATTTGGGTCAAGTGCCTTTTCTCTGGAACATACTTTCAAACCGGTTCCAATGCCATGAAGAGGCACACAGGAGTGATCTACCTACCCTTTCCAGGGAGATATTGTAATCTCCACCCTATGAAACTCGCTTTGGAAACTGATTGGAGTGAGGGATCAAATCTGCGGCCTTCTGCTCCTTGGTGCTGTGTCTGAGTTTCATCGTGCCCCTTATACTGTGTGTGTGTGTACATCATTTTAAAGCACACTGGCTCCATCTAGTGACTATGTTATAGAGTTGTTTTGTTTCTCTGATTTCTAGTGCCATATCTGACTAAACTGAATACCTTTGTTTGTCTTCTGCATATTTCTTGTGAAGAATGCTAGTGGGAAAATAAATTGCATTAAAAGCCAAGCTATGGCATAGCATGTAGTTTCAATGTATCAGCTGATGTTTGACTGACCCAATTTGTTCTGCAGCTTCGGTTGATTGACTGGGGACTGGCTGAGTTTTACCATCCTGAGCAGGAGTACAATGTTAGAGTGGCCTCCAGGTACTTCAAAGGTCCTGAGCTGCTGGTTGACTACCAGGTACAAGCAAGATACTGGATTTATACTGGCTTACGCTTTACAAAGATCAGAATGTTCGGTGGGGGGGGGGGCGTATAATTTTCTTCGCTGAGGATCTCCTTTATCTTGACACTCTCCACTCCATATATCATCCCCCACCCTCCATGATAAGACTTTAGGCCTCCACTAGTCTCTTCTCAGCCTGACTCAGAGCGGTCCCAGCGATTCTCCTTTTGATTTCACTGACCTCTGATCAGTGCCTCCTTACTAATGCTAACTTACCATGTAGAGTTATCTAGGATGTGAACCCTATTGCTTGGACTCTGACCGTGCCCCTCGACTGCACCAAACTCTGTTTTACTGCTTCACCCTCCTCTCTCTCAATCTGACACAACTTCTGAAGTGAGGGTCTAACATTGCTCAGTGGTAAAAGTTGATGTGTAGTACACTTGCCTGCCTAATCAGAATTTCAAATGTTGCCATCCCAAGATAGAAGATCTAGCCTGAATACTAAAGGGCCATTTGAGAATGTATTTATTTGAAGCTGGAACATTAAGTAAGGGAGTGGAAGGAGAGGATAGACTTTACTTCAATTTAAAGTTGTCCATTTATGTATGCACAGCGCTATTGAAGAAAGGTTTGCTTTCTGGGTCATGTATGGTGACATTGTAAATGCATTCTTTATAATTGTGATTACAATTTAGTTGAACTTAATTCACAGATGCAATCCTCCCACCTCATGTTAAAAGTCTGTACTAGACGGCGAGCCACACTGAGTGCCAGAGTGTTGTGTGTAAATAGTCTGCTTACGGACTAGTCATTGTATTATGAATTTTACCATATTTACTGCTTACTTTTCAGAACTCTGGCGTGGCTGGGTTTGAACAATTCAGTGTTTTGATCCCTGTGATAGCTTGTGACTGGCCTGTTCCCAGTTGCTCTGTGAGCTGCCCAACTATGCGGAGCTCGATGGCAGCCTTGAGTGGACCTTGCCATCCATAGGGACTTGAGTGTGGTTGCCTGACATGCTACGTAGACCTCTTGATGGTTGTCAGTAGTAGGTGTTCAGCTGGCTATTCTTGGCTGCTCTTCAAGAAGGGAAAGTTTTCAGATGCTTCTTCCCCTTTAAAAGCTGCGATGGTCACTCTGCTTAATAGGTTCACATGGTGCAAAACTCAATTCTAGAGATTCCCGAGAAAAGTGAATTTGAGCCCTTTCATGGTGAGCCACTGAGAGAAGAGAATTTGACATTTTTTCAGGGAATAAATCCAGTTCTCATTACTGTGTTCTAAATTACTTAAAGGTATACATTTTTAAAAAGAGAAGATTATATAAATATTAAAATGTAACAAAACCTAGCTTTAATAATGATTAAGACTGATTGAAGAGAACATGTCTGTGCTGGTGATCATTGGAACACAGATGTTTCATTTTCTCAATTCATTCTACTACCCAGTTGAAGTGGTAGCCGCCCAGGACAGGACCTTAAAAGTCTAATTCTGAACCAAATGAAATCGACTGATTCTCTGGCCTTGGGAGTCTGTTCGAACCTATATCATCCCATTGTGCACCCATGTTTCTTCACAGTGTGTTCCTTATCTTGGCTATGCTCTTGTGGTGAGGAACTGAAGAGAGGTCAGGTGCTTTCCACATATCGTGCTGAAGACTTGTGCTCCAGAACTAGCTACGCCTCTAGCCAAGCTGTTCCAGTACAGCTACAACACTGGCATCTACCCGACAATGTGGAAAATTGCCCAGGTATGTCCAGTCCACAAAAAGCAGGACAAATCCAATCCGGCCAATTACTGCCCCATCAGTCTACTCTCAATCATCAGCAAAGTGATGGAAAGTATCGTCGACAGTGCTATCAAGCGACAGTTACTCGCCAATAATCTGCTCACCGATGCTCAGTTTGGGTTCCGCCAGGACCGCTCTGCTCCAGACCTCATTACAGCCTTGGTCCAAATATGGACAAAAGAGCTGAATTCCAGAGGTGAAGTGAGAGTGACTGCCCTTGACATCAAGGCAGCATTTGACCAAGCATCAAGGAGCCCTAGTAAAACTGAAGTCAATGGGAACCGGGGGTTGGGAGGGAAACTCTCCACTGGCTGGAGTCATACCTAGCACAAAGGAAGGTGGTTGTTGGAGGCCAATCATCTCAGCCCAAGACATCGCTGCAGGAGTCTAACCACCACCCCTTTGACATTCAATTACATTACTATTGCCGAATCCCCCACCAACAACATCCTCGGGGTCACCATTGACCAGAAACTTAACTGGACCAGCCAAATAAATACTGTGGCTACAAGAGCAGATCAGAGGCTGGGTATTCTGTGGTGAGTGACTCCCCAAAGCCTTTCCACCATCTGCAAGGCACAAGTCAGGAGTGTGATAGAATACTCTCCACTTGCCTGATTGAGTGCAGCTCCAACAACACTCAAGAAGCTCGACATCATCCAGGACAAAGCAGCCCGCTTGATTGGCACCCCATCCACCACCTTAAACATTCACTCCCTCCACCACTGGTGCACTGTGGTTGCAGTGTGTACCATCTACAAAATGCACTGCAGCAACTCACCAAGGCTGCTTCAACAGCTCCTCCCAAACCCGCGACCTCTTCCACCTAGAAGGACAAGGGCAGCAGGCGCATGGGCACACCATCAATTGCAAGTTCCCCTCCAAGTCACACAACATCCTGACTTGGAAATATATCACCGTTCCTTCATCATCGCTGGGTCAAAATCCTGGAACTCCCTCCCTAACAGCACTGTGGGACTGCAGCAGTTGATGAAGGCAGCTTACCACCACCTTCTCAAGTGCAATTAGGGATGGATAAAAGTGCTGGCCTTGCCAGCGACGCCCGCATCCCATGAACAACAAAAAATAGGAAGGTCAGGGATTCACGTCTCCTGACCCATAATCATGTATTTCAGCTGGATATGCCTTTCCTCCTTGCCCCTCCCCACCCCAAATGCAGGAATTAGAGCATGGGAGGCAGACAAAATATTGTTTTTTAAAGTTGGAAAATATATGAAAACATTGGAATGCGTTTAACCGTTCAGATGCAAATATCTTGAATGACCCAAGTTTTTTGTCTGACCAATCCCTCAGCTGCTCCCTTTTATTTTCCAGATGTATGATTACAGCCTGGACATGTGGAGTTTGGGCTGTATGTTGGCCAGCATGATATTCCGTAAGGAGCCTTTCTTCCATGGACATGACAACTATGACCAGGTAGGGTTTTATTAAACCAGCACTCGCTGATGGAAGATAAAGGCTAGAAATCAGCTGACCTTGAAAACGGTGAATTAGAGCTGTCATCAGCAGACGCTGTGCCAAGTTTTGCTATCTGCTTTAGGTCTTAGAGTAGGTCACCCATCTAGCTGAATCATAAGTCTTGGCCACATCAAGGTAGTAACTGTCAAATGTAATTCATTGATTTAATTAAATGTTGCCATTAGGAAAGTTGTGGCAAAGTTTTTTTTTAAGTAAGTGTTTTTTCCAAAGATGTAATTACTTCATTTTGTTTACCTTGCAAGAGCTCCAAAAAGGAGTTGCAAGCTCTTAATTTGTATAAGAATCAGATCAACTTTTGCACCAAGTTCTCCGCTTTCAATTTCTCATCGTTCATAGCAATGTCCTCTGTTGCTCTCTCAATGGGAATCAGCCATTTTCAACTTGCGAAACTTGATCTCAATTTAGGCAAAAATGTTTTGATGTTGAGAGATACACGCTTGTCTCCTTACTGGGCAATTTCAATAATTTTACTAAAATTAAAATTGCTTTGTTACATGTCCGCATCAGCATTCGAAGTTTCTGTGCCCTGTCTTATTCATTCCATGAGGTGCTTTTCTTAATGCGTTTCCAGTCATCGGGAGTCAATCCTCAGATTTGGGTCTACAATCCACATCTAACAAGCATAAGAACTCCAAATCAGAGAGGTTTGTCTAGAATGGAATGCAATCAGCTTATGGGAATCGGGTATTTGAGGTGAACTCTATTGTACTGGTCCATGTAACTTGAGTTTTCCCTGTGTCCATTCACGTGCACATTTTGGCTGCCGCTCTGGACCCGAGCCCATAACTTCTATTTCCACTGTTTTCTCCCCTTTTTTACTTTTCTCTTTACCCCTCCTAGACTCCTCTCTCCTGTCGTCATGCCTCCTTTCATTTCTACCCTCCCAAATCCCTATCCCAAACATTCAGCACTCCTCAACCTTCCTACTCTCCTGTCGCCATCCTAGGCTTGACTCACTCTTAAAAATACCTACAACTTCCCTCTGTGCCTTTCTTGGCATCCTCCAAAGAGCCCATCGAGGCACCCGTCGCTGCCTCCTTACGAACAGCAACCCCAACTACCCCATCCTACTCTCTTGCTGACCTTCCCGCCCAGTGCACCTGCTGGGAGCTAATCTTGCCAATTTCCTCCCCATTCAACTCAATCCTCCCAGTGCTGACCCTGTGGACTCTGGCAACAGATCAGTTATCACTGCCCCTCTCTGTACCTCCCTCCAGCGGGATCAGCGGTACTATAAAGAGCGCGAGAGGAGCGGAATTATCGGTGCTATAAATAGCGTGAAAGTAGCAGGCTCAGTGGCACTATAAAGAGCGCGAGAGGAGCGGAAGCAGCGGCGCTATAAAGCGCGAGAGGAGCGGAAGCAGCGGCGCTATAAAGAGCGCGAGAGTAGCGGGCTCTGGCGCTATAAAGAGCGCGAGAGGAGCGGGCTCAGTGGCGCTATAAAGAGCGCGAGAGGAGCGGAAGCAGCGGCGCTATAAAGCGTGAGGAGCGGAAGCAGCGGCGCTATAAAGCGCGAGAGGGGCGGAAGCAGCGGCGCTATAAAGCGTGAGGAGCGGAAGCAGCGGCGCTATAAAGAGCGCGAGAGGAGCGGAAGCAGCGGCGCTATAAAGAGCGAGAGGAGCGGAAGCAGCGGCGCTATAAAGAGCGTGAGGAGCGGAAGCAGCGGCGTTATAAAGCGCGAGAGGAGCGGAAGCAGCAGCGCTATAAAGAGCACGAGAGGAGCGGAAGCAGCGGCGCTATAAAGCGTGAGGAGCGGAAGCAGTGGCGCTATAAAGCGTGAGGAGCAGAAGCAGCGGCGCGAGAGGAGCGGAAGCAGCGCTATAAAGAGCGCGAGAGGAGCAGAAGCAGCGGCGCGAGAGGAGCGGAAGCAGCGGCGCTATAAAGCGCGAGAGGAGCGGAAGCAGTGGCGCTATAAAGAGCACGAGAGTAGCGGGCTCAGTGGCGCTATAAAGAGCGTGAGAGGAGCATAAGCAGCGGCGCTATAAAGCGCGAGAGCGGAAGCAGCAGCAGTATAAAGCGTGAGAGGAGCGGAAGCGGCGCTATAAAGCATGAGGAGCAGAAGCAGCGGCGCGAGAGGAGCGGAAGCAGCGGCGCTATAAAGAGCGCGAGAGGAGCAGAAGCAGCGGCGCGAGAGGAGCGGAAGCAGCGGCGCTATAAAGCGTGAGGAGCGGAAGCAGCGGCGCTATAAAGCGTGAGGAGCGGAAGCAGCGGCGCTATAAAGCGTGAGGAGCGGAAGCAGCGGCGCTATAAAGCGTGAGGAGCGGAAGCAGCGGCGCTATAAAGAGCGCGAGAGGAGCGGAATCAGCGGCGCTATAAAGCGCGTGAGGAGCGGCAGCAGCGGCGCTATAAAGAGCGCGAGAGGAGCGGAAGCAGCGGCACTAGACAAAGCCTTCAAACAGAAAAATCAAGGAGTGACAGCACAGGGCAGCAGGGACCTGAGCGAGAGCGGAGGCGGAGCAAATAAACAGCAGAGGAAGGCCCGAGAGCGGAGGCAGCAGACCTGAGCGGGAGCAACTCAACAAAGGCAGAATTTGAAAGAGTGATGTCAGCATTAAATAGTGACGCCTGCACAAGGGAAGGAACTGATTAGTGAGTAGCTGGCAAGTGTTTCTAGTTTCTAGTTAATAGTCTCTAAAGTAAAGGCATGGCAGGGCAGCTCAGTCCCGTGGAATGCACATCCTGTGCCATGTGGGAAGTCCTGGATATTTCTCGTGGCCTGGACGACCACGTGTGCGGGAATTGTCGCCAGCTACAGCAGGAGGGAGGGCTTTAGATTCCTGAGGCATTGGGACCGTTTCTGGGGAAGGTGGGACCTGCACAAGCCAGACGGATTGCACCTCAACAGGACCGGGACAGATATCCTCGCGGGGTGGGGGGGTTTGCTCGTGCTGTTGAGGAGGGTTTAAACTAGCTTGGCAGGGGGACGGGAACCTGAGCGTAGATTCAGAAGGGAGAGAAGCAAAGCTGGAAATGGAAGGCAGAAAATTAGTAAGTGCGTTTGGAAGGCAGAGGAAACAAAGGCTAGAAAATAGACAACAAGGGAGTTTGGCAGTGCTAAATAGTATATACTTCAATGCAAGGAGTCTAGAGAATAAAGCAGATGAGCTGAGGGTACAGATAGACATGTGGGAGTATGATATAGCTATTACTGAGACATGTCTGAAAGAAGGGCAGGAATGGCAGCTCAACATTCCTGGTTACAGGGTTTTCAGATGAGAAGGAGGGGGGGTCGCAATATTGATTAAAGAAACAATTACAGCTATCAGGAGGGATGATATCGTAGAAGGATCATCCAACGAGGCCATATGGGTTGAACTGAAAAGGAAAAAAAGGGGCAATCACACTGCTGGGAGTGTACTATAGACCTCCAAACAGTCAGAGGGGGATAGGAGAGCAAATATGTAGTCATTTCTGAGACGTGCAAAAATAAGGCAGTAATAGGGGATTTCAACTTCCCTAATATTAACTGGGATAAAATGAGTGAAAGGTATAGAGGGAGCAGAATTCTTAAAATGCATTTAGGAGAACTTTTTTAGCCAGTACGTAGCAAGCCCAACAAGAGAGGGGGCGGTTCTCGACCTAGTATTAGGGAATGAAGCTGAGCAGGTGGAAAGGGTATCGGTGGGAGAGCATATTGGTGGTAGTGATCATAATTCAGTTAGATTTAGCGTAATTATGGAAAAGGACAAGGATAGACCAGGAATAATTGGGGAAAAGCTAATTTTACTAAGCTGACGTGATTTAGTCAAAGTGGACTGGAGACAGAAACTTGAAGGTAAATCAGTGGGAGGTATTCAAGGAGGAGATAGTGAGGGTTCAGAGCAAATATGTTCCTGAAACATAGAAACATAGAAGATAGGAGTAGGCCATTCGGCCCCTCGAGCCTGCTCCGCCATTCAATGCGATCATGGCTGATCATCCAAATTCAGTACCCTGTCCCTGCTTTCTCCCTATATCCCTTGATCCCTTTAGCCTTAAGAAATATATCCAACTCCTTCTTGAATATATTTAATGAATGAATTGGCCTCCACCACCCTCTGTGGTAGAGAATTCCACAGGTTCACCACTCTCTGGGTGAAGAAATTCCTCCTCATTTCTGTCCTAAATGGCTTACCCCTTATCCTTAGACTGTGACCCCTGGTTCTGGACTCCCTGACCATCGGGAACATCCTTCCTGCATCTAGTCTGTCCAGTCCTGTCAGAATTTTATAAGTTTCAATGAGATCCCCTCTCATTCTTCTAAACTCCAGTGAGTACAAGCCCAATCGACCCAATCTCTCCTTATACGTCATTCCTGCCATCCCAGGTATCAGCCTGGTGAATCTTCGCTGCAATCCTTCCATGGCAAGAACATCCTTCCTCAGATAAGGCGACCAAAACTGCACACAATACTCAAGGTGTGGTCTCACCAAGGCCCTGTACAACTGCAGCAAGACATCCTTGTTCCTGTACTCAAACCCTCTCGCTACGAAGGCCAACATACCATTTGCCTTCTTAACCGCCTGCTGCACCTGCATGCTTACCTTCAGCGACTAGTGCACAAGGACGCCCCGGTCTCGTTGCACTTCCCCTTCTCCCAATCTATTGCCATTCAGATAATCGGCAATCTTGTATTTGACACCAAAGTGGATATCCTCGCATTTATCCACGTTATATTGCATCTGCCATGCTTCTGCCCAATCACCCAACCTGTCCAAATCATACTGGAGTTTCTCGGCATCCTCCTCACAGCACACACGCCCACCCAGCTTTGTGTCGTCTGCAAACTTGGAGCTATTACATCTAGTTCCCTCGTCCAGATCATTAATATATATTGTGAATAGCTGGGGTCCAAGGACCGAACCCTGTGGTACCCAATAGTTACTGTCTGCCACTCGGAAAAAGAGCCGTTTATTCCAACTCTTTGCTTTCTGTCTGCCAACCAGTTCTCTATCCAAGTCAATACCTTGCCCCCAATCCCATCTGCCTTAACTTTACACGCTTATCTCTTATGTGGGACCTTATTGAAAGCCTTTTGAAAGTCCAAATACACCACATCCACTGGTTCTCCCTTATCTAATTTACCAGTTACATCCTCAAAAAATTCCAGTAGATTAGTCAAGCACGATTTACCTTTTGTAAATCCATGTTGACTTTGTCCGATCCTGTCATTGTTTTCCAAGTGCTCTGCTATTACATCTTTTATAATGGACTCTAGCATTTTCTCCACTACTGATGTCAAGCTTATAATTCCCCGTTTTCTCTCTACCACCTTTTTTGAATAGTGGGGTAACATTAGCTACCCTCCAATCCATGGGTACTGTTCCAGATTCCATCGAATGTTGGAAGATGATCAGCAATGCATCTACTATTTCTAGGGTCACTTCCTTAAGTACCCTAGGATGTAGATTATCAGGCCCTGGGGATTTATCGGCCTTCAATTTCCCTAACACCATTTCCCTACAAATACTGATTTCTTTCAGTTCCTCCCTTTCATCAGACCCTATGTTCCCCGACATCTCTGGGAGGTTATTTGTGTCCGCCTTTGTGAAGACAGAACCAAAATATGTATTTAATTGGTCTGCCATTTTTTTTGTTCCCCATTATAAATTCCCCTGATTCTGACTGCACGGGACCTACGCTTGACTTCACCAATCTTTTTCTCTTCACATATCTATAAAAGCTTTTACAGTCCGTTTTTATGTTCCCTGCAAGCTTACTCTCATATTCTATTTTCCCCTTAATTAATCCCTTTGTCCTCCTTTGTTGAATCCTAAACTGCTCCCAATCCTCAAGTTTACTGCTTTTTCTGGCCAATTTATATGTCCTCTCCTTGGATCTTATGGTATCCCTAATTTCCCTTGTTAGCCACGGTTGAGTCACCTTTTTTGTTTTATTTTTCTGCCAAACTGGGATGAACAAATTCTGTAGTTCATCCATGCGGTCTTTGAATGTTTGCCATTGCCTATCCACCATCAACCCTTTGAGTGACATTCCTCAATCAATCCTACCCAACTCGCGCCTCATACCATCGTAGTTTCTTTTATTTAAATTCAGGACCCTAGTCTCTGAGTCAACTACTTCACTCTCCATCTTAATGAAGAATTCTATCACATTATGATCACTCTGACCCAAGGAGCCTCATACAACAAGCTTGCTAATTAATCCTTTCTCATTACATAATACTCAGTCTAAGATGGCCTGATCTCTAGTTGGTTCCTCGACATATTGGTCCAGGAAACGATCCCGTAAACACTCCAGGAATTCCTCCTCCACAGTATATTGTTACTAATTTGGTTAGCCCAATCTATATGTAGATTAATAGGACCTCAAAAGGTAGTAATCTCAGGATTGCTACCAGTGCCATGTGCTAGTCAGAGTAGAAATAGAAGGATATTTCAGATGAATACGTGGCTAGAGGAATGGTGCAAGGGGGAGGGATTCAAATTCCTGGGACATTGGAACCGGTTCTGAGGGAGGTGGGACCAGTACAAACCGGACGGTTTGCACCTGGGCAGGGCTGCTGTGCCCTTATTGCACGCTTCTCTAATTTCCCTTTTAATGCCATCCCCAACCTCCGCGTTACTGTTTGGAGGTCTATATACCACTCCCACTAATGTTTTCTGCCCCTTGGTATTTCTCAGTTCTACCCATACAGATTCCACATCATCAGAGCTAATATCTTTCCTTACAATTGTGTTAATCCTGTCTTTAACCAGCAATGCTACCCCACCTCCCTTTCCTTTTTGCCTATCTTTCCTGAATATTGAATACTCCTGGATGTTGAGTTCCCAGCCTTGGCCACCCTGGAGCCATGTTTCCGTAATCCCAATCAAATCATATTCGTTTACCTCTATTTGCGCAGCTAATTCATCCACCTTATTACGAATGCTCCTCGCATTAAGACACAAAGCCTTCAGGCTTGTTTTTTTAACACTCTTAGACCTATTAGAATTATTATTTACTGTGGCCATGTTTGATTTAAACCGTTGATTTCTCTGACTGCCACTTTTGTTTTTCTCCTTATCTTTTGCTTTTATCCTGGTTTCCCTTTCCTCTGTCTCCCTGCTCAGGTTCACAACCTCCTGCCATTTTAGTTTAAACCCCCCCCCAGAGCACTAGCAAACACTCCCCCTAGGACATCGGTCCCAGCCCTGCCCAGGTGCAAACCGTCCGGTTTGTACTGGTCCCACCTCCCTCAGAACCGGTTCCAATGTCCCAGGAATTTGAATTCCTCCCCCTTGCACCATTCCTCTAGCCACGTATTCATCTGAAATATCCTTCTATTTCTACTCTGACTAGCACATGGCACTGGTAGCAATCCTGAGATTACTACCTTTTGAGGTCCAATTTTTTAATTTGCCTCCTAACTCCCTATATTCAGCTTTTTTACCTATATCGTTGGTACCTATATGCACCACAACAACTGGCTGTTCACACTCCCCTTCCAAAATGTTCTGCAGCTGTTCTGAGACATCCTTGACCCTTGCACCAGGGAGGCAACACACCATCCTGGAGTCTCGTTTGCGGCCGCAGAAACGCCGATCTATTCCCCTTACAATAGAATCCCCTATTACTATAGCTCTACCCCTCTTTTTCCTCCCGTCCTGTGTAGCAGAGCCACCCCTGGTGCCAGGAAGTTGGCTGCTGCTGCCTTCCTCTGATAAGCCATCCCCCTCAACAGTATTCAAAGTGGTATATCTGTTTGAGAGGGGGATGTCCACAGGGGACTCCTGCACTACCTGCCTGCGCCTACTATTCTGTCTGTTGGTCACCCCTTCCCTTTCTGCCTGTGCAACCTTTGCCTGCGGTGTGACCAACTGCTTAAACGTGATATCCACGACGTCCTCGGCATCACGAATGGTCCAGTATGTATCCAATCACAGCTCCAGTGCCGCAATGCGGTCTGCCAGTAGCTGCAGCTGGACACACTTCCTGCACAAATGGTTGTCAGGGACACAGGAAGTGTCCCTGTATTCCCACATAGCGCAGGAGGAGCATGCCATGGGAAAAAGGGTGGGGACTAACAAATCTAGAGCTCCCTGGCTGTCAAGGGGCATACAGGGTAGGATAAAGAAAAAAAGGGAAGCTTATGACAAATACTGAGGGCTCAATACTGCAGAAAGCCTAGAGGAGTATAGAAAGTGCAGGGGTGAAATTAAAAAGGAAATTAGGAAAGCAAAGAGGGCATGAAAAAATATTGGCAAGTAAAATCGAGGAAAACCCAAAAATGTTTTATAAATACATTAAGAGCAAGTGGATAACTAAAGTAAGAGTAGGGCCTATTAGGGACCTTAAAAGTAACCTGTGTGTGGAGGCGGAAGACATGGGTATGGTCCTTAATGAATACTTTGCGTCTGTTTTCACAAAAGAGAGAGACGATGCAGAAATTGCAATCTGGGAGGAGTGGTGTGAAATATTAGATGAAATAAGCATAGTGAAAGAGGAAGTATTAAGGGCTTTAGCATCTTTGAAAGTGGATAAATCCCCAGGCCCGGATGAAATATATCCCAGACTGTTAAGAGAAGTAAGAGAGGAAATAGCAGAGGCTCTGACCATCCTTTTCCAATCCTCTCTGGCTACTGGCGTGGTACTGGAGGACTGCTAACATGCTACTATTGTTTAAAAAGGGAGAAAGAGATAGACCGAGTAATGACAAGCCAGTCAGCCTTATCTCTGTGGTGGGAAAATTATTGGAAAAAATTCTGAGGGCAGGATAAATCTTCATTTAAAAATACACTGATTAATCATGAGCAGTCAGCATGGATTTGTTGAGGGGAGGTCGTGTCTGACTAACTTGATTGAATTTTTTGAGGAGGTAACAAGGAGGGTCGATGAGGGTCGTGCATTTGATGTAGTCTATATGGATTTTAGCAAGGCTTTTGATAAGGTCCCGCAAGGCAGACTGGTCACGAAAGTAAAAGCAAGATCCAAGGCAAAGTGGCAAGTTGGATCTGAAATTGGCTCGGAGGCAGGAAAAAAAAAGGGTAATGGTCGAAAGGTGTTTTGTGACTGGAAGGCTATTTCCAGTGGGGTTCTGCAGGGCTCAGTATCGGGTCCTTTGCTTTTTGTGGTATATATCAATGATTTGGACTTGAATGTAGGAAGTATGATCAAGAAGTTTGCAGATGATACAAAAATTGTCCGTGTGGTTGATAATGAAGAAGAAAGCTGCAGACTGCAGGATGATATCAATGGACTGGTCAGGTGTGCAGAACAGTGGCAAATGGAATTCAGTCTGGAGAAGTGTGAGGTAATGCATTTGGGGAGGGCTAACAAGACAAGGGAATACACAATAAATGACAGAGAAGTGCAGAGGATCAGATGGACCTTGGAGTGCATGTCCACAGACCCCTGAAGGTAGCAGGGCAGGTAGATAAGATGGTTAAGAAGGCATACGGAATACTTGCCTTTATTAGCTGAGGCATAGAGTATAAGAGCAGGGAGGTTATGCTTGAACTGTACAAAACACTAGTTAGGCCGCAGCTAGAATACTGCATGCCGTTCTGGTCAGCACATTACAGGAAGGATGTGATCTCACAAGAGAGGGTGCAGAGGAGATTTAGGAGGATGTTGCCTGGGCTGGGGAATTTTAACTATCAGGAAAGATTGGATAGGCTGGGGTTGTTTTCTTTGGAACAGAGGAGGCTGAGGGGAGACCTAATTGAGGTGTATAAAATTGAGTGGCTTAGATAGTGAATAGGAAGGACCTTATTTCCCTTAGCAGAGGGGGCATAGATTTAAAGTAATTGGTCGGAGGTTTAGAGGGGATTTGAGGAGAAATTTTTTTCACCCAGTGGGTGGTGGGGGTCTGAAACTCACTGCCTGAAAGTGTGGTGGAGGCAGAAACTCTCATCACATTTAAAAAGTACTTGGATATGCACTTGAAGTGCCGTAACCTACAAGGAAATGGATCAAGTGCTGGAAAGTGGGATTAGGCTGGATAGCTCTTTGTTGGCCAGCACGGACAAGATGGGCCGAATGGCGGCCTCCTGTGCTGTAAATTTCTATGATTCCAGAATGTCCATTCACTTGTGAACAAGGCCCTTCCATCCATGAGCTTATTGTAGATGATTACATTGACGTCATGGCCTTGTGGAAACCTGGCTGAGGGGTGATAACACCTTCCTTCTAAATGAAGCCTCCCTGTGCGGCTATACCATCCACCACTTGCCCTGCCCAGACTGTCGCGTTGGCGGTGTGGCTCTTATCACCAAATCACACCTTGGTCTGTCCCCCTACTCCGCTGGCACCTTCTCCTTCTTTGAATGTCTCACCTTGTCCCACCCCTCTCGCCTCTCATTTAGAATCCTTGTTCTCTACTGGCCACTCAAGTACCATAAAATTTTCTCACCGAGATACCTTCACTGCTTTCCTCCCTCAGCCTCTGCACTGAGCAACTTCTCATCCTTGGTGATTTCATCATGCGCTCTCTCCTCTGATTTCACAGCCCTCCTATCCTCCCTTAATCGCTCCCTCCATATAAACTCCCCTACCCATATTCACAGTCACCCCCTTGACCTTGCCATCTCACGCAACCGTGCCACGCCTATCGTGTCAATCACAGATAAGGCCATTTCTGATCTCTTCCTTGTATCGCTCTCCACTCATATTCCCCTTCCCTCTCCTAACCCTACTTCCTTCTGTGTCTGCCCCTGGAAAAAAACACACTCAATTCACTTACAACTGCATTTTCAAAATCCCAACTGTCTAGCCTTTGGCCCTCCATTCACCACGACATTTCTGCAGCTACCGATCTGCTCTACTACACCCTCACCTCTACCTTTGATACCCTAGTTCCCATTAAAACCATTACTCTCTCTCACCCTGGTCGTTCCTCCTGGTATGTCCCTCACCTCTGCTCCCTTAAGTCCAAGGGACGCAGACTTGAACGGATGTGGCAGACAACTGATTTAGCCCTTCACTGCCAGATCTGGCTGGAACACACAAAGCACTATTGGGTCCTGGTCTCGTCTGCCAAAACTGCTCGCTATAACCCCCGGACTCTCTTCTCTACTGCAAACCGTCGTCTTAAACCCCTCTCCCCTGTCTCCTCTACCTTCACCTCCCGACAAGTGCGAGGAGCTCATGGACTCCTTTGTCACTAAGATTGAGACCATCCATTCAGCTGCCTCTGCTGCTTCCCTCCCTTCCCCTAGCCCACCAGGTGAAACTTCCTCTAAAGTTCCCCCCTGCCCTAGCCCTGAACTCGCATCTTTCTCTATTTTCTCTCCTACCCACGCCCACCCCCCCCCCCATGCCCTCTCTGAGCTCATCTTGTCCATGAGACCCATTTTGTTAATAGTTCTCTCTCTTCAGGTACTGACCCCTTCTCCTTCAAATCTGCTGTCATCACCCCCTCAAAAAAAAACTCTTGACCCCTCCATACTTGCAAACCATCTCCAACCTCCCTTTCCTCTCCATAGACCTTGAATGTGCTGTCGCCTCCCAAATCCGTGCCCATCTTTCCCGGAACTGTGTGTGAATCCCTCCAAACGGGTTTCCACCCCTGCCACAGTATTGAAACGGCTCTTATCAAAGTCACAAATTACATCGTGTGACTGTGACAATGGTAAACTATCCCTCCTCGTCCTTCTCGACCTATCTGCAGCCTTTGACACGGTTGACCACACCATCCTCCTCCAATGCCTCTCCACCGTCATCCAGTTGGGTGAGACTGCACTCGCCTGGTTCCATTTATATCTAGCCAGAGAATCTCCTGCAATGACTTCTCTTCCTACTTCTGGTGTCCCCTAAGGATCTATCCTTGGACCCCTTCTATTTCTCACCTACATGCTGCCCCTCGTCGACATCATCCAAAAACACAGCGTCAATTTCCACATGTACGCCGACGACACCCAACTTTACCTCACCACCACCTCTCTCAACCTGTCTCTAAATTGTCTGACATCCAGCACTGGATGAGCAGAAATTTCCTCCAACTAAATATTGGGAAGACTGAAGCCATCGTCTTAGGTCGCCGCCACATCGACTCCATCCCTTTCCCTGGCAAGTGTCTGAGGCTGAACCTTCTGTTCGCAACCTTGGTGTCGGATTTGACCCTGAGATGAGCTTCTGACCACATATCTGTGCGATCACTAAGACTGCCTATTTCCACCTCCATAACATCGCCCAACTCCACCCCTGCCTCAGCTCATCTGCTTAAACCTTCATCCATGCCCTTGTTACCTCTTGACTTGACTATTCCAACGCAATCCTGCTGGCCTCCCATCTTCCACTATCTGTAAATTTGAAGTCATCCAAAACCCTGCTGCCTGTGTCCTAACTTGCACCAAGTTCTGTTCATCCATCACTCCTGTGCTTGCTGACCTATATTGGCTCCCGGTTAAGCAACGCCTCGATTTTTAAAATTATCAATCTTGTTTTCAAATCTCCATGGCCTCACCCCTCCCTATCTCTGTAACCTCCTCCAGCCCTACAACCCTCCGATATCTGCGCGCCTCCAATTCTGGCCTGTTGATCATCCCCGATTTTAATCACTTCACCATTGGCGGCTGTGCCTTCAGCTGCTGAGGCCCTATATCTGGAATTCCCTCACTAAACCTCTCTGCCTCTCTATCCTCCTTTAAGATGCTCCTTAAAACCTACCTCTTTGACCAAGCTTTTGGTCATCTGCCTTTATATCTCCTTATGTGGCTCAGTGTGATATTTTGTTTAACGCTCCTGTGAAGCGTCTTGGAACGTTTTACTACGTTAGAGGCGCTATATAAATACTTGTTGTATAATTAAGGAGAAAACACGAGGCTCTGTTTCAACCTGACATTTTCACCTATCTTGCATCATGAACCTCGGCATTGGCAGGTCCTTTGTTTTTTAGGCGATCTGCTTCAAAGGCCTGTAGGGCGATGGTGTAGGTCAGTGATGGCCAACGTGTGGCTCGTGAGCTGTGTGCCACTCTTCAGGACCTCGAGTGTGGCTCTTCGACATGTGGACAAGATTTTATTAAGTGTGGCACCAGCCTTGTTCAGATCAGTGAGCAGTTTAGTGGAACTTTGCAAAACTGATGACAGCTTTCCCAGATTCTGGAATTTTCCTTGCGTGGAGCAGCTGGTGTCAAAGCCCCTCAATTTGAAACACAATATTATTTTGGAAACTGAGCTACATTGAAACCCAATCACGGGCAATTCAAAAATCAGATTGAAGAATTCAATAAAAATCTCCCTTCAGACCTGGTCCTTCATTGCAATCCACTGGCTTCTGAAGGAAAAGTGATTGCTTGTTATTTTTCTAATTGCTCGTTCCTTTGAAAGTATTCATGAAAGAAGAGGGCAAACTATATCCTGAATTGACAGACGCGCAGTGGGTTTTGGATTTGGCCTTTCTATCAGACGCTTTGCTGTAGCTGGACAAATTAAATGTGGAATGGCAAGGAAAGATAAAGTTGTTGTTTGATCTTGGCAACATGTGTTTGTTATAAAGAAAGTGAAGCTCTTTCAGACTCTGGCAGAGAGGTGAACTGACACACTTCGCATCCATGATTGGGGTCTGTGAAAATGGTGATGCAGCAAAAGACCCACAGAGCTACTAACATTACACAACTCTTGTTCTGGGTCTTCAAGTTCAACAGTTTAAAGATTTGGAGCTGAAAAGGCCACATACAGATTTCTGGTCAACCCATTTATCGTTGAGGGAGATTCCTTGAAGTCGCCATTGTTTACAGGTGAAACTGTTCCTGGTTTAAAATGATTAAACTGGGTTACGATGATCAACCGTAGCCAATACTGAAAGGGGAATACTTGAATTTTGGAGGGCTGTGCCATGTGAGTAGCGTCAAAACACAGACAGTTGCATTTCATCTGATTTCTACATTTGGTTTCACCTATGTGTGCGCATCTCTCTCTTCCCTATTATTCTGCATTTAAAATAAAAGTACCCATCTGACTGATGCTCAGTTTTCAGAGTTTAGTTCACATACGATTGAGTGCAAGCCAGATTTCAACATAATTGAGAAACAAAGCAATTCTACCATGATGGAGTGTCATGGACTGCAGATGTGTGGTCCCCTGCTGTCGTGGCACTCCTGAACATTAATGACCTGACCTGCCTAGAGCCAATGTCAGCAGAGACTCACTTTCAGCATTACTCTTCCAGAGCCCAAGCTGCAATGTAAACGCCTGAACGCTTGTCTCAAACATCTTCTAAAGTTGCTTCAAACTTCAACTTGGCCCAAGAGTTTTGCCAGTACTGGAATATTTGACCTTGCTTTCATTGCTCCAACAAGACCCTGTGGTTCCAAAGAGATCCTCGAGTTGTGAGTCGACAGTTGGCACACAAAATTTGGAAACCCCATTAGAAGTCATCATTGTGGTATCAAATCCTCAGTTCCAAGAAGTCTCGGTTCTTTGGAAACCAACAAGCCGATCTAGAAATAGCTGGCGCACTCTCTAGTTCAGTTCTCTTCATCTGACATACTTACAGGTCTTCAGAACATTACTGAATCCAATAACTGGTTAGTGGCCTAGTGGAGGGAGGAGACCCCACTTGAGGTCTTGGTCAACAAGAAATTGGGCATTTTCATGAAAATTAGAAACTTAAGGTGAATTTATAATTTTCTATAAAAAGCAGGGAGTACTTTGAACAAATAGTACTCCTGCTAAATTTTCCTCTCCCTTTAATTAAAGATTAATGAGCTACAGGTAAATGCAAGCGTTGTTCCAAAGACTTGGGCACTTGTGCTTTACATCAGTGTCTCTTTAGGGTCAGATGGTACCAGCATGTTAGGGTTACCAGCATTGTGTTACGAAATTAGCCTAATTTTGGCTGGTTTGCGATAAGGTTCACATTATGCAGCAGCTAATATACTGCAGAGCTGCTGGAATTTAAATACTTGCAAATCCTGAAAATAGCCTTTAAAAAGCAGCTAATATTGAAACAATCGGACCGCTAAGCCTCTGCAGACAAATGAGTTTTATTTGATGGTTATGGAGTCCCTTATGCACCTGTGTCTAAATGCCCCAGAACAAGAAGCCAACAGAACAGAAGGGCGAAGACTAGACCTCTTGGTGTCAATGTGTAGGCTTATCTGTAGTGACTTTTGGTGTCTTCCTCAACACTGGCATAACTTTTTAAGATTTCATTATGTACAGAGGTTAGGCCACTGTCCTAATCCCTATAGTTCAAAGGAATGGTTTCTTTGGATCAAAGAGGTGTCTTGCCAGGCTGTTCTTGTCTTTGAAGGTAGTTGTTTCTATCCTACCAAGTCAGGGAGCAGCTTGTATTGTCTAGGGAAGTTTAATTATTTATAATACTTGGTTGTTCTCAAAATGGAAGATTACTGACCATCCTGAACTTCAGATTTCTGTCTGAAGGAGGACCAGCTCAGGCTGATGGTAGTTGTATACAAGTCAGATAATACAGTCCTTAAAATTTTTTAAAAAAAAGTCAATACTAGTTATTTTCAGAAACCACATCTACTCCACAGTGTACGAGTCATCAGCCATTGATATAATATTTGTCTGTTGTGCCACCATGGTCTCAAGTGATCCTCTTTCAAAACTCAAAGTAAATGATGGATCCCATTGGTCCAGTCATTGTCGAGTACATTAAGACGCATTTTCACATTTTTCTTCCAGCTTGTTCGTATTGCCAAGGTTTTAGGAACTGATGAATTGTTCGACTACCTCAAGAAATATCACATCGAACTGGATCCTCGATTTAATGATACTCTGGGCCAGTGAGTAGAAGAATTGAATTTAAATATTTAAAACAAGTTTTCTGCTAATCTGAGGCACTCATTCCCTGCGCACCTTTTATCGTTTTACAAGGGGAGGGAGAAACCACTGAAAAGTTAATTTCAGAAATGTATCTCTACTGTCAGCACGGGTAAATCATTAGGTCTTAAAATGTTTTGGCACAACTCCTGAATTTGGATGGAGTATTGACCAAGTGATGGTTCAGAGCCGCAAGTCAGGGTTCCGCAACCTGGCGGGGTGGGTGGGAGTTGTCCTAGGGAAAATCTAGGTGATCCTCAAGGTAGCACACTATTTTGTCAACCGTAAGCAATTCTTTCTCGATGGATATTTAATATTCATATCTGGTAAGGAGGCGGAGTAAACATGAATTTATTTTGAGTGCAATTGATGTATTTTCTTACTTAATGGAGTGTGGTGCATTTTATGAAATTAAGTATTTGTGTTGTGTTCTGCCCATTATTTGAATTTTCCTGGCAGATATTCAGTGTTGGTATTTTTACTTACTTCACCTGGCATGTTCACATTTCTAATGAAGCACCCGCTGTTTTGCAGACATTCTCGGAAGCGCTGGGAGCAGTTCATTCACAGTGAGAATCGGCACCTGGTCAGTCCCGAGGCCTT
Source organism: Somniosus microcephalus (assembly GCF_052327205.1). Classification (NCBI taxonomy): domain Eukaryota; kingdom Metazoa; phylum Chordata; class Chondrichthyes; order Squaliformes; family Somniosidae; genus Somniosus; species Somniosus microcephalus. The sequence goes on along the minus strand of NC_140992.1, from coordinate 190,654,353 downwards.
GGATTTGTTGGACAAACTACTTCGTTATGATCATCAGCAGAGACTCACAGCTAAGGAAGCAATGGAACATCCATACTTCTGTAAGTACGAGCGAGAGGATAACCCTCCACAGCTTTACAAAAATTCAGCCTATGTTTGGGAATGTGCTAGCCTTAATCATCACTTTACTCAAAATGTCGATTGGTTGGTATGCCGGAGAATTATTGCTGGAAGTGATCTGTTTTCATAGGTTAAAAAATTTGGTTGCACTACAATTTCCCATAAACATTCAAACTTAGTAAAATAGATTGTGAAGGAGGGAGTGTCACTTGTGTCTCTCTTTCCCCCCCCCCCCCCCCAGTAAATATTCAGATGACGCTGTAGTGAGAGGGTACAATGATGAGTGCAGCGCCACCTCACTTCCCAAATATTCCTATGGCCAGTTATTTAACATTTTCCCCAGTGCCCCCACCTGTGTGTGTGGGGGGGGGGGGAGGGAATGCAGTAAATATCTTTGCTTGTGCATCTGAGGTGGAAAGATTTAAACTGGTGTCTCTTAGATCACTGACCTGTCAGATAACTACATCAGAAGCCCTGTAGGCATCTGAATAAAAACTAAAAGTGGCTCTGAATCTCTCTAGCCATTGCTCCCTTGCTCATGCTATTAATATCTCCTTGGCACAGTGACAATGGTTAAGTTACTTTACTGCAATTCAGCAATAGAGGGATTCAATACGTCATTATATTCCCCACTGCAGTCTCAGTAACTATAGGACCTTTGAGTCTGTTGCTGAGCTCAGGGCTGCAGTAGTCAGTTTGGATCTTAAGTGTTGACAGCCAAATGTTATTTGATCCAGTTTCTTTTCCCCCCACCCCCTCAGATCCAATAATAAAGGAGCATTCGGATGGTGCTCGGAGTAACAACTCGCACGTGCCTGGTGTTTCTGCAGCTGTGCGGTGAATCCTGCTGCTGTCTGCACAGTTCATACTGCAAGACGAGGAGTTACAGGTTTTACAGGGGAGACATTGGGCAAAAGAGGAGCTATCACAGTCTGGGAATGTGAACTTGTGACTGCAGCTACACAGGTGACCATGGCTTACCCTAAACCCAGTGGCAACACTCTCTACTACATCCATTTATTTTAGATTTCCATTTATGTTTCAGAGAGAATTACAACTTACTAGATTTTTTTGGTTCTGAAATTACAATGTTTTTGTATATTTATATATTATTTTTTTGTATTGTAATAAAATACCTAGAATGTGTTCCATTACCAGATTTTCTTGTGTTGTCCTTTCTCCCGTCTTGTATCTGTTTAAAAAAAAAAAAAAAAAAAAAAATTCCAATTTGCCAAATGCAGTTGATATTTTAAAAGAAAAGCTATAATGAGTTCAACAAGGTTCTGAGCTGCTCGCAATCAGTCCATCCGTTGGGTACATGTTTTTTAAAAATCCAACCTCTGTTAAAGTCACACTGTCTTGTTTCCAGGAGATCCCCATCAATTCCAGATCCCTTTCATAAAATTCAAACTCAGTCAGTGTCCTCGGGCAGATGTACCCTGTAACTGGTCAACCCTGGCAGTGCCCCAGATGAGCCACATGGCTATTATTTGATGCCTTGAGTTGCCCTCTTGTTCACACCATCAGTCTTGGCCGCGCCGTGTCCCTTAACTATACAGCGATCTGTAGATGGCAGACTTGGTGGAAGGGAGGAGAGAAAAGGAGAACTCTATCCAAAGGGATGTTGAGTGCCATCATAATCAATCACCGGTTATAGTAGTAAAGCAGCAGCAGGTGGATAAATGCAGTACAATTTTATAAAAAGTTTGACTAGGTTGATTGGAATGGAACTATAAACTTCTTAACTACAGAAGATGGCGTTTGGTGTTGTTTCTGCTGCAGTTCGTGTCCTGGGATGATGCTGACCAGTGTTTTTATTCGCAGACGGTGTTTCCCTGGAGGCTTCAAAAATACCACTCACCAAAGTGCACATTTTTACAACCAATTGCTGGAAATGTATGGGATCCAAGAGAAAATACAGAGGGCTGTGCAGGCACATCATTCACAAAAACAAAAGCTGAGTAGTTTAGGTTTCTTTGTTCCAAAAGATTTTGTTGAGACAATCTATTAAATGCCGTACAAAAAAATACGCAAGCAGTTGTACAGAGTGAGCCTGGGCTGTAGCAGGTGACACACTGGCAGTGTAGCAAAGGAGCTGAAGACATGCCAATGGGTAGGAGGAGGAGGGGGTAGTTACAAAAATTTACTTTGTATATAGCGTATGGGCCATGGTCTGGGTATGGGAATACTGCAACTTTTAAGTTTAAAAAAAACTACGGGTGCTAGAAAACATGCTTGATGGTGTACAGGGAAAAGTATGTGAAGTGCAAATGGCTGGAATGCTCACCAAAAGAAAAAGCATGAGAATGTTTGCAACATGTACAGTCGTTAACTACAGTAGCATGGTAAATTGTTCCATTAAAACTTTCTATGACCTAATGCAAAGCACTGTGTACCCTCATGTACAGTCCAATTAATCAAGTACTACACTGTACAGATTTAAACATCCTGACACGGACAAGATTTAATCCTTTCCAAAGGGGTGAGGGAAGGTTTCTGTTGAGCAATATTTTTTTTTAATCCTTGCACGTTGATTTCATTTTTTTTAAACTGCATGGTGTATGACTGTTCCAAACTTTGTTTGTGACAGATTGTTTACCAACAATCTCAGTTGGAATAGATTTGCTGCTTTTGTAACAGAGGCTGCAGTAAAACACTCGACAGTAACGGAACTTTACCCCTTGCAAATCCCATGCAGTCACTAAGACGGCCCCCTCACTGAAGGATTTTAGTTTGATTTTTTTTCAAATTGTCCGAGCAAATGAAGGAATTTTTTTTCTGAGCCCATTTGCTACAATGTAGTGCATGGTGTAGAGCAAAACTGTGCTTCATTTTAACTGTGTATCAGTTGGTTGACTTGTTTGTGTGGGGTTGGTGCGATGATGTGATGTACCCAATTGATGGCAGCTGCCGACCCAAGTTAACAAAACCAATAAAACATATGGGGTCGTTGGCATTGTACACAAGTGTGTCTGGATTATAACATGAGTACTGTAAGTTTTTTTTTGTTAATTCAGAATAAAAAATATTGAGCAAATGTAAGTATTCTACGGTTCCTTTGTCAAAGATGACTACTTAACTAGTGTGGATCCTGTAAAATTTTCAGGATTTGTGCTAAACTGAAAAATTTAAGTTTGAACATTTTGGATGCATGGATAGGGGTATATACACAGCAGAGATGATAGCCATGGCTAACAAGCCATTTAGTAAACTCCGGCTTCATGGGTTGTGAATCTCTTGCTATGGGAATTGAAACAGAGCAGCTCCATGTAAAGAAAGTACTTTATAATTTTATTGCATGTAGCATGCAAAGCAAATCCCTCCTCTTTACCCCTCCTTCATTTTAAAAATAACTTATAGGGTAGCTGATTCAACCTGTGACTATCGTCTCAGTATCTCTGAAGCTGGGTGCAGGCATATATTCCACTACTCCATAACAGATTGGTTTATCTCCCGTGCCCCTTAATATGATCTTGTCTAGCTTTTTGGGTGTGTGGTTATGCGAGTCATGTGATCTTCCTTCAACCCTTTATTAAAAAGAAAACCCTACTCATACCAGTCCTGTTAATAGCGGGAGTGTCAGCTGTTACTGCCGCAACACAAGTTCCTGCGCCATAATCATGATCTTTTGAAACACAGGTGTCCTCGTTCATGACTTTGCTTCAACAAGGTTTGGTGTTGGAAACGGTAATTTCTCACTACAAGTGATGTAATGTATTTATTCAAAGCACAAAAGTGATTCACTGTAGGTTATCTTACTCTTTGGAAGTAATGTATGTTCCACATATCTTGGCCCTACTCCCTATCCCTGATGTTTGACTGATTTGAGTATTTAATTTTGACATTGTTTCCTGCGTAGGATTGGCGAAGGTCACATGATTCAGTGTATAAAGCGGCATTTATATTCAGCATAGTCAGCAGCAAATTCAGAGTAAACCTGTTACTATGGTCAGCTGCTGGGAAGACCTGGTATAAAATCCAATATAAAAGGAGCTAAAGATTAAGGGTTTCTCTGTCCTGAGTCTCTGCCCCTTTTACTTCCTGCGTGCATTGGAGGGCCTCATCCTGATGTATTCCTTAAAAAGGTTGTTTCCCATTAATTGGACAGCCTTTAGCTGCTTTGAAGACACTGTTCCTTTTTATCGTTGTATGAAGTCAGACAGCCTGTGGACTGCCAACTGAAACACTTTAAATGCCGACATAGGGTAACTGTTTTTGCTAGTAGATTTCACAACCATTAGGAACTTTACTTGTTATCAAACAGAAATGTTCTATCACGTCCCAATAGCTTACCAACATGCTGTGCCTCCTGAAGGGCAGGATGCAAGAGTTTTAGGTAATTAAAAAAAAACTCAAATACATGACTCACTCTTTGAAAACAACCCACATACATGCCAAATCTTTCAGGGACCCCGTCTACATGTAGTGATCAGAATCAGCACAAACCAGGCCTGAATCCCTTCGACACTTCTACACTAGGCCTACTGCTAACGGAAGTGATTTTGGCCACTGCATACAGTAGGTGAGAATTTGTGATTCCAGGAATTTCTGCAAGTAGTATGCAGTGGCTAGAATCACTTCAAATGACTGGGTAGGAGCAGCACTGTGGGTAGAGTACTGGGTAGGAGCAGCACTGTGGGTAGAGTGAAGATGGTAATGAAGGGGGGAGAGAAATGGAGGTAAATGAAGGGAAAGCTGGGACAGAGAAGTTGGCAGAAGCTGGGCGTGGTACTTGAGGGGAATGGGAAGAAGTTGGGATGAACATTTGGGTGAGGAAAAAGAAGTGTCAACATTAACTGCAAGATGGGAGGAAGGGGATAGAGTGATAGTTTGAACTGTGGGGAAGGGGGTTAAAGTGTGCTAGCTTGAACTGAGGCATTTGGAGGGAGAAGACTACCAGCTTGAATGGGAGGGATTGGAATGGTATTTGCTTGAATTGGATGGAGGGAAAAGATTGTCAACTTGCATTGAGAGGGAGTAGTGTCGGTTTGAACGGGTGTCTTGGAATGGAGCCGAGAGGGCCTCTGGCTGGGGTGGGTTTGATGTGGAAGTAACCTTTGAGAAAGTGATGGTTTAGTCGGTCTGTTGAAAATCCAAACCTAACTTTGTCCTTAAAAAAGCTTAAAAATCGATCAGTTGTGAAATGAGTGGTTAAAATTGACAATGCATAATTTTAATGTAAAAATTGTAAATGTAATGGAAAACCGATTCCTCTAGGAATGCACCACCAATTTTGCGATTTCCACATTTGATTTGCTCCTTCAGACTTTTATGTACTTAAAATGCTTTTTTCACCCCCTCCAGTATAAGTGAAGGAATGAAATAAAACAGAAAATGTTGGAAACACCCAGGTTAGGCAGCCGCTGGGGACCACAGGTAGTAGACACAGACAATATGATTTAGTTTTTTTCTTTTGTTAGAACAATTTGGACAACTCTAGTTGTGTTAGTTATGCCTCCTGAGCATAAGAGGGCACTTGTAGAATTGAATTTATCCTAAGGACGCTAACTTGCCTTTTCTCTCCCAGAATGCTGCCTGACCTGCTGGTCATTTCCAGCGTTCTGTTTTTGTTTGATTTACACCATCCGCAGTATTTTGTTTTCACTAGTGAAGGGACGTTGGGGATAGCTCCAACTTGAGCTGCAAAGCCCATGAGACTGTTCTCACGTCGTGGGGCTTATCTCGGGGTCTTTTGGTTAGTAAAAGGTTGAGAAGCTGCTGTGGCTCCTAGCTGCTGGTTGATGACCGGTCAGGGAGTGCGTTTATTACCTATTATGAACACGTCTTTGTTTTCACTGCACAAGGGTTTCATTCCACAATGTCCATGAAGTGTGAGGTTCCTTTCCAGGGCAGGCGAAAGCGGTTGCCATGGCGGCACAGGTCGCCCGACCTGGAGCGTTACCTAGTGACGGAGGCCGCCCGTGTCCCGGACGCATTTGCTCCTCTGCTGGGCCGCGGTGACCTTTCGCAGAATATCCCGTTCCGCTCCTATTGGCTGCCATGGTGCTGTTTCTTGCGCCTGCGTAATAAGACCTGTGCTTGCCTTCAGTGACGCAGGGCGGCGTTCCTGTTTCCAGAGAAACACATTGCCCCGACCCCACCGTGACTCGACCGACACGCGCGTCCTGTTTCCATGGCTGCACGTGGAGACGCCGCGCTGTTGTTTCCTTGGTTACAGACTCAAATGAGGCTGCAACAAAAACTGCTGAGATAAGACCTCTCAAACAGATTGTTGGGTTAAATGCAGCTTTTGTTGCTTATGCTCCCGGTATTTCTCATTGTTTTCCCATAAAAAGTGCAAATAAATCAGGTTTATTTTTAGGGGCTGAAGGAGTTTAGAGATAGGAAGGGGCGAAGCCATGGAGGGATTTGAAAACAAGGATGAGAATTTTGAAATCAAAGCATTGCTTGACCAGGAGCCAATGTAGGTCATCAGGTGATGTGATGGGTGAACGAGACTTGGTGCGAGTTAGGAAGGTTCACTCGGTTAATCCCGGGGATGAGGGGATGGACATACGAGGAGAGGTTGAGTAGATTGGGACTCTACTCATTGGAGTTCAGAAGAATGAGAGGCGATCTTATTGAAACATATAAGATTGTGAAGGGGTTGGATCGGGTGGATGCGGGGAAGATGTTCCCGATGATGGGTGAAACTAGAACTAGGGGGCATAGTCTTAGAATAAGGGGCTGCTCTTTCAAAACTGAGTTGAGGAGGAACTACTTCACTCAGAGGGTGGTAGGTCCATGGAATATGCTGCCCCAAAAAGCTGTAGAAGCTACATCATTACATAAATTTAAAACAGAAATAGACAGTTTCCTAGAAGTAAAGGGAATTAAGGGTTACGGGGAGCGGGCAGGAATTTGGACATGAGTCTAGGTTCGGATCGGTCATGGCCCTGTGGGTAGCGGAGTGGGCCCAGGGGCCGTGTAGCCTGATCCTGCTCCTATTTCGTGTGTCTAATTCTGTTAGATTCAGGAGATGGTTCTGTGATAGTGGATTGGCGGTTAGGATCAGATCAGCCATGATCTTATTGAATGGCGGAGCAGGCTCGAGGGGCCGATTGGCCTACTCCTGCTCCTATTTCTTATGTTCTTATGTTAGGACATGGGCAGCCAAGTTTTGGATGACCTCAAGTTTACGTAGGGTGGAACGTGGGAGGCCAGCCAGGAGTGTGTTGGAATAGTCAAGTCTAGAGGTAACTAAGGCCTGGACGAGGGTTTCAGCAGCAGATGAGCTGAGGCAGGGGCAGAGACTGGCAATGTTACGGAGGTGGAAATAGGCAGTTTTCTCTCCCTCCTTTCTTGAATGCCATTGTGGCCAGAAGCTCATTTCAGGGTCAAATATGACACCAAGGTTGCGAACCCCATGAGCCCATAGCAACCTTTTACGTGGCACCTTATCGAATGCCTTTTGGAAATCCAAATATACTACATCCACTGGTTCCTCTTTATCTACCCTGCTAGTTACATCCTCAAAAAACTCTAATAAATTTATCAAACATGATTTCCCTTTCGTAAAACCATGTTGATTCTGCCTAATCATATTATGATTTTCTAAGTGCCTTGTTACCACTGCCTTATTAATGGATTCTAGCATTTTCACGACGACTGATGTTAGACTAACTGGCCTGCAGTTCCCAGTTTTCTCTCTCCCTCCTTTCTTGAATAACGGGGTTACATTTGCTACCTTCCAATCTGCTGGGACTGTTCTAGAATCTAGGGAATTTTGGAAGATCACAACCAATGACCCTGAGCAACTCTTTCTCACCTTCTGTCAGTTAGTTCAGAGTAGTATACTGCACAAATGTTAAGATCATCAGAAACCATTGCAGACATTGAGATGTCTTTAGGCACTTTACAGGATGGCTTCCTTTCCATCATGTGCAGTGGTTGCAAACTCTTCCACAGCTTTGAAATCCATGACCATTGCTTTTAGGAACATAAGACTAAGGTCCATCTAGTTCACCTTCTACCATTCTGGTAGTCACATGATATAAGGATAATTGAGTTGTTTTACTTTATATCTTGAGAGTATTCAACCATTCCCTCAACCATCTCTTCCCCCTCTCCACCCCCCCCCCCCTTCCCTCAACCAAATGTTTTTTCTCTGTGAGCAACAAGACTGGCAGTTTATTACACCAACATTAATGTTGCTTGAACTAATCAATAGAAGGTAAGCAATTTTGGAGTCAAATCTTCCTCCATATGGTGAGATTTGAAAATTGGAGTTGGGGGATTGAACCAGTGGTCCCCAGGAACCTCACTTTTTAAACCATTTTTATTACTTCCTCCTCCTGGAGGCACTTGCGCCCACGGAACTGTACCCCAACACAATATATTAGCACACCAACCAAATGGGAGGACTTCGGTTCAGTCTCTGCTGCTGAGATCCAGCGTGGGTAGAGACCAGGCATTTGCCAAGCAGAATGTAAATTGGTCAAATTTACAAATGATATTAAGCCAGCAGGGCCAACTGATTCTAAAGAGCCAGCTCATGAAATATAAAACCAGTTGGATCAAATATGTGGATGGAACAATGGCAAATGAAAATTAAAACAAGTGTAGAGTACTGTGCAAAGAAAAGAAAAATGGCATATATAAGTACTCTAGGAACAGTATCAAAATAGGTACGGATGAAGTTGAAGGAGATCTAGGGGCTTTAATAGACTCAACATAAACATGCCCAACCATTTTTCTACAGCAATCAAATAGGACATTCAATATAAAGCTAAAACAGTAGAATACAAGTCGTAGGAAGTCATGCTCAAACTGTAAAGTGCTCTGTCAGACCACACCTTGATTACTGTGTCCAGTTTTAGTCACCCAGACATAAGGTATATTCAGGGCTTGAAGACAGTTCAGAAAAGAACGAGCAGGCTGACTCAGTTTCAGATGAGTCATGAGGAGAAACAAGAGAAACTTTTCAGCCTTGAAAGGAAGTGATTAAGAGGTGATGTTGTAGAGGTACACAAGATAGCAAACCACATGAAAAAGGTGGATCCAGAAAATTACTTAAAACTGAACTGAGATACTAACTAGTAAAAGACAAATTTAGGACTTATGTCAATAGGTTCTTTACATAGAGTGATCAAAACATTGAATGGACTTCCGGATAGAGTATTGGAGGCAAAAACTCTCAAATAATTAGATGGAAAGGGAGGCACTATAGGGTCTTTCTAGATGGATGAGAAAAGGTGGGCCAAATGGCCTTCCTGACATCTGTTGATCTTGTGATCTCATGTGGATCAATAGAGTACCAATGGTGGAGGCTCATTAGGTTCCCCTCTTTTCCCACCTGCCTCTGCTTGGTCCTCGCACTGCAAGGTGTGTGTGTGTTTACAGAGACAGGAAGGGGAGCAAAAATGAGGAAATTTGTAGCCTAACATACCCTCAAAGTAAAAGAGAATGTAGGTTGATGTGCACTCTCTAATAGTCCTATAGTATGCCGTCTAGACCTGTACATTGGTGCACTGTGCAGTACCCTATAATAGTCTTATTGTGGGGCAAAAGTGGGAAGAACACTCATGAAAGATCAGGGGTCTGTATTTTGTAACCCAGTTTTCATTCAATATCAGCAATTAAACAGCAACAGCCTTTTTGACAAGATGGTGTTAGGCATCACTTTGAAAGAAAAATAGCACAGCACCCAAATAAGCACACTTACTTCAGAATCTGGCAGTTACAGATAAGGCACCACCTAAGTCTGTCACTCTGTTCAATTAGATCTAGACCAGTAGCTGAGGTGCCTCAGAACTATGCAACATTCCATCTCCTAGGAAGGGAAAGCAACAATGCCTGTTGTCCACTGCAAGTACACCTTATATCTGTTGCACATGCAATATCATTAGCTGTCTTGACTTGCAGGTGACAATGGCTTTGATAGTTCTATCCTCCCTGCCTCTCCCCACCCTCCCCTAGAGATTGTGACACATAAAAATCAAATTGATCTTTCATTATCTGAGTTCTGCAGTATAGCTGAACATTGTTGCTTTTGGGGGATTAGATTGTCCTGTCAATTAACAGGTGGTCCTTGGGTTGAAATACTGATGGGATGAAAGTCTCTCTCTGCTGGTTAGCAGGGATTCTACTTAAAGATGGTTGGTGTGAGAAATTCAGCATCTTACTGGTGAGATAGAAGGTGCTCTTCTGATGCTGGTGATTAAGATATCGTGGGCCTGGATTTCCCATTCTGGTGAGAATCCTGTCTGATTGGTGGTGGGATGGACTTGGTGTCTCGCCAAATCACACCAAATCTGACAACTGTAATAAGAGATCCATTGCTTCTTTATGGCTTAAAAACAATTGTCATTCTTAGTTTGGGTGGAACATTTACATTTAAACTTCTTTATGATTTCCAGGGAAACTGTTGTGATTCAGGGTAACAGTACCATCAAGTACTGAGGATTGCTGATCTCGATCCTTATTGATGGTAAAATGCTAGTCGGTGATTTATACTCACAACTATGAGGTGCAGACTTTTGCAAAGTGTAAGTTGGATCTTGCCACTTCAGATATTCTGTAATTATTGCAGGCATTGGATGGGTAGACAATTCTGAATGTCTTACATTTTGTGTCTTCTCACATCTCTCAGAAACATCTTGCAGTGCTTCACATAGTTAATTATTTTAAAGTGTGTGGTAAACCACTGTTAACCCTGTACATGTCTGTGTGGTAAACCACTGTTAACTCTGTACAGGTCCGGGCATGTCTCCACCCCTGGCTCCACCCCTAAGCCCGGGTATAAAGGTGACTCACCACCCTTCCCCCGGGAGCTCTTAGGATGGATCCACTAGCAGAGGCATGCTCCAGTTCTTAGTTAATAAAAGCCTACTTCGTATAAGTTCAACTCGTAGTCTTTGGTGTTGTTGATAGTGCGTCAATTTTATTGACTAATTTTCGACATGGAGCAAATCTTGAAGCCGGAACGTTTAGACCTGGATCCTCAAGCAGCAGATGCAGCCAATAACTTTGAACACTGGCTGAGCTGTTTCGAAGCCTTCCTGGAGGCCTCCAGCACTACCGTCACTACAGATGACGCGAAACGGCTTGTCTTGAACTCACGGGTGAGCCACCGAGTCTACTCGATCATCCGAGACGCCACAACTTACGCGGCCGCCATCGCGACGCTAAAGGAACAATACGTGAGGCCTGTTAACGAGGTCTACGCCAGACACCACCTGGCTACCCGAAAACAGCGCCCCGGGGAATCGGGCGCCGAATATTTAGTGGCACTGAGAGTCCTCGGCCGGGACTGTAATTGCAAAGTGGTGACGGCCAAGGAATGCACGGAAGACCTGATCCAAGACGCCTACGTAGCCGGCATCAGGTCCAACTATACTCGGCAGAGGCTGCTGGAACAGAGGGGGCTCGACCTGCAGAAGACGGTGGCCCTCGCTAACTCGTTAGACGTGGCCCTCCAGAACATGGACACCTACCCCCCTGACCGGATGGCCACGTGGATGCCACGGGAGCAGCCATCTTGGGACCCGGTAAGGCCACTAGCCGCCAGCAGCCCAACTACAGCTGCAATGACCAGAGGCCAGAAATGCTACTTCTGCAGCCAGGCCAAGCACCCCAGACAGCAATGCCCAGCAAAGGACGCGACCTGCTCCAAATGCGGCAAGAAAGGCCACTACGCGAGAATGTGCAGGGCGAAATCGACCCCCAATTCCAGCAGCGCCGCGTGTGAACCGTACAGGCCGCCATTTTGGACCCCACCAACCACGTGTGAGCCTGCGGGCCGCCATTTTGGGCACCACCAGCCGAGGGGGAGCCGCCATCTTGGACACCATTTCGGGACCAGGCCCCCGGCGCGGGCGAATACTACGGCGACCCACCGACCTCGACGATGGCCTCCATCACCCTGGACCAATCTAGGCCCCATCAACTAGCCAGGTCCATGATGAACGTAAAGGTAAATGGCCATGCCACAAATTGCCTTTTCGACTGTGGAAGCACAGAGAGCTTCATCCACCCCGACACGGTGCGACGCTACTCCCTATCGGTTATGCACACACGCCACCAGGTCTTTATGGCCTCAAAGTCCCATACGGCGGACGTCGGCGGCTACTGTGTAGCGACTCTGACAGTGAACGGCGTGGAGTACAGAGATTTTAAATTCCTCGTCCTGCCACAGCTCTGCGCTCCCGTACTGCTAGGATTAGACTTCCGGTGCCATCTGGAGAGCGTCACGATGGCATATGGCGGGCCCCTGCCCCCACTTACAGTCTGCAGCCGGCAGAATTTAAACACGGCGCCGCGCAAAGTATGCAGCCTGTCCACCCTGAAGGTCAAACCCCCCCCGCCCCCCCCCCCCCCCGTTGTTCGCTAACCTCGCCAAAGACTGCAAGCCAATTGCTACTAAAAGCAGGCGGTACAGTGCCGGGGATAGGAGCTTTATTAAATCAGAAGTAGAAAGACTCCTGAGGGAAGGGATTATCGAGGGCAGCACCAGCCCATGGCGAGCCCAAGTGGTGGTAGTAAAGACCGGTGAAAAACAGCGTCTGGTTATTGATTACAGCCAGACGATCAATCGATACACGCAATTAGACGCATACCCACTTCCCCGCATATCTGACATGGTCAACCAGATAGCACAATACCGGGTATTCTCGATGATTGATCTGAAGTCGGCATACCACCAGCTCCCCATCAGGCCTGAGGACCGCCAGTACACGGCCTTCGAGGCTGACGGTTGCCTCTACCACTTCCTCTGAGTCCCCTTCGGCGTCACCAACGGGGTCTCGGTCTTCCAAAGGGAGATGGACCGGATGGTTGACCAGAACGCGCTGCAGGCCACCTTCCCCTATCTAGACAACGTCACCATCTGCGGCCATGACCGGCAGGACCACGACGCCAACCTAGAAAAATTCCTCCGTACGGCCCAACGGCTGAATCTGACATACAACAGAGAAAAATGTATGTTCCGCACCGCGCACCTCGCTATTCTTGGCTGCGTGGTGGAAAACGGAGTCATCGGCCCTGACCCCGACCGAATGCGCCCCCTCCTGGAACTACCCCCCCCCCCCACTGCCTAAAAGCCCTGAAGAGATGCCTAGGGTTCTTCTCTTACTACGCCCAGTGGGTGCCCAACTATGCCTCTCAAGAAGCCCGGCCTCTCATCAAGTCAACCTCCTTCCCCCTGACGGCAAAGGCCCGTGCGGCCTTCACCCTCATAAAAGAGGACATTGCGAAGGCCACAATGCACGCAGTGGATGAGTCCATCCCTTTCCAAGTGGAGAGTGATGCATCCGACTTCGCCCTAGCCGCAACCCTTAACCAGGTGGGGAGACCCGTGGCCTCTTTTCACGGACCCTCCAGGGCCCCGAAATTCGACATTCCTCAGTCGAGAAGGAGGCCCAGGCGATAGTGGAGGCTGTATGGCACTGGAGGCATTACCTGGCCGGCAAACGTTTCACCCTGCTCACTGACCAACGGTCAGTAGCATTTATGTTTAACAACAGACAAAGGGGGAAAATCAAAAATGATAAGATATTGCGGTGGAGGATCAAGTTATCCACCTACAACTACGATATCTTATACTGGCCCGGGAAACTTAATGAGCCCCCAGACGCCCTATCCCGTGGGACATGTGCCAACGCACAAGTCGATAGGCTACGGACCCTCCACAATGATCTCTGCCACCCGGGGGGTCACCAGGTTCTTCCACTTTATTAAAGCTCGCAACCTGCCTTACTCCATCGAGGAGGTCAGGACCATGACCAGGAACTGCCAGGTCTGCGCCGAATGCAAACCGCATTTTTATAGGCCAGACAGGGCACACCTGATTAAAGCCACCCGCCCCTTCGAACGTCTCAGCGTCGATTTCAAGGGGCCCCTTCCCTCCTCTGACCGCAACACGTACTTCCTCAATATTATTGACGAGTACTCCCATTTCCCCTTCGCCATCCCCTGCCCGGACATGACCAGCACCACAGTCATCAGGTGCCTCAACGACCTGTTCGCCATATTTGGCTTCCCCAATTACATCCACAGCGACAGGGGCTCGTCGTTCATGAGCGACGAGCTGCGCCAGTACCTGCTCGAGAAGGGCATAGCCACGAGCAGGACTACCAGCTACAACCCCCGGGGTAACGGACAGGTAGAGAGGGAGAACGCAACGGTGTGGAAGACCGCCATGCTCGCCCTAAAATCCAAGGGCCTCCCAATCTCCCGCTGGCAAGATGTCCTCCCCGATGCGCTCCATTCCATACGATCACTGCTCTGTACTGCCACAAACGCCACCCCTCACGAGAAGATGTTCGTCTTCTCCAGGAAATCCACCTCGGGGACATCACTACCGCCATGGCTGACGTCTCCGGGACCCGTCCTGCTCAGGAAACACGTGAGGGGCCATAAGACGGACCCCCTGGTCGAAAAGGTTCACCACCTCCACGCCAACCCACAGTACGCCTACGTGGCGTATCCTGACGGGCGGGAGGACACAATCTCAATTCGAGACCTCGCACCCTCAGGTACCACCCGAAACACCATCGATCACCATCCACTACCTCCACCCACCACCACTACCCACGACGCACCACCGGGGTGTCTACCACGAACTGACGACATGCCGGTGCCATCCCTACCCCGAGAGGACGACACGCCAGTGCTCCGTCCCACGCAAGAAGCGGCCGCGGGCAAAGAACCGCCGCAACCGGCACCACGAAGATCATTACGGCAGACAAGACCCCCGGAGAGACTTTCGTATACGAACTTTTGAAACACTTCACCCCGCCGGACTCTTTTTTAAACGAGGGGTGAATGTGGTAAACCACTGTTAACCCTGTACATGTCTGTGTGGTAAACCACTGTTAACTCTGTACAAGTCCGGGCATGTCTCCACCCCTGGCTCCACCCCTAAGCCCGGGTATAAAGGTGACTCACCACCCTTCCCCCCGGGAGCTCTTAGGATGGATCCACTAGCAGAGGCATGCTCCAGTTCTTATTCAATAAAAGCCTACTTCATATAAGTTCAACTCGTAGTCTTTGGTGTTGTTGTTAGTGCATCAAAGTGCAATTACTTTTGTTATGTAGGCAAACAAGAGGCCCAAGCTATCAGAGCATGATACAAGTGACATCCTTCATTCCTAACATGCCAATACAGCTAGCTACTGGTTAATCTTAACATGTAAGATTTCACTCACCTGGGATATGTTACATTGAGACTCTGCAAGATCAGGTAATGTGTTGGGATATTAAGCACAAGCTGTTAGCAACAGTAAGGTTCATCTTTATGTGGCTGTTGCTGGATTGCTTTTTGAATGTATTTTTCAAATATACAGGGACTTCCAAATCCGTAACTGTAATCTTGCGCTCCAGGCACACTATATCAATGCACTCCATCTATTAGCTTTGATGTACATTCTCATGTGTTTCCATAATATTCAGAAGACCCACTCCTGAAGTGACCTTGCTCTGTTTCTCAGGCTTGCAATAAATCAAAATGTTATTCGAAGGGAATGCTGTGCTATGTGACTTCTGGCTAATATACACCAGGTTGACCTTCTCAGTAAATGGATATTGTATTAATCTTTGGCCTATCTAGAGACCCCTGAGGGGCATTTCAAATCACAGTGAATTCCTCAGAGCAACGCACAAGCTCCAAATGCTGATTTGCTCAGTTGTGTAGTTAGGTTGTTTCCAAAATCTGTTTAGTGAGGTAGATCAAAATACAAGTTCAGTAGTTACATTCTGTGGTTGTTCTGTTTATTTGTTGATAGATCTGAGTGTGATCATTAACATCTGTAACCAGTGTAGTCCACTCAATAAAACCACCAGTCACACTGAGTTCAGTTTCTAATCTTGTCAATTCAAAGATGACCTGGTTTGGAATCCTGTTGTTTTTTTCCCCACGCATACCTCATTAGGCTACATTTAACCAAATAACGTCTCTAAAATCAATCAACGTTCTTGTACCCTTCAATTTTCATCTGCTGGAGGTGGTGATTCGTGCTAGAGTATGTTTCAGAATCAGCAGTTAGCTTTCAGTAACACCATTCTTCATGTGTGAGTCTTGACAACGAATGCCAGCATCCTGTGTGCATAAGAATCTTCCTGCTCTCCGAGACCCAGTGCTATATTGCGTTTACATGCTGAGCCGTTGGTAGAGTTTGTGATTAGTCACCTTTAAGAAATTTCCGTTTCTGCAGTTTGATGAATTAAGAATATAAAAAAAATCAAATTCAGCAATTCAAAAGTTTATAATGGAATTGTTTTAGAGGCACAATTAAAAATTAGTCTTTTTACTGATTTGTTTTCATAGACTATACTAAGAGAGTGTGGTCTTGATCTCTATACACTCAACAGAGTGCTAAATCAGCTTCCTGCACTGAATGAATATCCCTGTCATCATCATTTGGGTACAGCGCAGGATAAAGTGAATGGTATATGATCAGTGGAAGGAATCATCTGCGTGGGCTAAATGGCTTTTGACATTTCATGCTTATGTCCCAGGATGTGTACTGTTTCTGTATAGTGCTCCCTCTTACAGCCCAACCAAGGCCTGTTGGAACCTAATAAGGCCCAGTGGCCTTGAATATCAGTCAAAAGCTACTCATATTACATAGAATTACATAGAATATACAGCACAGCAACAGGCCATTCGGCCCAACCAGCCCATGCCGGCGTTTATGCTCCATTCAAGCCTCCTCCCATCCATCCTCATCTATCAGCATAACCCTCTTTTCCCTTCTCCCTCATATGCTTACCTAGCTTTCCCTTAAATGAATCTACTATTCGCCTCAACTACTCACCGCGGTAGTGAGTTCCACATTCTCACTACTCTCTGGGTAAAGAAGTTTCTTCTGAATTCCCTATTTGATTTCTTGATTATCTTTTGCTCTTGCTCACAAGTGAAAACACTCTCCCTGTGTCTTCTCTAGCAAAACATTTCATAATTTTAAAGACTTCTATTAGGTCACCCTTCAGCCTTCTCTTTTCAAAAGTAAAGAGCACCCGCCTGTTCAGGCTTTCCTGATTGGTATAATCTTGCAGTTCTGGTATCATCCTTGTAAATCCCTTTTTAACCCTCTCCAGTGTCTCTATATCCTTTTTATAATATGGCGAACTGTACACAGTACTCCAAGTGTGGTCTTGTAGGAATGGCTAGATTCCTAACTAAAGGACTGAGGTCGAGTCACTCTATCAAACAAACGATGTTTAATATTAATCAACAGAGTTTAAAATGAAAACACAGGAGAACTACATTACAGGTCTGTACTCTTTGCTGGCTCCACGAGGACTGGCTAGGGCGGCTCCCCAGCATGACGTCATGTTTTCCCGCCGCTGGAGGATCACGCGATCAACGTGATGACGTCATTGCGTTTGGTCTCATTCTTAAAGGGACCACGCTATGTACATGCAATGATATGAACAAAGATACAGATTCATTCTGTAGCTAATAATTTGTTAAAGATAATTATGCACATTAGATCAGAGTCCCCCTGGTGGCTCTGCCACATGCGCCCCCCCCAGAATTGTCTTTAACAGTAAAAGTCAATCGACTAGGAGGTTTGACAAGCCTGTCAGAGCGACTCCTGTATTCTTGGAGTGGACGTTGTTGAACAGCGGGCGGGCTGGCGGATGGAAGCCTTCGGTCTGGCGTGGATGCAGCGGGAGATCGACCATGTCGTGGTGGCTGTGTGGTCTCTACTGTGCAGTCGATGTCCAGGTGTGCCGGTTTGAGACGGTCAATGGATATGTGGTCAGGTTTACCACCGATGTCTACAGAGAAACTCTTGTTGCCTGTCTCCAGTACGCGAAAAGGGCCTGTGTAAGGGGCCTTGAGCGGATCCCTATGGGCATCATGACGAATGAATACAAATTCAGCATTCTTTAGCTCCGCTGGTACGTGTGAAGATGGAAGGCCATGATGCGAAGTTGGGATAGGCGCAAAAGCCCTGGCTGTTTCCCGGTGGCTGCTGAGTTGGTCGGCTGCGGACCACGGCTCAGTTGGAAGCGGCTGGAAATCTCCCGGTACGCAGAGTGGCTGGCCGTACACGAGCTCCGCGGCGGACGATTGCAGGTCCTCTTTGGGTGCCGTGCAGAGACCCAACATGACCCACGGAAGTTTATCCACTCATCCAGCGCCTTGGAGGTTGGCCCTCAGCGATGCCTTTAACGATCTGTGGAAACGTTCGCACAAACCGTTTGCTTGTGGGTGATAGGCCGTGGTGCGGTGAAGCTTGGTGCCGAGACCCTGGGCCACAGCGTTCCAGAGCTCGGAAGAGAACTGTGGACCGCGGTCTGAAGAAATGTCCGCCGGAACGCCGAAACGTGCGACCCACGAGGAGAGGAATGCTCTGGCGACATCAGCGGATGTAGTAGACGCCAGAGGAACTGCCTCTGGCCATCTAGTAGTACGATCGACCATGGTGAGGATGTGTGTGAACCCCTGCGACGGTGGAAGCGGCCCAACGAGGTCCACGTTGACATGGTCGAATCGACGTTCTGGTACTGCGAACGTGGCCAATGGGGCCTTAACGTGACGTTGCACCTTAGACGTTTGACAGACGACGCAGGTGTTAGCCCAGTCGCGGATATCCTTATGCATTCCTCTCCAGACGAACTTAGCCGACATTAATTTTTGAGATGCCTTCATGCCAGGATGCGAAAGCCCATGTATGGCGTCGAAAACTTTGCGGCGCCAGGCGACTGGAACGATCGGGCGGGGATCTCCCATGGAGACATCGCAGAGTAACAAGGTGCCTGCAGCGTGGAATTGCACATCGGCCGGTTGGAGGCTAGAGGTGTCGGTGCGATACGCCTGTGTTTCAGGGTCGGATGCCTGATCGGTAGCCATGAGGGCATAATCAATGCCCAGCTGGACCGCCTGTACGGTCGCGCGAGAAGGGCAATCAGCTACCAAGTTGTCCTTGCCAGCTACGCGTTGGACGTCTGTCGTGAATTCTGAAATGAAAGTTAGCTGTCGCTGTTGTCGAGCCGACCACGGTTCGGCGGTCTTGGCCATGGCGAAGGTCAGTGGTTTGTGATCTACAAACGCAGTGAAGGGACGTCCTTCTAACAAAAAACGGAAATGGCGGATAGCCAGGAACAGCGCCAGCAACTCCCGGTCGAAAGTGCTGTATTTGCGTTCGTTGCGCCGGAGTTGGTGGCTGAAAAATGCCAGTGGTTGCCACGTCCCGTTGACCCACTGTTCCTGCACAGCGCCTATGGCATAGTCAGAAGCGTCGGTGGTAAGGGCGATGGTAGCACCTGGCTGAGTGTGCACCAACATAGTTGCATTGGCTAGAGCGGTTTTTGTGTTGTCGAAAGCGTTGTCCATTTCGACCGTCCAGGCTATTGTACCCTTTCCGGCCTTGCCTTTGAGGGCCTCGTAGAGGGGCTGCGTGAGTCATGCTGCCTTGGGCACAAAGCGGTGGTAGAAATTCACCATGCCCAGGAATTCTTGAAGAGCCTTGGTGGACTGCGGCCTTGGGAATGCCGTAATTGCTTCGACCTTTGACTGCAGTGGAATTGCGCCCTCCGAAGTAATGCGGTGGCCCAAGAAGTCAATCTGTTGTAGGCCGAACTGACACTTGGCTGGGTTGATTATGAGGCCATGTTGGCTGAGGCGCCGAAAGAGGGAGCGGAGATGGCAGACGTGTTCCTCTTTGGTAGAGCTGGCTATCAGGATGTCGTCAAGGTAGACAAATAAAAAGGGAAGATCCCGCAGGACCGAGTCCATTAGTCATTGAAAAGCCTGTGCGGCGTTCTTGAGCCCAAATGGCATCCGTAGAAACTCGAACAGTCCAAAGGGAGTGATGACAGCCGTTTTCTGGACGTGCTGCGGGTGTATGGGAACTTGGTGGTAGCCACGGACGAGGTCGACCTTGGAGAAGATTGAGTTTCCCGCCAAATGGGCGGAGAAATCCTGTATATGCGGGATCGGGTACCGATCGGGAGTAGTGGCATCATTAAGGCGTCGGTAGTCCCTGCATGACCGCCATCCACCGCCGGGCTTTGGGACGATGTGGAGAGGCGAGGACCAGGGACTATTCGACCGGCGAATAATCCCCAGCCGTTCCATCGTGGCAAACTCTGCTTTCGCAGCCGCGAGCTTGCCGGGTTCCAGGCACTGAGCTCACGCGTAAACCGGAGAGCCAGTCATAGTAATGTGGTGTTCGACACCATGCTTAGTGGCCGAGGAGGAGAAAGTGGGCTTGGTCAGCTCGGGAATTCACCTAATAGGCGAGTGAACTCGTCCGGCGAGGACAACGCGCAGGAGACAGTGTGCGACGTTGCGGAACTGCGGAAGCAAGGGATGGAGTGGAAGGTGGCCGCGTTGGCCAATCGACGATTTCTTACATCCACCAAGAAGCTGTTGGCGCATAAGAAATCCGCGCCGAGGATGGCTTGCGAAACCTTGGCTGTAATAAATTCCCACTGAAACCGTTGCCTGCCGAAGCACACCTGGACCCGCCGTTTGCCAAAGTTACGAATGGCCTCGCCATTAGCTGCCTCGAGGGAGAGGCCGTGCCTCCCAGACTGAATATCGAGTGCTGAGGCAGGAAGGATGCTACACTGCGCCCCGGTGTCGCATAAAAAGCACTGGCATGAGAGGGAATCTGTAATGTAGAGGAGCTTCCCGGAATTTCCAATCGCCATCGCAGCCGCGGAACGTCCCTCAGACTCGGCCCTCCTTTTCTGGAGTTGCTGCTGGTGTTGATGTCGTTTTTTTTGTAGGCGCGAAACTGCAGGGAGGGCGGCAGCCTCTGGCTTTCGCGCCGAAACGGGCGTGGTAAAAGCATAAGCCGGGGGATGGAGGCGTCGGGGCGGCGTTCGCGGGGGAGGGGTGCCTCGTGGTGGCGCAGGATTGCTGCGTGACCGCATAAATCGTATCTGCTTCTGCAGCAAGTGCTGCGCGATCTGTGGCTTCCGATCTGGCGAGGGCAGCCTGAACCTGCTCGGGTAGTTGACTCAGGAATAACTCCCGAAAGAGGAAACATTGTGGTTCTGAGCCAAGGAGCGTGAGCATCTGGCTCATTAACTCAGATGGCTTGGAATCGCCAAGCCCGGGCAAAGCGAGTAGCCGGCGGGCACGCTCCGCCTTCGTGAGCCCGAAGACCTGTATTAACCGCACTTTAAGAGTATTATACTTGCTGTCAACCAGGGGGTTTTCGAGCAGGCTGATGATCCGTGAGGCCGTGGAGCTGTCGAGTGTGGAGACCATGTAAAGGTAACGGGTCTGATCCGCAACGATGTTTCGGAGATCGAATTGTGCTTCTACTTGGACGAACCAGGAGGCTGCCTGTTGTTCCCAAAACTGTTGGAGCTTCAAAGCCACGGAGTTCGCTTCCATGTTTCGTCGCACTTTGCTTCTTCCGCGAAAATTGTTCACGAAAATTTGGGGTCACCACTGTAGGAATGGCTAGATTCCTAACTAAAGGACTGAGGTCGAGTCAGTCTATCAAACAAACAATGTTTAATACTAATCAACAGAGTTTAAAACGAAAACACAGGAGAACTACATTACAGGTCTGTACTCTTTGCTGGCTCCACGAGGACTGGCTAGGGCGGCTCCCCAGCCTGACGTCATGACGTCATCACATTTTCCCGCCGCTGGAGGATCACGTGATCAACGTGATGACGTCATCGCGTTTGGTCTCATTCTTAAAGGGACCGCGCTATGTACGTGCAATGATATGAACAAAGATACAGATTCATTCTGTAGCTAATAATTTGTTAAAGATAATTATGTACATTAGATCAGAGTCCCCCTGGTGGCTCCGCCACAGTCTAACCAATGTTCAATACAAGTTTAGCAGAAGTTCTCTGCTTTTCAGTTCTATCCCTCTAGAAATAAACCCCGGTGCTTGGTTTTTTTTTTGGCCTTATTAACCTGCGTCGCTACTTTGTGTTTTCTGTATTTGTACTCCCAGATCGCTTTGCTCCTCTACCCCATTTAGATTCTTCTTTTCCAAGATCTCCTTATTTATCTTACCAAAATGCCAAACACTTCCTACGTTGAAATTAATTTGCCAATCCTATGCCCAATCTGCAAGTTTATTGATGTCTTCTTGTAATTTGTTGCAGTCCTCCTCAGTATTGACTATCCCCACTAATTTAGTGTCGATATTAACAAAGCATGCACCTTGTGATCTGACTTTTCAGTTTCACATGATGGAAAAGGTAATGAGTAGTTATTCAATTTAAATAACATGTCTGACACTTTTTAGTCCCTTGATGTGTTATTTTCTTTCACTTTTAGGTTTACAGTTGCATGCATCATTCTGAGAGAAATAGTGGGGCGGTGATCTGCTGCCACTTGAGCTTTCCATTACTATCAACATGGATCCAATTGGAAGCCCCATGGTTGGTGTAGAATGGATATGTTTCTTTGAAGTTTGTCTACAGTTGGTTAATACGGGCTTACCCGAACGTTGTGGCCTACTGTCCGAATCCACCAGTTTCAACAACAGCTCAGAAGCCTGAGACAATGAGTTCAGTTGAAATCAAAGGCTACAACAGCGGAAAAAGTATTGCCTGGTAATTGGCCATAGCTGTTGGCCAATGTCAGTCTCGAGGCAGTCCTGGACCCTGGATCACACCTAAATGATCAGTACTGCAGGATGTTGTGAAATACATAGTCTATCAACACATTCTCCCCAACTATGTGAACCACTGCAGTCAGAGCATGACATGCATCTGAGGAGTGGAGGCACATCCAATCTCTCCCGATTAGTATTTTGCTCTCTGGTCTAACCAGAGATACAGGATGAACGTGCATGTGGCTTTGCCAGGATAATGGGATTCCCCATGGTGCAGGGCGCCATTGACTGCACCCACGTGGCTTTGCAGGCACCGCATAACAATCCTGAGATCTTCCGTAACTGCAAAGGCTACCACTCACTTAATGTCCAGTTGGTGTGAGACCACAGACCGCAAATCCTCAATGTGAATGCCTACTATCCTGGCAGCAGCCACAGTGCCTTCATCCTGCGCCAGACTGGTGTTCCAGCACTCTTCCAGCCACCACATCAAGCTTGCGTCTGGCTGGTCGGAGACAAGGTGTATCTGCTCTCCACCTGGCTCATGATTCTCCTCTACAACCCCAACACTCCTGCACAGCACTCATATAATGAGAGCCATGCCGCCACCAGGAACATCATTGAGCAGACCATCGGAGTGCTCAAGCAATGGTTCCGCTGCCTTGACCACTCGGGAGGAGCCCTCCAGTCCCATTTCATCGTGGTGTGCTGCAAGCTGCACAATCTGGCCATCATGAGGGCCCAGCCCTTGCCAGCAGGAATTGCGGGACCAACTCAGGAGGAGGAAGAGGAACAGGAGCGAGGGAGGAAGCAGCCACTCAATCGGCCTTCCGGAAGGGTGGTGCATGACCGCCTCATCAGACTGCGGTTCCAGTAAATTGAACCCCAAATCCCCGTTGCTCACCACATTCCCATCATTCCATCCCTGTCGCAGACCATATCACAGCGCACAGCTAAAATGAGAGACAGTACAAAATTATCCGAAGTGAATTGATAAATTTATCAATAATCAGTGAACACATCTTTACAGCAACAATATTTACTATTCACCTTTGTGCAATCCCTTAGTGCCTCTCGTTACTGTGCCTTTGCCTACTCTAGTGCTCCCACGAAGTGTTGGCCCAGTGGCTGCAGCAGGGCTGGTGGAAGGCCGCTGAGTGCCCGTGCGGGAGATTTCAGATGGCCTGGAAGGCTCGGCTGTAGACTGCACCACCTCAGCATGGACGACAGCAGTCTGAGCTTGCTGGATGACAGGCAGCGACAAGGGCAATGGCGGAGTGGCAGTGGTGGGAGCAGGAATGCTATAATCGTGAGAGAGGACAGCAAGTTCCTGTTCCACTAACCCGCTGCCACTCCCCCGGGGCAGCACCACAGCATCCCTAACAATCTGCTGCAGCACGGATTGCTGGCCTGCTGCGACACCGTGAAACCCCGCTCGACGGTGGTAGACCTAGCAGCAGTCAGAGCTTGTGTGGCACCATGAGAGCAGTCTGAGATTGAATGGCATTAACCATAGACTGCATTACAGCACTAAGACGTTGCATCCCTTCCGCCTGTGCTGCAATGGAAGCTGCCAATTCGCCCATCACACGCAGCATCAGGTCTGGGTCTTCACAGTCTCTCTGGGAGTCTACTACCTTTTCCAGACTGGAATTGATGGGTTCCGTGGTGCGCGCAGAGCTTTGTGCAATGTTGGAGGCAGACACCGCCCTACCATTGCTGACAGGCTCTTGCCATTGCACCTATGATCTCCGTGTGCATGCCCATCACCCTTCTTCTAAAGGCCTCTCCATCGAGGTCCTCATCTGAGTCCTGTACAGCAGAACTCGCACGCAAAATCGCCCTCCAGGGAGCTTGCCCTTGAGCTACCCTTTCCCCCTGGCCTTGCTGGAGCCCGCTCGTTCCCGGTGCATCACCCTGTGCAGATCCCACTGCTATACTAGCCTCTAAAGAACGCGGTGTGCCTGCGGGTGAGACATGCAGTGACGCGGTGTTTTCTTCCTCCTCCTCTTCTCCGAATCACACTCAACAGTGCCCTCAGGGACAGGCTGCTCCAATGCTTGCTCATTATCTGAAAGCATAAAGGCACAAGAGACGGGTTAAGGTGAAGGGAGGGGGGCGGGAAGGGAGAAATGCATGCATACAGCATGATTAGCTGGAAAGTGCGAAAGGCTTGTGGGGTGAGGGGGAAGTTGGATGTGAGAAGGAGTAGGGATGAACATACCGTTGTTGTCCCCAAGGGGGTCAACGTCAGCGGTGGCCACGGCATCCGCCACGTGACGCCCAATAATTTCCAGCACTCTATTTTCCAGTGCAGACAGTGGTTGGGTGTCGGCTTGTCCCCCGCCTGTGCCCTCCTGCTCCTTCCTGTTGTGAGCCACTTTGGCCAGCAAGAGAAAGGAAAGTGTGTGAGTGAGTGTGGAGCAATGTGTTTGGGTGACATGTCTGTCATAGTTGTCATTGTGTGCAAGGTGTGAGATGTGGGTGTGAGTATTGGTAGAAATTGGTGGTAGGGGGTGTGGTGCTTTGGCCAGTGTGTGCAGACTGTGGTTCAGACAGTGGTATGTAGCATTTGTTGAGGCATTGACTCACCCTGACCACCCGAGTGAGGTCGTTAAATTTCTTCTTGCATTGTGTATGGGTCCTGGGGACCACAGTACTGCCTGAGACCTGATGGGCAACCTCCCTCCACATGGCACGGAAGACTTGTGGCGAGGGCCTCCTGTCACTTGCTAGGTAGAGCACCGCCCTCTGTCTCTCCACAGCAGACACCAACTCCTCTAATGCTTGGTCCAAAAATCTACGGGCTCTCTCCCTGGGGTGTGGATCTACCATCATAACATCTGCTTGAATCGTCTGGGTATTATGTAATGAGAAAGGATTAATTAGCAATCTTGTTGTGCGAGGCACCTTGGGTCAGAGCGATCATAATATGATAGAATTCTTCATTAAGATGGAGAGTGAAGTAGTTGACTCAGAGACTAGGGTCCTGAATTTAAATAAAGGAAACTACGATGGTATGAGGCGCGAGTTGGGTAGGATTGATTGGGGAATGTCACTCAAAGGGTTCACGCTGGATAGGCAATGGCAAACATTCAAAGATCGCATGGATGAACTACAGAATTTGTTCATCCCAGTTTGGCATAAAAATAAAACAAAAAAGGTGACTCAACCGTGGCTAACAAGGGAAATTAGGGATAGCATAAGATCCAAGGAAAGGACATATAAATTGGCCAGAAAAAGCAGTAAACCTGACGATTGGGAGCAGTTTAGGATTCAACAAAGGAGGACAAAGGGATTAATTAAGAGGGGGAAGATAGAGTATGAGAGTAAGCTTGCAGGGAACATAAAAACTGACTGTAAAAGCTTTTATAGATATGTGAAGTGACAAAGATTGGTGAAGTCAAGCGTAGGCCCCTTGCAGTCAGAATCAGGGGAATTTATAATGGGGAACAAAGAAATGGCATCCCAATTAAATACATACTTTGGTTCTGTCTTCACAAAGGAGGACACAAATAACCTCCCAGAGATGTCAGGGAACATAGGGTCTAATGAAAGGGAGGAACTGATAGAAATCAGTATTTGTAGGGAAATGGTGTTAGAGAAATTGATGGGATTTAAGGCCGATAAATCCCCAGGGCCTGATAATCTACATCCTAGGGTACTTAAGGAAGTGGCCCTAGAAATAGTAGATGCATTGCTGGTCATCTTCCAAAATTCGATAGACTCTGGAACAGTACCCATGGATTGGCTGGTAGCTAATGTTACCCCACTGTTCAAAAAAGGTGGTAGAGAGAAAACGGGGAATTACAGACCGGTAAGCCTGACATCGGTAGTGGGGAAAATGCTAGAGTCCATTATAAAAGATGTAATAGCAGAGCACTTGGAAAACAGCGACAGGATCGGACAAAGTCAACATGGATTTACAAAAGGTAAATCGTGCTTGACTAATCTACTGGAATTTTTTGAGGATGTAACTGGTAAAATAGATAAGGGAGAACCAGTGGATGTGGTGTACTTGGACTTTCAAAAGGCTTTCGATAAGGTCCCGCATAAGAGATTAGCCTGTAAAGTTAAGGCACATGGGATTGTGGTCAAGGTATTGACTTGGATAGAGAACTGGTTGGCAGACAGAAAGTAAAGAGTTGGAATAAACGGCTCTTTTTCCGAGTGGCAGGCAGTGACTAGTGGGGTACCACAGGTATCGGTCCTTGGACCCCAGCTATTCACAATATATATTAATGATCTGGACGAGGGAACTAGATGTAATATCTCCAAGTTTGCAGACGACACAAAGCTGGGTGGGCGTGTGTGCTGTGAGGAGAATGCCGAGAAACTCCAGTATGATTTGGACAGGTTGGGTGATTGGGCAGAAGCATGGCAGATGCAATATAACGTGGATAAATGCGAGGTTATCCACTTTGGTGTCAAAAACAAGTAGGCAGGTTATTATCTGAATGGCAATAGATTGGGAGAAGGGGAAGTGCAACGAGGCCTGGGCGTCCTTGTGCACCAGTCGCTGAAGGTAAGCATGCAGGTGCAGCAGGCGGTTAAGAAGGCAAATGGTATGTTGGCCTTCGTAGCGAGAGGGTTTGAGTACAGGAACAAGGATGTCTTGCTGCAGTTGTACAGGGCCTTGGTGAGACCACATCTTGAGTATTGTGTGCAGTTTTGGTCGCCTTATCTGAGGAAGGATATGCTTGCCATGGAAGGAGTGCAGCGAAGATTCACCAGGCTGATACCTGGGATGGCAGGAATGACGCATGAGGAGAGATTGGGTCGATTGGGCTTGTACTCGCTGGAGTTTAGAAGAATGAGAGGGGATCTCATTGAAACTTATAAAATTCTGACAGGACTGGACAGGCTAGATGCAGGAAGGATGTTCCCGATGGTCGGGGAGTCCAGAACTAGGGGTCACAGTCTAAGGATAAGGGGTAAGCCATTTAGGACAGAGATGAGGAGGAATTTCTTCACCCAGAGAGTGGTGAACCTGTGGAATTCTCTACCACAGAAGGCAGTAGAGGCCAATTCATTAAATATATTCAAGAAGGAGTTGGATATATTTCTAAAGGCTAAAGGGATCAAGGGATATGGGGAGAAAGCAGGGACAGGGTACTGAATTTGGATGATCAGCCATGATCGCATTGAATGGCGGAGTAGGCTCGAGGGGCCGAATGGCCTACTCCTGCTCCTATCTTCTACGTTTCTATGGCTCCTTGGACTTGGCCTGCTCCTGCTTGCTGACACAGGTTCACAGGCAGCAATGCTGAGAATGACGTTGTATAGCATCAACGAACTTCCCCTTTAAGAACTGGAAAGAGCTTGTGGCAATGATGGCTTGTGATTAGACTGCATCTGATATTGGTTAGTACTTTGAGTGTAATGCCACTGAGCTAGGCTGTTCACGCTTGATTTAGTGCACCCATCCTTTCTTTGAGTGATGACAGTGAATTTTGCGTGCAGCGAGATTCATTAGCGCCTGGCGCTAAATCTCAAACTTTTCCAAAGTTAGCACCCATTCCTGAGCAATAATGAATTTCTTGCCCAAGGAGAAATTGGGTATAGCCCCGTTTGGGGCGTTAGAATTGGCGCTGCGGAAATTTTTTCACCAGGCGCAACTTATCGCCACCTCGAGCGATATTGGGTTGCTGCGCCTCTAAAGGTGATTGCGGCGTTGATTCAGGCGCTGCACGGGAGTCTTAAGGCGCTAACCCGGCGGCGCTACTCAATATGCCGGCAGCCGGGCGCAGCGCAGGTGCTGTCAATAATCGATTACCCCGAGACATGCTGACGCCGGCCAGCTCTTAATGGGGCGGGTCAATTAAGAGCAGCAGCCACACTCTGCGCCTTGTAGGCCTCAAAATCGGCGCTGTGCTTTCTGTGGCATTCCAAACTTTGAACATATGGAAAGGGTGAGGCAGAGAGCGGAGCGCTTTACCGATGGGACATTGGATGCTTTGGTTGGCGAAGTGGAGCGCCGGCGAGCTGTGCTGTACCCCGACAATGGCAGGAGGCCTCATCAGAGCGAGTACCGCAGGGCTTGGAGGGAAGTTTGTCAAAGAGTCACCTCAACCAGCGTGGTGGCCAGGACTCCTGTGCAATGCAGGAAGAAGTTCAACGACCTCACTCGGGTCGTTAGGGTGAGTGCCTTTTTTGCCATCTTCTTCATCCCTCCATCTGCACCTGACATTATGGCCAGAGGGTGCGCGAAGCCCCAATGGCCATCTGTCAGCCAGCACCCATGGCCCTTTCTGGAAACACACACGCACATTCAGCTCAATGCATAATGGAAGGGCTAATCTACCATGGGGGGCATGTGATGTCAGCTCAATGCATAATGGAAGGGCTAATCTACCATGGGGGCATGTGATGTCAGCTCAATGCATAATGGAAGGGCTAATCTACCATGGGGGCATGTGATGTCAGCTCAATGCATAATGGAAGGGCTAATCTACCATGGGGGCATGCGATGTCAGCTCAGGCCAGCATGTTTCATCACTTCCCGTCCTTTCTCCTGCAGGCCAAGCTGGCCAGGAACCGGAGGGAGCAGCTTTGCACCGGAGGAGGCCCTCCTCAGCTGCAGACACTGACAGACCTGGAGGAACGAGTCCACCAGATTGTTCGAGGCCGGATGACTGGTCCTGTCACCACTGGAGCTGCCGACCCCATTGTGCACAGCGATGATAAGGTCATCACCTTTTTGAACTCTCTCCTTCCACTTCTTCCCCCCACCAGCATACTTTTTCACTCTGGACCCATGTCAGAGCATTGCAGCACTCATGCGTCCCTTGCTGCCACCCTGTCCTTTCGCTAAAGCCACTCTTCAACCTCCCTGCTTTCAGATGCTGCATCACCAGCTCGGGAGCCGGGCCCTCAAGCTGCCACTGCCACTGACTCCGGAGGCGACGAGCAGGAGGAAGCTGGACCATCCCTGCCACCCTCAGGTGAGCCAGCCCCTCTGCAGACTGGGGAGACTACTTCCCTGGAGGGGAGCAGGGGGGGAATGCTCTGAGGAGGAAGCAGTTCCAGGAACCAGCGGGCTGCAGCAACGCAAGCGGGGTAGGGAAGCTTGGGGGCCATCTCCCCGGAGGGCGAGTCAGGCCGCGAGTACTGCTGCACAGAGCGCAGAAGAGGTGCGTTCGCTCGCAGAAATGAGCGCCCAGGCTCGGCTCCGGCACACTGAGCTCATGGCTGCAGTGGCAAGGATGCCTGAATCCATCGAGACACTGGCAAGGAGTGTCCGAGACTTCGGGGCAGCACAGGCAAGGAGTGCGCAGGACCTCGGGGCAGCACAGGCAAGGAGTGCGCAGGACTTTGGGGCAGCACAGGCAAGGAGTGTGCAGGACTTTGGGGCAGCACAGGCAAGGAGTGCGCAGGACTTTGGGGCAGCACTGGAAAGGACTGTCCACGGCTTTGGGGCAGCACTGGAAAGGACTGTCCAGGGCTTGACCGAAGCAGTGGAAAGGACTGTCCCGGCCTTCAGCGAAGCACTGGAAAGGACTGTCCAGGGCTTCACCGAAGCAGTGGAAAGGACTGTCCCGGCCTTCAGCGAAGCACTGGAAAGGACTGTCCAGGGCTTCACCGAAGCACTGGCACCTGCCACGCAAGTGCTGAGTGCTGCCATGCAGTCACTCGCTGGTCTCATGCAGACACATATTGAGGCCACGCGACCAATGACTGCTGCCACCCTCGCTGGATCAGGCGGGATTACCCGGGGCCCTTGCAGCACCACAGCAGGGCCTCAATCTGTGGACCAACCGATTGGTGCGCATGCTGCGGTGCTGCCCCGTCACGAGTGCCAGTGTGTCATTCGACCAGGGAGCTGCTGTCCGCTCTCAGGATGTCAGCATTCCTGATGCCACCGCTGGCACGTCTCCACTGCAGCTGCCACCACCTGCAGGACAGACTGCTTCCACCCATTCACAGTTGGAGCAGTCAGCATCCAGGCCCTCCAAGGCCAGAGGTCATCCAGGACGTCCCTCAGGGGCATCTGCGCTTTCGGACAGCCAGCAGGCCTCCCCCAGCCTTGATGCAGCCACTGGGGTCCCATTATGGAGGAGCTGCAGGGAGGGAAGGGGCCGATCTCGCAAGAGAAGTAGATCACCATCAAGGGGGAAAGAGTAGAAGGTGCAGCTGAGACGTCTTATTTGTAGAAATCAAGGCCGTGGATGCTGGTCTGAATGTTAGTAATGTTTTGGATAGTCTCCCGGCTGTGCGAGACACTTATGTGTTAGTGTGTTAGTTTTGCTTTCTGTTGCCATTGCTTTGTCATGTTGGAAGGAAGCACATTTCGCAAAATAAACAACTTTTTTTATTTACATTGGCCATGTCTGATATTTACATTCATTGCCCTTCATAGGCTTTGGGTTATCCGGACGGTTCCCTTCCTCATCGAATGGCACCAAGCATTCCGTCAGAGGGGCCTAGAAGCGGCTTGTTATCAGCCTCTGACGAACGGCCCTTCCAGTTTGTACCGTCCTCCTCCTCCGCTGGTGCTTCAATGGCTGGTGGCATTGGCTGGGTGCGTAGGATGGCGAGGTTATGCAGCATGCAACAGACTACGACGAAGTGGGAGACTCGCTCTGGTGAGTACTGCAAGGCGCCTCCGGAATGGTCCAGACAGCGGAACTGCTGCTTCAGCACACCGATTGTGTGCTCCACAATGTTCCTCGTCGCCTGATGGCTCGCATTGAAGCGCTCTTCAGCAGGAGTGCTGGGCAAACGGAGCGGCGTTATCAGCCATGGGCACAGGGGATAGCCCTTGTCACCGAGAAGCCAGCCTCCTGGGTGAGCTGGGGCCTCGAATAGGTCTGCAACTGAAGTCTGGCGCAGGATGAAGGCGTCGTGGCTGCTGCCAGGGAACTGCGCATTGACTGCGAGGATCAGCTGTCGGTGGTCACAGACCAGCTGAACATTCAAGGAATGGAACCCCTTGCGGTTGCGGAACTCCTCCGGATTCAAAACAGGTGCCCGCAAAGCCACGTGCGTGCAGTCAATGGCGCCCTGCACCATGGGGAAGTCCGCTATTGCTGCGAAGCCCTCTGCGCGCTCCCGCTGCTTCTCCAGTGTCACAGGGAAGGAGATGTACTGCCGCCTCCTTTTAAATAGGGCATCTGTAACTTGACGGATGCAGCAATGCACCGCAAACTGCGATATGTTAGCGATGTCCCCAGTTGCGGCCTGGAAGGAGCCGCTTGCATAGAAATTCAGGGCAACAGTCATCTTGACAGCCACCAACAGAGAGGTCCTGCACCTTATCTGAGGCTGCAGATCTGGCTGAAGCAGGTGGCACAGCTCAGTCACCACCTCCTTTCTGAAGCGCAGCCTTCTAAGACACTGCTCCTCTGACATGTTCAAGTAACAGAACTGCTGTCGGAAAACCCTGGCAGCGTAAGGTCTGGTGTGGCGACGTCTGTTGGCCCTCCTCCGTCTGGCCATTCCTGCCCCCCTCTCCCTGCGTCTCTGTGCCCTTTCCAGATGGTTCAGCAGCAGGACGTTCCCCTCCAATGCAGCCCCCATAGTAATAGCACACAAGAAATTGTAAACGTTGTAAATGCTCACCAGCTGCAAGGTGATGGTCAAAAGGCTGAAGTTCCTCTGGCCAGCGCTGGCTCACTGGTGCAATGGCTCTCAGAGTGCAGCTCAGCAACTCTGTGAAAGTCTCGAGGAAGTTGTGCTCCCAAAATGGCTGCCGCTTTTATACCAGTGCAGTCCCCTTTAAAGAGCGCCCCCCTAGCCCGAGAGCGACTGGGGAACGTTCCAGGTAAGCAGTCCTTATTAGCGCCAGGCGGAACGGAGGGGCGCAACACTGAATTTCCGGTCCGGGGCGCCCAAAAGGCGTTGCACACTGAAATGACATCATGATCTGCCTGCGCCCGCTAAGGTTTAGCGCCGGCACAAAATGCCCACTCAATATGGGAGGAGGTGCTGGGTTCACTGCGCCCGGCCGAAAATTGGCTAACGCCCCACTTCTCGGCCTCTTTAGGCGCTAATTGGAGGCGCTGCCAACCGAATTTCTCCCCCTTTGAATTTAAGAATGATATGGAGCTTTTAAGAATGATATGGAGCTTTATTACTGAACATTCCTTTTAAATATAGCAATAGAAATTTCTCTCCAATGGCTATAAATCAGTGAAAGTACTGCCTCTGTGGAGGAAATTTTAACCGCAACAAATGGGTGGGTTGGGGTCAGGTGGGAAATTAAAATCTGAATCCTGACCCAACCTGCCTCCAACCCGCCCACTTCTGGTTTTAATGGAGGCAGGATGGGGGGCGGGCAGCCAACCTGTTCCCAGGCGGCGGGTTGGCACTTTAAATATTATAATGAGGCGCATGGGAACACCACCACCTCCAAGTTCACCTCCAAGTCACACACCATCTTGACTTGGAAGTATATCGCTGTTCCTTCATCGTCACTGGGTCAAAATCCTGGAACTCCCTACCTAACAGCACTGTGGGAGTACCATCACCACACGGGCTGCAGCAGTTCAAGAAGGTGGCTCACCACCACCTTCTCAAGCGCAACTAAGGATGGGCAATAAATGCTGGCCTTGCCAGCGACGCCCACATCCCATGAACGAATAAAAAATAGTACAATTAACCACGAAATTAGAAACATTACTTCATATACCATTCTTCTGATTCAAGAATCATAAATCCAACTCCTCTCTTTACTGCTTAATCAGAGAGACAGTAAATGCTTTACCAACATAGATCACAACTTTCATTTACAACTTTTTATTTTCCACCTGCTTTCAAACAATTCTCTCAGTCCATGACTCCTTCAGAAGCTGCTCTTGTCAAATTCCCTTGGTCTGTTTCCATTGAAAGTTGCTTTACCCCAGCTCAACCTGCTTTTTGTAACTATTCTCTATTTCAAAGAAGCCTCTCATCTATCCCAGTTTACTGGGAGTAGATGTTGATGTTTCACAATCTTTGTAAAATATCACTTTCCTTTTCACATTTTGTATCTTGTATATAGTCTGTGTTGCTATCTGTAGCGCCAGTTAAATGACTTCTGCTAGAATACCTGGTGTTGCTGGTTACTCTTCCTGAACTGTTACTACTGCCAGACCTCAAGACAGACATTATTTCAAAACACTTTTGAAAGGGGAATTGATTTATCTGTTTATTCTATTTGGTTTGTTAAAATATTGGTGGATAAGAGGCAGTAAAAATCAGAAAACATTTACTGGCAGAACCACTGAAATTAATGGATACAATTAGAATCGTATTACGTTTCATATACTAGCAAATTATAATTACAAACGAGGCTTTCAGAAAAATTCTCAAGCAACAATTATGTCAAGAACGCAATGTGAATTGTGCACTCCATTTAAAATAGGTTGGCCAAGTTATATTATAAGTGAGAGGAAAAGAAATAAAATATATTGGACATTCTTTAGGTATAAATATGGTCAATTAATAAGTAAATTCAATTATATTTTCTTGGGGGTCACCAGAAAGGTCAAGTGGGAATGCATAACAATCCCAGGGTGGTGTGCAGTTCAAATTTAGCTGCAATTCTCAGCTGGGATATGGTTGCAACTCCACACAGAAAGAGCAACCTATTTTGCTCGGGTAAGTAAAGGGTCGGTCGGGTGTTGACTGACATGGTCCAACTCTCCCCATTTAAACCATGCACCTTAATACATTCAGCAAGAATCACCAACATGAGAGGGAGAAAATCAAGCTGGCTAACCTGCCAA
Source organism: Somniosus microcephalus (assembly GCF_052327205.1). Taxonomy (NCBI): domain Eukaryota; kingdom Metazoa; phylum Chordata; class Chondrichthyes; order Squaliformes; family Somniosidae; genus Somniosus; species Somniosus microcephalus. The sequence continues at coordinate 190,620,056 of NC_140992.1, read as the reverse complement.
CTGGAAGTGGATGTGTGGTGGGAAAAGCTTGTGTGGAGAAGAACATAAAACAGGAAAAAAAAATCCAAAAATAAAATTACATTTTCTTTTAATATTTAATTCTGTTCATTTGCTTTAAGATCTTGAAACACATAATAATCATGGATATACATATGTACTATCAAAGGAGGGCCTAAAATAATGCAAATCCACACAATTGCATTTCCATAGAATCCTCTTAAATATTTACTTAGAAACCATGCAGTGGGAACCTGGGGGAGAAAACAAATTAAACATTAGCAAAAAAGTTTGGAAGATCCTCAACTAGAAACAAAGCCCCATTAAAAGCAGCCAGTATCACAACTGCAGTAAGCTATGGAGGTTAAAGTATATACAGCCACAGATCATCACAACATAGACTGCCACTTCTACAACATTTTCTTAGCTCAGTTTTACAGATAAGGTTTTTAAAAAAATCTTTTAATGTGTATTTTGTGCTACAAAAGTGTAGCGCTGATGAATTAAACTCTTTCAGGTGCTGAGAGGTCAAGTGTGGCAGGTCTAGATACATCTACAAGGCTCAAGTTAGAAGTGTAATGGAATACTTACCACTGACCTGGATGGGTGCAGCTGTAACCACACTCAAGAAGCTCAACACCATCCAGGATACAGCTGATCGCTCGATCAGCTCCCCTGCCACTAGACTCAATGTCAAACCCCTCCACCACTACGCACGTGGCTGCACTATGTACTCTCTGCAGGATACACTGCAGCACCTCATCAAGCTTACTTTGACAACACCTCTCTCCCCATAAACCTCTACCACCGAGAAGAACAAGAGTAGCAATATCATGGGAACAACATCACCTCCAAGTTCTCCTCTAAGCCACACACTTAGAGTCCTGACTTGGACATTTACCACCATTCCGTCTTTGTTGCTGGGTCAATAACCTGGAATTTCCTACCTAACACAATGATAGCACCATTATACAAGGACTGCAGTGGTTCAAGAAGGCCACCACCATTATTTCAGAGCCACTATGGATGGTCTTGTCAGCATCGGCCACATCCCGTGAAATTTTCTTTTTTAAATGCTCTCAACTCTGTCCCATCAATGTGCCCAACCTCAGAAAAGCAACTCTTACTAAAGCTGTGTAACATTCTAAATTTCTCACCTTAGTGGCAATGGCACCAAGTGAAGAGCAGTTTTGCATTGTGGGGCTATGCTACTAAGAGACTGTCTCAATTAATTTCACATAGGGCCATTGCAGACAGGAAGGACTTTCATTGCATCAGACGGGCCTAAATTTGAATCCAGTGTCTAACCTATTGTGTCACCCAGTCCCCCAACAAATAAAGTTTTTATGGCTATATACTTTAAAAAGATAGATCACTTGTTACTGGCATGTGAAATATAATCTGAATGAGGATGTACTCCACATTTCATGGTCTTTTTAATGCAACTTTTGTTTTGAAATCAAATTTACCACTTTTAGTTACAATATGTAATCTGAAATATATTGCAATACATTTGTCAGCATCACATGTAATTCATCCCACCATTTACTAAGTCTCTCTGAATGTTATCCTTTTCATTCTCTCTACTGCCTGTAAGGGGTTTCTATGGTTGATGGGTTTCTATGGTTGATAGGTTTTGGCAGGCTTGCCTTACTTCTAAGTGGATCCAGGTCCACAACATAACCCTGCAAATGAGCATAAATTGGCACTAATAGGGCAATCTCACTCATAGAGCCAATTAACAAAATCTATGTAGGAAATGAAAATGTCTTAATGATGCACTGAATGCTTTTCTGAGGATACTTAAACTTGTGATTGCTTGATGCTGACATTGAGTGACAAAACTGGATTAATACACTTCATATTGATGTATTAATTCGTGGGATGTGGGCATCACTCGTAAAGCTGGCATTTATTGCTCATCCCTAGTTGCTCTTGATTGCAATTTGATACAACTGAGTGGCTTGCCAGGCCACTTCAGAGGGCAGTTACGAGTCAACCACATTGGGCTGGGACTGGAGTCACATGTACGCCAGATCAGGTAAGGATGGCAGGTTTCCTTCCCTAAAGGACATTAGTGAAACAGCTGGGTTTTTATGACAATTGACAGCTTCATGGTCATGCTTACTGATACCTTTTATTAACTTTATTTTATTTAAATCAAATTCTCAAACTGCCATGGTGGGATACGATCTCACATTCTCTGGATTATTAGTGCGGGTCTCTCGATTACTAGATCGGTAACATAACCAGTACACTACCATACCCCCAATCTTTTATTTGACAAAAATAGTCTTTTAGTGATAGATTTTTATCTTTACCACCTGGGCTTTAAATTGGCAGAGCTCAGAATGGAGAACCTGACGGGGAGGTTCACATGCCCCCAGCAAACCCGTGGAATTTCCCTTCCATTAATTTTAATGGAAGAATAATCCAGTAGGTTCTGTTACCGGTGGGCAACCCTCCTACCAGATTCACCTGGAATAAAACCAGACTGGCCACCTCCTATTTAAATATAAAACATAAATTTACGATAGGAAATTACTGATCTTTGCTAAAATAGTGTATAACATATATTGACAGCAAACACAAAGACAAGGGTTATGCAGCCTTACCTGCAGCATCATCAATATAAACAGCCACATGCGAAACATATGAAGAGGTGCTGCGAGCAGATACTGTGTCAAGAGAAATGTGTAAATGTTACATTTATTTACTGCATAATGAATAAAAGAAATGATTTGTATTTCATTCAGCCCAAAAACATAGACAATTAGAAAAGACTGTTTATACTAACCTTAAATCAGTTCTTACTGGTAGAATCACTAATACAGATTTAATAAGTTTACTGAATATTGGGAAGACTGAAGCCATTGTCTTTAGTCCCCATCACAAACTCTGTTCCCTGGCCACCGTTTCCATCCCTGGCAACTGTCTGAAGCTGAGCCAGACTGTTCGCAACCTTGGTGTTGTGTTTGACCCTGAGATGAACTTCCGACCACATATCTGCTCAATCACCAAGACTGCCTACTTCCACCTCCATAACATTGCCGACCCTGCCTCAGCTCATCTGCTGCTGAAACCCTCATCCATGCCTTTGTTACCTCTAGACTTGACTATTCCAATTCTCCCTTGGCCAGCCTCCCATCTTTCACCCTACATAAGCTTGTGCTCAACCAAAACTCTGCTGCCCATATCTTCTCTCCAAGTCCCGTTCACCCATCACCCCTGTGTTTGCTGACCTACACTGGCTCCTGGTCCGACAATGGCAGCACGGTGGCATAGTGGTTAGCACTGTTGCCTCACAGCGCCAGGGACCCGGGTTCAAATCCAGTCTCGGGTGACTGTCTGTGTGGAGTTTGCACATTCTCCCCGTGTTTGCGTGGGTTTCCTCCGGGTGCTCCGGTTTCCTCCCACAGTCCAAAGATGTGCGGGTTAGGTTGATTGGCCATGATAAAAATTGGCCCTTCGTGTTAGGGGGGATTAAATACGTGGGGTTACGGGGTTACGGGGATAGGGCTTGGGTGGGATGGCTGTCGGTGTAGGGACCGGGTGCTAGGGTTTGGATGATCAGCCATGATCTTGTTGAATGGCGGAGCAGGCTCGAAGAGCCGAATGGCCTACTCCTGCTCCTATCTTCTATGTTTCTATGTAATGCCTCAATTTTAAAATCTACAGCCTTGTTTCCAAATCCCTCCATGCATTGCCATTCCTTATCTCTGTAACCTCCTCCAGCCCTACAAGCAACGTCCCTCTAAGCTGTGCAGTCGCGCAGCTCTCTGCCGGTCCCGCACATCCCAGGCTTTTTCAAAGTTAAATTTCGCACATTTGTGAATGGACCTAAAAAAATTAAGGGAACATTGCCTACAAGCCTTCGAGACCTCTGCGCTCCTCCAATTCTGGCCTCTTGCGCATCCCCAATTTTAATCGTTCCACCGTTGGCGGCCGTGCTTTCAGCTGCCTAGGCCCTAAGATCTGGAATTCCTCCCTAAACCTCTCCGCCTCTCTACCTCTCCTCCTTTAAGATGCTCCTTAAAACCTACCTCTTTGACCAAGCTTTTGGTCATCTGCCCTGATATCTCCTTCTGTGGCTCAGTGTCAAAAATGTTTTTATTGATATTGCCTTAGGATGTTTTGCTACATTAAATGCGCTATATAATTGTAAGTTGTTATTGCTATTGTACTGTTCACATTAATGAGATATGCTTAAGGGTTGTGTTTTAAAATGAATGGAATTCATACCGGTTTCAAAAGGCTAAGTGCTACTGGCATTGAAGAATGTGCACTAAAGTCAAATAAGCCAGGATGGCCAGGGATGTTAAAACAATTTATTATCTTGGCTCAGGTGGTGAAACAAATATTCACACCTGTTGTGATGAGGACAATTCTATTCATGTAGGCATAGCATGAGGTGTCTGTGGAGAATATACTCCTGGGAGAGGGGATAGTCAGTTTGGTTAACAAAACTGCTAGCGAATCCCTGCCCTTTTAACACGAGACATAGAGGTTTTGAACATAGATCTGTGAGCTACAGCTCTTGGCCTGAACATGGAAGCTAAAAATGAAGAGATCAGCTTTTGCAGTAAGAAGTAGTTTGAAAAAAGGTAATGTCAAAAACAATTAAGTTAGCCCATGAAAGGAACAGGGTGCATAGTTTGTTATTTTTTCCCATGTTTTCGAGAAGAGCAATGAGATTGAGTTCAGTGAAATCTGTGTTGACTATTTGTTCACTTACTGTCTGTGAAATAAAGCAGCTTAATGATTTGGATCTGGTCTTTCCTCACCAAGTGCTTCAGGCCACCTTTGAAAAGATTGGAGAAGTGCACTGGACATGTGAAAGACACAATATGCAGTTAAGATCACACGGGGGTCCTATTGTTACACCCTAGGTAATGCTATTGTATAGTTAGATATTGGGCAGTACAGACACACTCCTAAAACGTAAGGTGAACAGATTGTTTATGGTAGTGTCCAGCAACACTGTGCCTGAGAACATATCTAAAGCAAATCCTAAACTTGTAACAAGAACCATACAGAGTTATGTACATTTTTGTAGCAATATATTTTGAGGGGTAATAGGATTAGCATTCTTTCTTGGTAGCAAAGGGCTTAGGTTTCACAAGAAGGTGGATCTGAGGCTCACTGGGCACTGAATGTCGCTGGGTGTTGTTCGGGCAGTGTGTACTTCTGGGAATATTGATGTTGGCACTGGGGAGATGGAGTCTCACAAGTCATCTGTTAATCTTGTGGTCCACTGGGTTGTGGGGAAGTTGGGAGGGCAGCTGTTTGGAGGCCGAGGGTGGACCAGAAGAAAGAAGGCCCAAACTTTAGGCTATCGTGACTCTATTTTTTCTCCTTGTCCAGTCTCTTCCCACCTACATCCGCGACTCTGCCGATGCCCTCCGCCACTTTAACAGTTTCCAGGCTCCAACCATTTCCTTTTCACTATGGATGTCCAATCCCTCTACACCTCCATCCCCTACCAGGATGGCCTGAGGGTGCTCCACTTCTTCCTTGAACAGAGGCCCAACCAACCCCAATCCACCACCACCCTCCTCTGCCTGGCTGAACTTGTTCTCACATTGAACAACTTCTCCTTTGATTCCACTCACTTCCTCCAAATTAAAGGTGTTGCTATGGGAACTCGCATGGGTCCTAGCTATGCCTGCCTTTTCATGGGGTATGTGGAACATTCTTTGTTCCAGTCCTACTCAGGTCCCCTCCCTCACCTTTTTCTGGTACATTGATGACTGTATCGGTGCCATTTCCTGCTCTCACCCTGAACTAGAAAATTTCATTCACTTTGCTTCCAATTTCCACCCTTCCCTCACCTTCACGTGGTCCATCTCCGACTCTTCCCTTCCCTTCCTCGACTTCTGTCTCCATTTCTGGGGATAGGTTATTGACAAACATTCACTATAAGCCCACTGACTCCCACAGCTACCTGGACTATGCACGGTGGCATAGTGGTTAGCACTGTTGCCTCACAGCGCCAGGGACCCGGGTTCAAATCTGGCCTCGGGTGACTGTCTGTGTGGAGTTTGCACATTCTCCCCGTGTTTGCGTGGGTTTTCTCCGGGTGCTCCGGTTTCCTCCCACAGTCCAAAGATGTGCGGGTTAGGTTGATTGGCCATGACAAAAATTGGCCCTTAGTGTTAGGGGGGGATTAAATACGTGGGGTTATGGGGATAGGGCTTGTGTGGGATGGCTGTTGGTGTAGGGACCGGGTGCTAGGGTTTGGATGATCAGCCATGATCTCGTTGAATGGCGGAGCAGGCTCGAAGGGCCGAATGGCCTACTCCTGCTCCTATCTCCTATGTTGTATGTTTTTCCCATCCCACTACCTGTAAGGACTCTATTACATTCTCCCAGTTTCTCCGTCTCTGTCGCATCTGCTCTGACAATGCCACCTTCCATATTAGTGCTTTCAATATGTCTTCCTTTTTCCTCAACCAAGGATTCCCCTCTACCGTGGTTGACATGGCCCTCGACCGTGTCCGTTCTATTTCTTACACTTCTGTTCTCACCCTTTCCCCTCCCTCCCAGAACCACAATAAGGCTCCCCTTGTCCTTACCTTTCACCCCATTAGCCTCCACATTCAAGGTATCATCCTCCGCTATTTCCGCCACCTCCAGCATGATCGCACCACCAAACACATCTTCCCCTCCCCTTTCAGCATTCTGAAGGGACCGCTCCCCCCATGACACCCTGGTCCACTCCTCAATCACGTTCAACACCCTTTCCCCTTCCCACGGCACCTTCCCGTGCATGAGCAGGACATATAACACCTGCCCTTTTACCTCCTCCCTTCCCACTATCCAGGGCCCCAAACACTCCTTCCAGGTGAAACAGCGATTTACTTGTACTTCTTGCAATTTAGTATACTGTATTCGCTGCTCACGATGCGGTCTCCTCTATATTGGGGAGACCAAACACAGATTAGGTGACCACTTTGCGGAACACCTCCATTCAGTCCATAAGCATGGCCCCGAGCTTCCAGTCGTCTATCACTTTAATTCTTCGCTCCACTCCCACTCTGACCTCTCCGTCCCCGGCCTCTTACACTGTTCCAATGAAGCTCAACGTAAACTCGAGGAACAGCACCTCATCTTTCGATTAGGCACTTTACAGCCTTCTGGACTCAACATTGAGTTCAACAATTTCAGACCATAGCCTCTGCCCCTATTTTTTCTCCACACAGCAGCTGTTGATGATTCTGCCATTCCCATTTACACCTCATCTAGACTCAATGTTTGTTTTTTAACTTGTCCCATTACCATCTCCTTTTGCCTTGCACCATCATCCCTTTTGTCTTTGAATCTCTCCTGCCTTCCATCCTATCACAGACCTTCCCTTTTGGTCTTTCCCCCCTACCCCCCCTTTCCCTTGGTTAAAAATCTGTTACATCTCTAACTTTTTCCAGTTCTGACGAAGGGTCATCGACCTGAAACATTAACTCTGTTTCTCTCTCCACAGATGCTGCCTGACCTGCTGAGTATTTCCAGCATTTTCTGTTTTAATTCCAAACTTTATGCTGCTTCTCTAACTCTATGTGCAGCCATATATCACCTGGTGAGAAGAGACTTAATGCAATATATGCACTAACATTCCTGCCTAGCTGTTAAGCAAGTTTCTTGCATCCGTTTATAAACACACAGTGCATGATATCATTTTCGCATTTTAAAAATGGAATGATACTTTAAAAACATAATTCTGTCACTTACACATAACGTCATCATTACAAAAGGAACACTTGGGGCTTAAATCCTCCCCTTTAACGATTCCCCTTAAAGCCACTGTTCTCACCTACCTCATGGTATAATGCTGATAATACATATACTGAGGCCTGTCCTTCCCATTTTGAATAACCCTTTTCAATCAGTGGCCTGTAAACATGTCTGTTGCATAATAAAAAGAATAATCATTATTGTAGCACCAAACTAATTATTGCTCTATCTATCCAGCTATCTTTCTACTAAAAGGTACCGTATATTAAATCAACTTGTTATTTACCTGCTCTGGTGATTATTTGTCCATTGTACTCACCACAGTATTTCATTTTCACTGGAGGAGGACCTTCACACCCACAAGAGGTAAGATTGCATGCTTATTGTCTAACAGCATTCTAACTCTTAATTGGCATAATGATAGGATGATGACAATCAACCAACTTAACTCATCAGTCTGAAGGCGCAATTAAAAGTATTTGCTTGCCTATCAATGGTATAGTCTTCCTCATTCTCTGAATGTAGTTTATCCTACACATACAGATGATTAGGCTAAATAAAAACAATCATTGGACGTTGACCTTTTAAGATTTTTATGCTCGAGTTAGCCTCACAAGCCACAAGATGAACGCTAGCCTGCATTGGAAGGGGGCGTTAGTAGGAGAAATCGAGCAGATATAGGGGCAAAGGCATACACAAGAAGTAAGAAATCCCCAAGAGCTCCAGGTCAGAGTCAGGCAGAGGGGTGGTAGGAGGAAAGGAGCATTCTATATAGAGATGAACTACATTCCAACAGTGAGGAAGATCATACACAAAGCAGGTATCTAACTTCCTTCTTAACACCTTGATTTTAAAATTCTAGTCCTTGTGTTCAAATCAGTTCATGGCCTTGCCTCTCTCTATCTCTGTAACCTCCTCCAGTCCTACAACCCTCCTCCATCTCTGGCCTCTGGTGCAGCCCCCACTTCCTTTGCCCCACTACTGGAAGTTGCACCTTCAGCCGTCTATGCCCTAAGCTCTGGAATTCCCTCCCTAAACCTCTCTATCTCTCTCTCTCCCCTCTAAGGCGCTCCTTAAAACCTACCGCTTTGACCAAGCTTTTAGTCACCCTTCCTAACATCATCATCTTTGGCTCGGTGTCAATTTTTGATTGATGCTCCTGTGAAGTGCTTTGGGACGTTGTACTACATTAAGGGCACTTTATAAATGCAAGTTGTTTATCTTCCACATGTGAAGTAGTAAAATGGTAGAGGTAGGTAACCCTAGGAATTCATTTTATGGTCAGCTTAGATCACAGAAGCATTACTGTCTTGAGCTCAGAGATCAAGAAAAAATAAGTAGACTACTCCAAATAGCTGTCTTAGACATGAATCTGGACATATTGGTCCACAAGGTAACCAAAACACAAGCAAAATGAATCTTTAGCTTGCTTGTTAATTCAGAATCAGCTGAACTATAACTTTCACTTTACCGTTTCAAAAGCATTCCTAATTTTGAAAATTATTTCTCACCCTTAACCTGCTCTTTTCTAGTGGAAGGAATCTTGAATTAATGCCTGGTGCACTAGTCATAGAATCATACAGCACAGAAGGAGGCCATTCGGCCCATCATGCCTGTGCCAGCTCTTTGGTAGAGCTATCCAATTAATCTCACTCCCCTGCTCTTTCCCCATAGTCCTGTAATTTTTTTCTCTTCAACTATTTATCTGAATGTTACTATTGAATCTGCTTCCACCACCCTTCCAGGCAGTGCATTCCAGATCACAACGTGTTGTGTAAAAAAAATGTTTCCTCATGTTGCCTCTGGTTCTATTGCCAATCACCTTAAATCTGTGTCCGGCCCTTCTGGAAACAGTTTCTCCTTATTTACGCTATCAAAACCATTCATGATTTTGAACACCTCTATCAAATCTCCTCTTAACCTTCTTTGCTCTAAGGAGAGCAACCCCAGCTTCACCAGTCTCTCTTCCCTGCTACATTGCTGATTCTGTAGCTAATTCCTTGTTATCACCATTCCGTTTTTGATCTGCATGATGAGTCCTCCTTGCAGAGTGAAGTCATGGAGCATGCAGAAGATGGAAATTATCCATGAGACCACTGCCCCAATTAGTTGAGGCATCTGAAGCACATCTTGAAGATCTCAATGGTGTACTGCTATTGATTCCGGTTGTAGAATGAACTTCAATGTACTTATCCTCTGCTTCCCTTCATGGTTGGTGCAAGAGTTTCATGAGCCATGGATACACAAGGTAGTGCTGGTTTCCCCGGATCCATCTTTCCACTTTTTCCCCTCCAAATAAGGGTGGGACAGATTATTGTTTTCATGATCTTCCTGCCTAGCACGCCTGCTGTAGGCTAATCTTGCCAACCTCCTTCCCATCCTGCTCACCCCATCCACCACTACTCCTTTGGACTCTGCCCGTGGATCAACAATACCATCCCTCTCAGCATTTCCATCTTCACCATTGTCACCTCCAGACTCAACTATTCCAATGTTCTCCTGGCTGGCCCTCCATCCTTCATAAACTTCCAAAATTCTGCTGCTTATATCCTACCCACTCACCTATCAACCCTGTCCTTGCTGACTTTACATTGGCTTTCGGTCCCCCACTACCTCAAATTTCTCATCCTGTGTTTAAATCTCTCCATAGCCTTCAACCTATCATTGCCTGCTATGCCTTCTGCTGCCTGGCCCCACTCTCTGAAATTCTCTCCCTAAACTCTTCTACTTCCTTCTCTTCCTTTAAGACCCACCTCTTCGACCAAGCTTTTGGCCATCCCTCCTAATATCTCATTCTTTGACTGGGTGTCCATTTTTTCACTTACGTCTCTGTGAAGCGCCTTGCAATGTTTTCTCACCCTTAAAGGCACTATATAAATGCAAGTTGTAGTCGTAAAATGAAGGCATAATGAGAATTCCTGGGGAAGCAGGCGTATATCTGCATGTTATATTTCCTACTTATTGTGCCTATCAGTATCAAGCTTATTTACCCTAATGCATGTCTCAGCACTGCAGAGCACAGAAGCCACTTCCAGTAAACTGCAATTTGGCAGCATGTGAGAAATAGGTGGGAAGTGAGCACTACAACATAGCTCAGTGGTACCACTAATGCCTTTGATTTATACAGTTTCTGAGCTCTACTCCAGGAAGTGAGCATGTAATCTAGGCTGACACTTTAATGCAGTACTGATGGAGTATTGCATTGTTGGAAGTGCCATCATCCAGAGGAGATCATGGCCCAGAAATTCGGGTCGGGGGCTTCCCGCGGGTGCAAGCCCCCGATCTGCACTTACCTTGCGCGCCGGCCGTTGAGCTGTGGGCCCCCGTGGAATTCCGATCCGGGGCCTGGTCCAGCTGCCGGCGCGCAGTGCTTGCGTATCCCAGGGGCGCAGTTAGTTCGATGCGTCCCCTGAGATCACGTGGGCCATGGGGAGCCAATCGGAGCAGGGAATGCACCATTCATAAGTCTGACAGGAAGTGCTGTCAAGACTTATAAATACTATGGCCCCAAAGCAGCACTAAATCTTCAAATAATTTTTTTTTTTAATCTCATTTTTTAAATAAACTATAAATTACATGAAATAACTATTTTAAACAATAATTTAAATTTTTGAAAAAAATAATTTTACGGGGCTAAAAATAAACTTACCTTGCTTTAAAGTATTTAAAAATAATAAACCTGTGGAAAAATTGTTTTAATTTTAATTAATTCACCACTTACCTTGTAAAAAGCAGGCCTTACGCCTGCTTTTTACATTTCTAACTTCTGTAGGCTTACGTTCCCGGGAAAACCTGGAAAAAAAATGAAGTTCGATGCGCACGCGCAGCCTCTACTGCACACGCGTTCGACCTCTTAACAATACAATACAATACAATAATACAAATCGCTTTATTGGCATGATAAGGTACATCTTATGTTGCCAAAGCATCAAAATACATTTATGGTTGAACACATAAACGCGGTTCCATTCATACAGTGTATAAACAGGTATATCCTTGAGTTTATAAATATATTTTCGCCTTGTTTATATATACTCTTGTCTTAGTTTACTGGTTGTCTCTCTGTTCATGGCAAGCTGTAACATAGTGTGCCGCCAGTGTTACACAGCTTCTCTCCTCCCCCAGTAGGAATGGGAGTTTTTGGTTGTCAGTCAGATTTCTGAATTCAGGGCATATTTGTGAGAATTTTTGATAGAAATTCTCTCTGATGCCCTGATATTTTCCACAGGCTGTGAGGAAGTGCATCTCTGTCTCAACTACTCCCTGACTGCAGTGAGAGCATATCCTGTCTTCTCTTGGCAGCCTGGTCTGCCTGTGTCTGCCTTTTTCGATCGCTAGGCTATGTTCGCTAAGTCTGTACCTTGTCAAGGTTCTTCTCAGTTTGTTATCCTTTACCATGGTCAGGTAATCAGCTATGTTGTATTGTCTGTTTAGGGCCAAGTAGCAATTGAGTTTGCTTTGGGTTTTTGTTGTTTCTGCCCAATATGACAGATATTTTTCCTTTTGCTTAGCGACGATTGTGTTGGGTCGAATTCTTTGTGTTACCCTGTCACTGTCCTGGGGCTGGTTATTGTTAGTATTGTTATTAGTTACTTTATTGAGTCCCAGGACTAGTTGACTGAGGGTATTCTTCTTTATGGTCAGCTCTTGGCATTTCAGGGCGTCGTAGTGATAGCATTGGGGGTTGCTCATTTGTAGGTGATTCCAAAATTTGGTGGCTCTTTTTTGGATAGTGATTATTAATGGGTATTGGCCTAGTTCCGCCCTGCATGCGTTGTTTACTGTTTTCCTTTGAGTCCGGAGGATACTTTTACAGAATTCCGCATGTAGGATCTCAATTGGGTGTTTGTCCCATTTTGCAAAATCTTGTTGTGTTAGTGGTCCCCAGACCTCACTGCCATAGAGTGCAATTGGTTCAATTACTGATTTGAAAATTTTGAGCCAAATGCTAATTGGGATTTCTATTTGGATTGATTTTTTGATGGCATAGAAAGCCCTTCTTGCTTTCTCTTTCAGTTCATTCACAGCCAGTTTGAAGTTTCCCGTAGAACTGATTTTTAAGCCCAAGTATGTGTAGTGAGTGGTTTGTTCAATTTTGGTTGTTCCTACTGTGAAATTTATTGTGGGTCCATGTTGTTTGGATCTTTGCTGGAACACAAGGACTTTGGTTTTTTGGGGATTTATTGTCAGGGCCCAAGTCTGGCAGTACGACTCCAGCAGGTCCAGGTTCTGCTGTAGACCCTCCTTAGTTGGTGACAGCAGAACCAGGTCGTCGGCATAGAGGAGGAATTTAACCTTGGATTCATATAGGGTGAGGCCGGGTGCTGTAGATTGTTCAAGTAGTTTTGCCAATCCATTAATGTAAATATTAAAGAGTGTCGGTGAGATTGGCGAGCCCTGCGTCACCCCCCGCCCCTGTGGGAAGTATTTTGTTTGTTTGTCTCCAATTTTAACTGCACATTTATTGTTTAACCCCTCCTTTCAGGGGAAAGGAAGTGCCGGTTTCCCGCGCATGCGCAGTGCATGCAGGAAACCGGCACTTCCATTGGGCCTACGGGTGAGTACCCCGTGCGTACTCACCCATGGAGACCCGAATTTCTGGGCCAATAAACTGAGTCCCTGTTTGTCTGTTCAGGTGGATGCATTTAAATGGTACTATTTAAAGAAGAATAGGGAGTTCTCCTGGTGTCCTGGCTAATGTTCCTCTTTCAACCAACACCATCCAAAACAGGTTAACTGTTGAATTCATTTTATGCCTGAGGGACCTTGCTGCATGAGAATTAGCTGCCGCCTTTGCCTATGTAAAAACAGTGACTGCATATTAAAAGAAATTTATTGCATGTGAAAACTTTGGGACATCCTGAGGATGTGATAAGATGCTATATAAATGCAAGTTCTTTCTTACTTTTGCAATGGCTTTCTCAAAATGAATGCTCTGTTACCCTCCAATAATGTAGGCATTAGAGATCATACAAACAGTAACTTTCAGGTTTCTTTAAATGCAAATGTTATTAAGCGTACCTGGCAAAATCCAGAGTTTTTAACCTTACCTCATGCACCACTTGTGAAGAATAATATTCGAGTTTGACCAGAAGTAAGTGAGAGTCTCTGAGTTCCTGCACAGAATATAAAAGTTTTGAAACCTTCAGTATTTCCCTGATCTGTCAGTTCTTGCTACTATTCACAAAGGCAGAAATAGAGGGTAGACAGTGAGATAATAGTACATTTAATTGTGGTTTCATTAAGAAAATCATCTGTTTATCTGGTTACACATAGGATACACAGCTTAAAATAATGGCTTACCTAAAAATAAACTAGAGTGAGCCTGGGCCACAATGCAATAAACCCTTCAGGTTTATCATCAAGAGGTGATTTCCCAAAAGATCAATGATCATTTGCATTTTCAATCTTACATATACAACAGTTATTTATCTTAAGATATATGATGGGCAATAGATGCAAAGTAGCCATTACAAAAGCCAGGTAAGTGGAAGAAAACATGAAAGAGCCACATGGAAGAGCAGAAAACGAGAGAACACGATGTAATGCAATGTGGATGAGAGGGACAGGGAAGCACTAACAAAATACAAAGCTTTCTTGTGAAATAATTAGGAATTTTCCAATTGCGTGAGCCATTTAAAAAAATTTCTTCTCTGATTATCTGCTTATCTACATTATCTGATGTTGGATCACTGGCCCCAATATTTCCGAGGAGGTGGGGGAGGGAGCAGGAGAGGACTCAAATGAGTCCATGCAGGTCATGACCATGGCCGTGCAGACTTTGGATGCCAACTTGTCTGATGCTGTAAACAAGATGACTGATACCTTTTTTAAAATTCGTTTATGGGATCAGGGCGTCGCTGGCAATGCCAGCATTTATTGCCCATCCCTAGTTGCCCTTGAGAAGGTGGTGGTGAACCGCCTTCTTGAACCGCTGCAGTCCGTGTGGTGATGGTACTCCCACAGTGCTGTTAGGTAGGGAGTTCCATGATTTTGACCCAGCGACGATGAAGGATCGGCGATATACTTCTAACTCAGGATGGTGTGTGACTTGGAGGGGAACTTGGAGATGGTGGTGTTCCCATGCGCCTGCTGCCCTTGTCCTTCTAGGTGGAAGAGGTTGCGGATTTGGGAGGTGCTGCCGAAGAAGCCTTGGCGAGTTGCTGCAGTGCATCTTGTAGATGGTACACACTGCAGCCACGGTGCGCCGGTGGTGGAGGGAGTGAATGTTTAAGGTGGTGGATGGGGTGCCAATCAAGCGGGCTGCTTTGTCCTGGATGGTGTCGAGCTTCTTGAGTGTTCTTGGAGCTGCACTCATCCAGGCAAGTGGAGATTATTCCATCACACACCTTACTTGTGCCTTGTAGATGGTGGAAAGGCTTTGGGGAGTCAGGAGGTGAGACACTTGCCACAGAATACCTAACCTCTGACCTGCTCTTGTTGCCACAGTATTTATGTGGCTGGTCCAGTTAAGTTTCTGGTTAATGGTGACCCCCAGGATGTTGATAGTGGGGGTTTCGGCGATGGTAATGCCATTGAATGTCAAGGGGAGGTGGTTAGACTCTTGCTTGTTGGAGATAGTCATTGCCTGTGGCCTTAAACCGTGACACTGATCTTCACCAAGCTGGTCTGCAGCAGAGTAGTAGGAGAGATAGATAGATGTTTGGACTCTAGGGGAATCAAGGGATTTGGAGATTGGGTGGGAAAGTGGAGTTGAGGTCAAAGATCAGCCATGATCTTATTGAATGACAGAGCAGGCTCGGGGGGCCGTATGGCCTGCTCCTGCTCCTAATTCTTGTAATGTGGCACTGGCCCAGGATAGGGATGCTGGGGAAAGGGGACATGTAAGTGGGAACTCCACTCAAAGAGCTCCCACTTCTGACCTGTTGCCCCCCCCCCCACCACCCAGCCAGCACCTGACATGTTGCCTCGTCGTCCGGTGGCCAAGTTTGCCCGTGAAGATGACGCAATCTCTGGGTCTCCAAGCAGCCGGACTCTGCTTCTGCTGAAGCCACATGGGATGCACCATGTAGAAGCAGTAGGAAGAGTAAATTGAAGAAATTCTAATTCAGCAATGATATGCATATTGGTGTTTGACATAATGTAAAGTTTCCTTTTTTTTTTATAATGCCACATAAGATATAATGAAATATGAGTAATATAAAAATATTAGCATCACTTCCATATCTTGCCCGTTATTGCATCCCGAGGGCCAACTCACCCTTTCACTTGTTTCATGATGAATGTCAATATATGACAGAACCCATAGAGCGGATCTGTAATGGGTGGATGAGTGGTTGAAGCCCTATTTAATGCAAAATGAGGGGCTGGGTTGGTTAGGGTGGGAGGGGTTGATGCTGGGAGCGGACCACGTGATTTCATTTGCTGTTTCCGAGGTGAACCTTCGCGATATTACGGCATCCCCAGCAGCAATGTAAGTGGTTGGTCTGGCGACGGGTGCCCCATCTTCATCCTCCTCCTCCTCTATGTTCTCATCTGAAGATGAGCCCCTTTGTCCTCCTCCACCTGGAAAACCTCCCTCATGTGGGCCTCTCTCCTGTGCACGCGCTGATCCCACCACAGTACGTAGTTGCTACCGTGGATGGTGTGATGGTGTTCCTCTTCTGATGTGCTGCCAAACACATTGGCTGGAAATTTCACAGGTAAGAATGGGTGGTTGGAGGCGTGGAGGGAAGTGAAAGTTGTAAAAACGTTAAACCCGACCCCAAATCAAATCAAATCAAATCAAATCAACTTTTATTGTCATTGTTAGTGCACAAGTGCAGTACAACGAAATGTAGGCTTGCGGCTCCCGAGAGTGTACATTTAGATTAAGACATTTAAACATTCAACATACATTTGGCTTGTAATACATTAACATAAACATAACCATAATAAAGTGCATTGGCAGATGTGCAGGCTTTAGAGTTTATTTGTGGAGTTCAGTAGGATGACAGCCCTGGGAAAGAAGCTGTTCCTAAATCTGGTCGTACGGGTGCGAATGCATCTGTAGCGTCTCCCAGATGGCAGGAGGGCGAACAGACTGTGGCTGGGGTGGGTAGGGTCTTTGATGATGGACCGTGACCTCCGTAAACAGCGTTTCTGGTATAACCTCCTTTCACCTTTCACTCAGGCGGGATGGGAGGGGAGGGGTGGAGGGCTACCAACCTGCTGCCAGGAGGCGGATTGGCAATTTATATATTATAATTAGGCCTGAAGCCTCTACCTTAATCAGCTTTGCAGGTTTTACTGCAGGCGGCCAGGGATCCTGGGGCTCGGGATTCCCAGTGGTTGCAACGAGGTAGCTTCAGCCTCGAGGGATAATCCTTGTGGGCCAGGAGGAGCAGGAGTGCTTCCTCATGGCCATCCATCAAGCTCCCACACCATCAACCTGCACCCCCCGGGGTCGGGGTTCAGACCCCCCCCCCCCAGGGATCAGACCCCCCACCCGGCCTGGAACAGTAATCCCCCTGGGTTCATGACTCAGCCCTGGGGTCGGGGATCGGACCACCTCCCCCACCCACCCTGGGGAATGGGAACCCCCCACCATCCTGGGCCCAGCACCTACCTGGTACTGTGGCCTCCTGGTTTAGATTTTGCTTGGGGAATTTTTTGGGGGGTCAGCAGGCGCATTCAGTGGTGGATCGGGAGGGAAAAAAAATTCTTTTAACAGCGGATCGGGACCCCGCTGACAACCCGCCGCCAGGCGCCTTTCCCAGATGTCGGGTCTGTCAGTGCTGAACAGACCCGATACGCAGCGGCGGGGGAGGCAAATCAGATCATTATGACCTTGTTAACAGCCCATTAAGAAATATTTTGAACTCACCTTTACATTTTACGAGGTCGTCCACAGGGTAAACGCTGCTCGGGTATCACGTCAGGTAAGCAGGTTGGGAGTTGTATGACCATGGAATCATCTCATTACTTTACAGCTGCAAATGTGCTATAAAAACTCCCATCTCACAAGTGTTTACTTTCCAAGCTCAGAAGCTCTACTGCATTTGGAAGACAGATTGAGCTTTATGCAGGTTGCAAGTGTTTGGAGCAAACTCTCGATCCAGTGTCACCTCATTGGAACAACCTCTCTCGCTATTGACAGTTCTGTCATCTCAAGTTCACCTGCCATTGATTACCCTTGAAACTATCTCACCTTGGTTCTCAGAATCCCACCATGATCAGCCCCAACACCAGCAACAACACCAACCTTCTCCGCAATCAACTGATTCTGCACAAGATAGAGGGCATCACCATCCGACCACATTGCTGCCCGGGATGCCAGGGATGGCCTCACCATAGCCACGTTTACTTCACTTGATGCTGTACACCCTGGCTGCCACATGATGCGCCAGGTTGGCACTACCCCACATCAACACCATAAAGCATCCCTACAATGCCCAAGATATTCCTTTTACACTCATCACCATTGCAGGGGGTACCATCATATCTCACCATTCACTGCAACTCACTAAGCCACTTCCAAAGGTGCACACAGATCTGTCCAAGAATGCAAAGTGTTGAAAATAAAAGTTTCAATGTTTGACATCAAATTAACAGAAACTTCACATGAACATTGGCTAATGTTAGTTGGTATGAATGCACTAGGATGAGTGTGAGGGTTGGCTAGTGAGATGGGGAAGTGATAATGCAGATAGAAAGGGATGGGTGGAAGGTAAGTTGGTGTGAGTAAGGATGTGCGGGAGCAGGGTAGGGAAGACAGAGTGATGGGAATGTGATAAGTGGCATAGCAGGATGAGGTTGAGTGTGGCTTTGCAGTAACATTTCGTGATCTACTGAGACCACTGAAAGGTTGAGCCACTGAAGCCTGGTCCTCCTGACGATATCCTTGCGTGTGTCCTCCTGTGCAATGTGCAACCAGGCTGCATTGGTCTCTTGGGGCGGTCTCTTCCACCCATTGGAAGTGGGAAGGAGGATTAGGTTTGCAGATATTCTCATCATCGAGCCAATGACCATGGCCTCAGCAATGCCCTTTCCCATGATGGCCAGCACTCAATGGGGGTTAAAATATGCAGGTGAGCTTGTCCTCCTCCAGTTCTTTCCTGCAGCCTCCTGTATGCACCACCTTCTCCTGCAAGTAAGAGGGAAGTGTGTCAGTGAGTGTCCTGTAATATGTTTGGGTGATGTGGCTGTCATGATTGCTGCCAGTGCATGCGAGCTGTGACTGCGAGACTGGCAACAGTGCTAAGTGTGTGTGAGGGTGAGGTAAAGCAGATGAACTGACGGGTTGAGTACTGATTGATAGCGATTGTTGGTAGGTGGGTGGTGGGAGCATAGTGAATTGAGCAGTGGTTGAGGCTAGTGGTGCAGTTGGTAGGATATGCCATTTGAAGACTGAACTCACTCACCCTGACCATTAAACTTCTTCTTGCATTTATTTAATCCATGTTCTTGGAGCAACACTCCTGGCATTGACCATCACTGCTACTTCTTTCCACTGCCTCCTGAGCATATGTCTGGAAGGCTACAGGATGTCTCTCCTTCTCTCCACGTCTTGCACCAAGACATCCAGTGCACTGTCAAAAAACCTTGGTACTCGCTCTCTCGCACGTACAGCCATTCCTCAAAATATCACAGCACAGATTCACTTTTCAATGGACTCCCACCACTTCTTGCAACCACAATGCACCTTCCCTTTAAGAGCTGCAGGCTACCTTTAAGAAGCGCTAGCCACTTGCGATATTGGGCCCCTTGCTGATACATGCAGCCATTGAACAGCACTGGTAGCACTACCTGTAAAGCAATGAATGGGCGCGGGTTAATCACCTAAAGCCATCCCCGCGCCTGTTTTCGGGGGTTATCCAATTGAACCCACTTCATCTCCATTTATTCATTGTTTCATCTAATCCTGTGTGTCCTGTTGTAACTTTACCATCTGGCTAACTGCTTTTTGTATCTGAAGGTGCATTTTAGTAATTTTCAACATTAAGTTCATTGGATTAAAATTCAAGTAACAGTTTTTGGACAGTGAAAAGTAAACTTAGGCAAGCTTAAAAACTAGATAGTATTTGTCAATCAGTGACTACCTTTTATTCATTTATTTCCACCTTCTTTTCCCACCAATTTTTCCTTCTCTCTCTCCTGAAGTCATTGGGGTAGATTTTGATTTTGTGCTATAGCGAAAATGATGATAGCGAATTAGCAGACTGTTTTACATCTTTCCTGATTTTTATTTCCGTTGACTTCAATGGAAATAGAAACTGGAAGAGATGTAAAACAGGCTGCCAATTCACTATCACCCTTTTTACACTATTGCACAAAGTCAAAATCTACCGCAATGACCTCTTGCTGCAGTACCTTTCCATTGTACTGTGTGCCCCTCTAGTCCCCTGTCATGGTGGCCATTCTTCATGTGTGAGCCTAGATAGTGAGTTTCAGTAGACTATTCAATTGCTAAGACCATCAGTGCCAGAGTTGACCTTGTGACCGTCACAGACACTTTCAGGAAAGGTCACTGGATAGTGAGCAGAAGCAGGATTCCTGACTTTTCCTTCCCCAACCCATGGGTGTGATGCTAACTGTGCATCCATACCAATCCTGCAGGCTGAAGTCAGCTAAACCAGCATAGGCCAGGGATCAAATCTTGGACGCCTTGGTCTGTGTGGTTCAGTTACTTACTGTCTTAACCAATTGAACCATCGGGGGCCCTAGTTAGTAATTTTAAAAGCATGGATAGATGGGGACCTCAGCTGAAGTAAAATTGACCCTGCATTTGGAGACCAGTCTCTTTAAACATAATCTGAAAGAAGGTCCAAAGGAGGTCATTATAGACAATTATCACTGTAATATATTTACTAAAGGTTCTAACCACATTCTATAACACCAACAAAGGTTAGCTATTGTTTCTTTCAATTCAAATAATTTTTGGGAAAAAACTCTTCTCTCCTATGCAGGGTGTGTTGTGTAGCAAGGCACCTACCACCAGTCTCGATAAAACCTCCGATCTCCAAACCGCATCAGCTCAGCAATAAAGTTCAAGGTTGAATGGAAGAACCCATGGAAAAATATGAGCCACATGAAGTGATTAGGAATCTGTAGGAGGAACCAAACATCATTGAAAATTCTTTAATTGCAAATAGTGTCATTTTCACTCTATAGGGGCAAATTTAACTCCCTCCACCTGGCAGAAACAAGATGATAGCGGAATTGAGGTGGTCAACATATTGCTGGCACTTTAACTCGGGTCTTCCGCTGGGCGGCCCAGGCATCCATCTGAATCAGGCAGGAATCTCATTAATCTATGCAAATAGAGGTCCTATGATGTAAAGGACCCTGATGCAATTTAAAGGGCCTACTGGTGTGTGCTGTGGACGCTAAGCTCAGTAAAACCTGGCAGTCAGGAGAAATGGGCCCCAAAAAGGTAAGTCTAAATAATTTTTGTGGGGCAAGGAGGAGTGGGAATGTTCCTGCAAGTGCCACAATAATAATGAGTCACTAACGTCCTGATCTCTGCACCCCTGGCACGACTTCCAAGCTGCCCAATATTATGCTGTCCTCAAGCCGGCAAACTCCAGTAGCATCAGGGTGCTCATTCAGGGTGTCCAGCTTGCTGGCTGTAAGTTAATGAGGCTTGGGCCTTGAAAAGGCTCGTGTCTCCCACCAGAGGCATCAGGCAGAGGTCCAGCACACGCTGCCAGTCAGCAACCCGAAAGTTAAAATCTACCCATCACTTTACATACAGAAAAGGAGAGTGCACAAACTGTCACCTGTGAATCAAATTGTCAGCTTTTGCTGTGGGCTTGTTGCCATGTGAAATTGGATATAAAGCCATACAAATATTTTTCCTTTCGGAACCCTATTATAAATTTCCAATCTGCCTCAGGTTTTCTCTCACGTATATCAATGCTGATCACTCTTGTAAGCAGTCTGAGGGCTAAAAATTCGTGGCCGCCACGAGAGTTGCCTTGGGTTAACGGCTGCTGAAAATGGATGAAGTGCTACCAGAGAAAATTTTGCGCTGGGGGCTAAAGATTTTTAGCCCAGCGCTAACTTTCCATATTACGCCCTCCAGGTAGCATTAGTACAGGCATGGGAGTCAAATTTCCCATCCAGGAGCGGCATTCCAGCTTCCAACAGCCTCTGGAAGCGAGACAATAGAGTTCGCTAGGCATTGTGGGAAATTAAAAGGGCAATGCATTTAAAGGGCAATGCCTTCTGAATTAATAAAAATGAAAATGAAGTGAAAAAATGCAGTTTGCAGCCCTTACTACCTTTTAAAAAAAAAACTTATATTAAAAAGTCCCAAATGGGAGTCTTCAGCTCTTAATGCTGAATTTCCTTCGGAACCTCAAAAAATGGAAAAAGTGCTTCAGTACTAACACAAATGGCTCAGCAAGCCAGGGAAGGGGCACCCAGCACTCCAGCTTTGTGCAGCGGGTCAACATTGCAAGAGAGATCCTCTACCCACAGCGGCCAGGAGGCCCTCCAGAAAGAACAATGTGGGACCACATCACCGAGGCCTCCACCACCTGGCTCCTGTGCCCAAAGAAGCTTCATGACATCAGACCAGTGGTCAAGGTCAGTGAATGCATCTTCAAAAGCCGTCTCATACCAACTTCCAACTTCACCACTAACCTCACACATTTCTCAAGGCCCAACTCCCCCCTCATCACTCATCTACCAACAATCTGTACCAAACACAAGGCACACCTCCCATTCCTAGCTTCAATTCACTCCCTTGGAGGAGACAGTGCTGGCTTTTCTTGGCAGGGCATGGCTGAGCCCTTGGCTAGCAGCAGGACAGAAAGGATACAAGATGCTGGTAACCTCATATGTTATCCTCCTTCTGGTATGCACCTCTTGCCTTCCCGCCCTCCTCTCACCACAACTCCACCTTTGTGCCTTCCTCATTTCACACACCCAAAAATGCAGCCTGCCCAGCCAGTGGTTGGTCAAGAAGAGGGAGAGGAAAGTGAAGAACAAGAAGAAACACCATCACTCGATTTGACACTCCCAGCTGCCAGCTCCTCAAGGTCGACCAGCAATACCATTTGCAGTGTCCCCCACTGAAAGTCAGCAGCCTTCCACCAGCCATGTTGCAGCCACTGGGGTAGCACTGCATGACATCAGTAGGATAGGCACAAGACAGACACCAAGAGAATGCATACGGGTGATGAGTTGATTTCTTGATGTCATATTGGATGGATAGATGTATAAAGTTGGATTGGAAAGTTTGCTTTGTGGTGGCTTCTATTTCAGCATCATGGCCAAGAGGACGCTGTGATGGTCAGTAACAGAGGGAAGGTAAGGTGCGGGACTACTGTTGAAAGGGGAATTGGGGTTGTGGTCACTGCTACCATGATTCCATCCCGGATATCCTGGCCAGAAAGGGGCTGTCTAGGTTGCATCCTTCCTTCTCCTCTTCTGCTTCCTCCTCTTCTGTTTCTCCCTCTTCTGCTTCCTCCTCTTCTGTTTCCTCCTCTTTGGCTTCTTCCTCTTGTTTCTTCCTCTTCCCTCTGCGAGCGGATGCTGTAAATCTGAAATGACAGCATAAAATGTTGGAAATACTCAGCAGGTCAGGCTGCACCTTGACCTGTGACGTGAACTCTGTTTCTCTCTCCACGGATGTTGCCTGACCTGCTGAGTATTTCCAGCATTTTCTGTTTTCTCAGAGGCCTTCCTTTACCATCTGAGGCCTTGCGAGCATCCAGCAGCACTCCCTAAACACTTAAAAAAAACTTTTAACATCTATTGCAGCAAGCCACTACTTCAATAAAATCAAAAAAACTCAGTCCAAAACCTTAAATGCAAACTTACCTGAAAGATGTGTGTGTCTCTTTAAGAGGTGCTGACAGCGCCTCCGTCAGTCTGCTACACGCTGGATTTACATGGTAAGCTTAGGATCCTGCGCTGAACTCAGCACAACGGTCCAAGTTCGCCGTGGTGATGTTAAGTTTGCGTGCGTCACCTCTCCTTCATTTTAATTTGCAGGGCGATGGATCTTAGCGGCAGCGCTGCCGAGCCTGGGAGAATGGAGGACGCCGTGGGACCCGCCACCAGCTGGCAAAAGAGCGGTGGCCGTCCACTTCTCGCTATTTTTTGCCAGTAATGTGTGGCGTTAAGCCCCTGAATTTTAACCCTGAGTGTCTTATGTTCAGGAGTATGTCCATATTGCCTATTCAACAGCACAACCCAGGATTGGAATAGGACCCCTTGTGAACTGAACTAGATATTGTGGGCAAGAAATTGTGCTTGTTAGTGCCCATTTTTTGGGCGCTACGAGAGCCCTAAAATGGTATCTGCGGTGCACGCACACTTGTGGGACGATTCACGCCAGACGCCATATTGGTGCAAGCCTTAGCGCGAGCGCAGTGAACCACCAGAAGTATGCACAGCAGGCAGATCATGACGTCAATCAGCGTGCAATACGGATTTGACGCCAGCAATGCAATTTTGGAGCTCAACGCTCAAGCCAATGCCCTCTCGTAACCTCACACAGCTGAAAATGTATTCGGGATTATCACTTTACAGATTAGTTGCTGGTTGATTTTTTTGGCTGTTGGTACAATTCTACATGTGTTTGGTGCTTTCTAGAGGTGTTTCAAGTTACTAAAATCTACAGGGAGTGTTGTGGCAGATGCTGAAGGACTTTTTGCTGACCTCAAGACTTGTGCACAAAACAGTTGCTCCCAGACGTGGGTGCACTAGTAGGCATTCCCCTTGGAATACAGCATGACTTGGAGAATGAACAGAGGCCACACAGAGCGGGTCAAGCTGCAGCACTCAGATGTTGGGTGGCTGCTGCTTGTGCTGCAATGGAAACTGCGACATCAGCCATCAGTCGCTATATCATGGTTGGGTCCACAAGTATGCCAATGGAGTTGACCACCACTTCCATGCTGGAAAGGATGGGCTCCAAGCTCTGTGCCAAGTTGGTGCTGGACTTCTCCATGCTCCTTGACATTGACCATAGGTTTTCTGGCAGGCTTCCCCGTCGAAGTCCTCATCTGAGTCCTCTTCAGCAGAAACTGTGTCCGACCTCGCCCTTCAGTGAGTTGCCACCTGTGCTATCCTTGCCCCCTGTCCTGGCTGCAGCCCACTCGTGCCCGGTGTCTCATCGCATGCAGATTCTGCCTCTAATCTATCTTCTAAGATACGCGCAGTGCCACTATCTAAGCTGGTGGCTGTGAGTGTGAAATCAAGTGACAGTGCGGTGTCTTCATCATCACTCTCCTCTTAGTGTTCCTCCACTACCTGGCCAGGTTGCACCTCTTGAGTATCTGAAAGGAAAAAGGCAGAAGGGTAAAACTGTGGTGCAGGGAGGCGGGGAAAGTAAGAGGTGCATGCTTGCACCATCTGCAGCTTGTAAATCAGAAGAGAATGTGGGATGTGAGAAGGACGGTTAGGTATGAGGATACCGTCATCATTGATGGTTTCAGCCTCGCCGCTGGCCATGGCCTCAGAAATGGCCATCCCAATAATGGCTAGCACGTCTCCTCCATGGGGGTTAGGACATGCAGGTACACCTGTCCCCCTCCAGTTAGCTCCTGCTGCCTTCGTTTTTGCGCCACTTTGTCCTGCAAGAGAGAGGGAAGTGTGTCAGTGAGTGTGTGCAACCTGTGAGATGTGGTTGCAAGGCTTGCAGCAGTGCTATGTGTGTGAGGGTGAGGTGAAGCATATGAATGTTAGATATGAGGCCTGATTGATAGAGATTGTTTGTAGGTGAGTGATGGGGGTATGGTGATTTGAGCAGTGGCTGAGGCTATTGGTGCAGTTGGTAGGATATGGCCTTTGAAGATGCATTTGCCTACCTTGACCACTCGTGTGAAGTCATTGAAATTCTTGCGGCACTGCATCCAGGTCCTTGGGGCTTGACTCCTGGTATTGACGTCCACGGCAATCTGCTCCCACTGCCTTTTGACCATGTGTCTAGAGGGCTGCCTTCCTCCCTGCGGAAACAGGACATCTCTCCTGCTTTCCACCTCCTCCACCAAGACCTCCAGTGCAGCGCCTGAAAAACTTGGAGAACCTGCTCCTTTAAGAGGTGCAGGCTAGCTTTAAGCAGTGCAGGCTAGCTTTAAGTGGTGCTAGCCACTCATGATATTGGCCCCCTTCTGATGAGTCCAGCCAATGAACAGCATGCAGAGATCATTCAAATGAGAAAGCAGCATGAAGCTGGCGTGCTGCCTGCACTGCAATCAACGGGCATGCGTTAATCGCGCATTGCGATCCCCGCCCCCGTGTCTTTCGAACATGTGCTTCTCCAATATTTTTGAAGGCGGACCACAAAACACTTGGTGGAATGAGGCCAAATGCAAATCGTGTCAAATTTTGTTTGATCACGCTCATGTGAAGTGCCTTGGCACATTTTACTACATTAAAGGCACTATATAAATGCAAGCTGTTGTTGGTAAGCTGTTTTATTTCACAGCAGTTAATATATAAGATAACAGTCAAAAGAAATTCTACTTACTTAACTCAATTTAACTTCTTTCAAAAAGGGGAAAAACCCAAATGATTTGCCCCTTCTGTGGGCAGACTCTTGTTTTTGGCATAACAGTATCTTTCTTTCCTTACAACTTCTAACTGCAAAAACAGACCTCCTGCATTTTCCCTTTAGCCCCATGCCCAGGCCAACACCATGTAGTCTTTTGTTTTAAAACCTGACTGTTCCCAAGCATGAGTTTTTCTCCTTCCTCTGTTCATTTTGATCCCAGGACACAGATGGATGGTGTTCACATGAATAGAATCATCCTCACTACAACAGGTGTGGATGTGTGTTAGCTGTCTTAGTTGAGAGATAATGAATTGCTTAATATCCTGGTCATCCTGAGTAATGGACTCTTGTTGTATTAGGTGCTTTGATTTTCCAAACAGTCTCATCTGGCTTTAATGCACATCTTCAATACCTGCAGTCTGTGGCCTTATTTTTTAACTTGTGCAAATTCACTTTGTTTTAAAACACAACACTTAACATAACTCAATCCCAAAATCCTTTCTGTGAAAAAGATTGGAAATCCAAAAACTTGACAACCTCTAACTGCAGTCATAGGGAGATTGCCATCATGCCAGTTATGGGCACTGCAGTCATTCACAGATTTTACAAGTGACAACACTGTATTCTAACCCACTGCTCCAACTAGTCCCCTCATAAATGTGTTTTTAAGCTGTTATAATGCTCATAAAACAAAACAAAACAAAACCATTCATAAATATTAAATATACAAGAGGGTACATGGGTCCAGTTGTGATATTATGTACAGTTTTGGTGGTGACGCTATCAAATTGTAAGCACTGGAGAGGATCAGAGAAGAGTAATAGCGGAATGGCCTATCAGGAAAGGTTTAAAAACCTCACTCTCTACAGTCTTGACAAAAGAAGATTAAAGGATTGAAACATATAAAATATCAAATGGCTTAGACAAAGTAAAACCTAAATGTTATTTTAAAATAAAGCAGAATAATAGAAACCAGTCACACCAGACAAATTGCTTAATGCAAAAGCTGATAGAATAATCTACTAGGGAAGGTAGTAGAAATCTAGGCATCTGCAGCATTTAGAACACAGTTAATCTGGGAGAGCTGAATACTAGAGGGATGATGTTTAATGAGCCAAATGGGCTTTTCTCATCCTTGACCTTTCTAATGTTCTTATGATATCGCACTTGAACAAGGCGTGAATCTAATTGTATAATATATGAGTGATGAAGCCACAGGTGTACCATGTCCAAAATGAATAAATATATATAGTGTGGTAGCTGGTACAAGCTGCATATGTATTTCCCAGTCATGTTAGTTTTAATCTGGAGCATGCTTAAAGTGCCAGTGCTCTGGCTTTCTCCATGTCTGAACATGCAGGATGTTACCATACAGTCCAGTTGACTGGTTTTATAGTCAGCACACAAATGATCATCAATGAGTGCACTGAGGTGAACAGTGATATGAAAGAGACAGATTACAAGCTAGGCAGAAGTTATTAAAATCATATATGTTCAGCTGCCTATCATGAGGCGTTGACCTTAGAGTGATTGGCATATTCATGTCTCTTATTTACATTTTAGGATTGCCTCTGTTCAGAATAAAAGCATGATTGATGAAGAATGACATTACCCACCGCTATCAGCAGCAGCTGATGAATCATTATAGTCAGCTTCATCTCCTAAAATTAGTTTGAATAGAGATAAAGTTAATCAACACCAACTACTATTTTTAAAAAACTCTTAGTGCTGCAAGCAAATTTTGAAAAGAACACCTTACTTACAACAAAAGGCTGCATTGAGTTTCGAGTCACTGGCAAAACCCACTGGATGAAGAAACATTCATTACTTTTTATTATTCTGTCTGACATCATTATCAAAGAAAACATAGTATGAACAGTGTGTATCAGTAAAATTTAGCAATATAAGTCGGTAAAGAATTAAATGGTTGTGAGTTGCTAAATAGGAAACTCACACGATCACTAGCAGCCAAATAAAATACTACTATTACTTGATAAGCAACATTGAAGTCACTGGCAGATAAAGCCATCTATTCCATAAGTGATCACAAACTGCTGACAAGTTCTTTGGTCAATTGCTTCACCAACCCTGTCAACCCGATTACAATTCCAAGTTGCTTTTCACAGCCACTTTAGAATTTCTATCCACATCAATTGAACAATTTTCTTTTTTAAAGGATTTAAATGCTATTTAACCCACATAAATTTGTCAATATTATCTATGTAGTTAATACTTTTGGTATATATAGGTTAGAAATTACTGTGGTTATAATAGCAGCCAAGTCCTTAATGCACTCCTTTTATCTGTTATTTTACAGAGGCATTAACCCATTTAAAATAACTAGAATCAACTTGTCCCTGCATAACTAAAGTCTTACCAACATTGTCCTACAATATTATAAATGCACGAAAGTTTTTCAATTAAGTTTAGGGACAATATTCAGAGAAATATTTATTATTTATGGTGTTAGAAATATAATTTCTCCTCTAATTTCTCTCATTCTTCAGATAGCCTTGACTTGTGCTGGTTCCACAGGTGTCAGCAGTCCCTCAGCCAAATGACCATTCTTTAGGTGTGTGTGTCGACAGTGAGTGCTGGCAGGCTATCGCTAATGAGGAGATATCACAGCCAAGCTCAGTGCTGTCCTCACCCAATGTCCCAGTATTAGAACCCTTTATGGGCACCACTGTCTCCTTCTGCAGGCTACCTTCCATTGCTGTGGCTCACATCTGCTCAGAAATATCAGGGGGAATTTTAACATGGGTTAGGTGGGTGGGGGGGGGGGGGGTTAAATGGGCAAGAATTCCAAGCGTGTCGGGAAGCCCCGGGATCGGAACCCACTCCGCCTCCCAGGGTCGGGAATCGGACCTACCTGGTCCTGCAGCCTCCTCCGGAGTGCTTCCCCACCTAACTGGAAGCCAAACCTGTCAATCAGGCTGACTTTCAGCCGTGAAACCTGTCAAAGCCAAGAGTTCCACGCTGTGGAGTTAAATCTCCACAGCATGCGGGGAAACCCAGATTTCCCATCCAAAACTGTCCCCTGCACCCACCCCCCGCCTACACAACCTGCCCCAGTAAATATCCAGCCCATCAAGGCTAATGCTCTTCTGCATCACCGTGTTACATAGTAAGCAGGGCATTAAAAAGATTTTGCATTCCAATTTTGATGCATATTGTAGGGCACTGATTGAACCAAGTGCCTGAAACAATTTTGAACAAGCCGAAGGTTCGTTTTGAAGCGTTTTAATGATTTCAGGCCATAAGCTGGTCATCCACAGCCAAGCATGTAAGTCATCACTTTCAAACTAGTGAGGCACTATAGATGAACTCAAAATGGAAAACTGATGTGTTGATTCTGGGAAGTTTTCTGTTAACTGAATGATAAGATTTTGGGCACTGCTTACAAGCTGTCCATTTGAGTGTTACTCTTTCTGGTTAACACACGTCATCACGCTGTGGCTAGGTGCCTATATTTCAGAGCGCCTTCAGTGTGCCAGTGCAGCCTTCGGTCGCCTGAGGAAGAGAGTGTTTGAAGACCAGGACCTCAAACCCGGCACTAAGCTCATGGTCTACAGGGCAGCAGTGATACCTGCCCTGCTGTATGCCTCAGAGACATGGACCATGTACAGCAGGCACCTCAAAGCACTGGAGAGGTACCACCAACGCTGCCTCCGCAAGATCCTGCAAATCCATTGGCAGGATAGGCGCACCAACGTCAGTGTTCTTGCTCAGGCCAACATCCCCAGCATCGAAGCTCTGACCACGCTCAATCAGCTCTGATGGACGGGTCACATTGTCCGCATGCCCGTTACGACTCCCAAAACAAGCGCTCCACTCGGAGCTACGACACGGCAAGAGAGCCCCAGGTGGGCAGAGGAAACGCTTCAAGGACACCCTCAAAGCCTCCTTGAAAAAGTGTAACATCCCCACCGACACCTGGGAATCCCTGGCCCAAGACCGCACAAAGTGGAGGAGAAGCATCCGCGAAGGCGCCGAACACCTCGAGTCTCTTCGCCGGAAGCAAGCGGAAGCCAAGCACAGGCAGCGCAAGGAGCGCACGTCAACCCAAGCACCCCATCCACCCGCCCCTTCAACCACCATCTGCCCCACCTGTGACAGAGACTGTAGGTCCCGCATTGGACTAATCAGTCACCTGCAAACTCATTTTTAATGTGGAAGCAAGTCATCCTCGGTTCTGAGGGGCTGCCTAAGAAGAAGATATTTCAGATACAACCCAAGAATTTCAGAACCCGTGGAAACTCTGCAATTGTATAGAAGCATGGATGAATCTAGATGGCCCTATGATTACTGTGTCCAGAGCCTCAGGAGTGCAACTGAATGTTGTGCAATGAGTGATGCCTGTGTCATTTTGATAGTGTTTAATGGAGCCCCTAGTGTGGAAACAAAGAGGGTGACTTTCTGAATGGGAAGCTTTTGGAGGTGGGACTCCCAATTGTTGGGTTTCAGTTCCGCCTCCATCAGCTTCTGGCCAACCAGCGGGATTTTCCCCTGATTGACCTTGTTAAGCCCGCCCGGCGGGTTCAGCAGGCCAATTAGGGTGAAGGCAGTTGCAGAGCACGTCAACGTATGAAGTGTCATCTGTAAAGAATTTTTGAAAGAAGAAATGTCATTGTTTGACAGCCGTGTGAAGCTGTCAAACAGTGACATTCTGTGTAGTTTGATGAGTGCTTGTGTTCAGGACTCATCAAACCTTTCTGCTTTGCAGAAATCAGCTGGCTGTTGGATCGGAGGATGCAGCAGCCAGTCTGTGATCTCTACAATGGAGATGTCAGGGACTCTGGCTCCACAGCAGCTAAAGGCTGTAGGTAGAAAAAAAGGTAAGTTAACATTTTCTAACACTTTACACTCCACACTTGCACCCATCACTCACCTCTACATCACACTTTCAGACCCCTCCAACCCCCGCAGACCCACTGCTCGCCTCCTACACCCTGGCGAGGTTCCCCCAGGTCAGGAAGCCCGCACTTTGGGACGAAAAATGGGGATAATCCTATTTTCTACCTGTTAACAGGCAGTTAATAGGCTTTAATCCCTTCCCGCCTCCAAGGAGACGGGACCCGGGGTGGGACGGCTTCCCGCTCCAGGCAAGAGGGCACGGAGGCGGGTTGGGGGTGGGTTTGCCACCTGCCCCCAAATTCTGCCATTTTCCCGGCAGTCTCGCCTCCATACCCGCCTCCTCGGGGCTGAGAAAATCGCCCCCAAAAATTCCTGAAAGGCATTCAGCATATGACAGATATCAGGAGCACATCTCTGTTTAGATGAAAGCAACAGAATCACTGTTGCTCTGTCAAGATCAAGTCATTGGTCTATAAATCCTCTGAAAAAAAAAATCTGCTCTTCCGAAGTCTCATTCCTCTAAATAATCCATTGCTGAAAAGCATTATTGGCACTAAAGTGAACACTGCATGCATGAGACATTTCTGCAATGGTAGATAAAGGGACATGTCAAACACAAAGGGCAGATGCTGATCTTGTTACACTTCCACTTCATCCTTGCAACATTTCAGAGCTTTAAGGAGAAGGGTATGCAATGTTTAAAGTGTGACCAGATCCACACCAACATGGTTAACTTGCATGTTATATAGCTGCACTGGGCACAATTACTGGAGCAGATGGGTTCTCCAATCTATTCACTACACTGGTACATGATCAGCAATATTCCTCACATTGCTCCAGAATGTAGCCTTTCTCAACTCCATAGAGACATCATAAGATTTTTTCTGCAAGGGGTGGGGGAGGTGAAGGGAGGGAGGTGAGAGGCACCTGCTTCACTTGTGCCTTGGAACTGAGGTGAACACCCGTTGGAACATCCTTCAATGAGCAAATCCTTGCATAATCCAACAGTCTGAAATCTGAAAAATACAAGAGAGAAGCCATGTCTTTTCCTTAGGGACACATATATATCTGAAAAAGCAATATGGAGTTATTTCTATTTGAGTAACACTATTTTACAATATTTCTGCATGCAAATACAATGTAATGACAGATATTGGACTGGGATATATTTGTGTGTACATATTATCTAGTCAGCAGTACAAACTACCTCAGACTCTAGTGGTGATAACTATAACTACAGTATATATTTTTCTGCAGAGTAATATTTACCTATGAAATTTTTCTACAGTAAAATGTGTTTATTCTTCTCACTTATGTCTTCAGTGCCTTTGATTCCTCCTCTAAGCCACTCTTTCAAACTCAGTTCATATTTGAGTTGAACCCTTCAGCATGGCGCTTCTCATATTCCGGGGTAGATGGCAATAGCTTCTAGAATCTTCAGTCCAATTTGACACTCATTTTTCCTGTGGACCTTGAAGACAGCTTGATCAAAGTGCAATTTTGTCCTATCTATATTGTGCATGTATCCATTCAATAAGTGTGTATTCAGAGAAAGCATCACCATAATATAATTTAAAACAGGTTTGTAGCAGATGTAGCAATATTCAACAATGTGGTCCTTGCTAATCTGTCTGGATGTTTGATGCTTTCCAATGCATTGGAATAGCTTTCATTACTGTGAGTGTAAACAATAAAAACTAATTCTCATCCCATTGGCCATTATTAAGTTAAGACCTGCTTTGAGTGTGACTACCAATCTATATATGCATACCACTTTATAATCCAATAATTTCTGCCTGATTTCAACTATTTGGATCCGCCCCACATTAGTTAGCTTCATTGCTGGTCCAAAGCCACTGGCATTAAAATGTTAACCAACCTGTTAAGCCTAAGCTGTGAAATTAAAATCAGTGTTGTTTTTAACTGATAATTGCATGGATGTACATTATCCACAGGCTATTAAAGTGGAAGTTCAAATTACAGCAAGGTGGACTACCCGCCTTACTAGTTACTTCACAACGACATTTTTGATCCATTAGCGTTAAACACTACATTCATGCAAAGGATTGCATGCGATTCACGCTCCAATGTGATGCCTGTACAGGTGTTTATCAAACCGATTTCCCCAAAAAACTGTTTTTATGAGAGAAAACTTACAGCTGTAGAATGCATAATAATTTGGTCAAAAAATATTGGGTAGATTTGCAACATGCTGTCCAGGCATTAAAGCTGAAATCAATAGAAATAAAATCTGGCAGTTTCCATAATGGCCGGTTTGGGGTGGGGTGGGGGTGGGTGGTACAATCTGCAATGCCAGTTTAACGCCCAGGTGGCAAGTTGAAAATCTACCCCATTATATCTATATGAGAACTTCTCTATATTAGAACAAGAAGAATGAAACATTAGAATTTTATGCTTGGAG
This sequence comes from Somniosus microcephalus, assembly GCF_052327205.1. Classification (NCBI taxonomy): domain Eukaryota; kingdom Metazoa; phylum Chordata; class Chondrichthyes; order Squaliformes; family Somniosidae; genus Somniosus; species Somniosus microcephalus. The sequence continues at coordinate 190,586,601 of NC_140992.1, read as the reverse complement.
CAGAGATGTATTTCTACAAAATTCATTGTTTGCAAGATTTCAATCTTACCTGCTGAATCAGTCCAATAAAAAGATGAGTCAAAAAAAACTGGAACACAGGAGAGAGTTTTAAAAGACTTTCAAATTTATACAATTTTTAAGAGGAAAAAGTTAAGAAAAGTTTGAAGATAGTGGTAACATTGCACCGGTTCACCTTGCCAATCTTACTGCTTTTCATTAACACCTTGCCACTCTTAATGACTGCTTGTAAAGAACCACTTTTTTAAAGAAAAAAACCCCAATTATCCTGAGTTCAGTAAAGTAATACATGCAAACAGAAGCCTCCCTCAGAATATTTCCAAATAGGTGTGGTGCACTAAAGTTAAGGTTGCTAAATTTAAACAGGGTACTTAGCTATTCCCACAGGTATGTGATTTCTGTTCAAAGTAGAAGTTAAGAATTTATAGTAGTGCAGCACCCATTCTGGGTAATGTTGGGAGAACTCTATATATTAACAATGTGATAAGATGTTTACTGTAAACGAATGTGGATTGTTAAGTTACATTTCCCAAGCTACTGCAAGGGAAAGTAAATGGGAATGTTATGTGTGGACAAAGAACAATATTTCCTTATATTACTTGTGTGGCCTTTGAATCCATAGATCACATCATGATTATTACTACCTGTAATTAACACATTAATTACATTAATCCAATTAACTATGGAAGTCTTGCAATCCAAATTAGCCTTGTCTCTAGGGAAATAAGCAACAGAAGACTCACAAACAGGGAGAAAAATCTCCTTCAGCAGTTTTTTGACAATAACCTTGAATATCCCATATAATGGGATGAAAAATTTATAGGCTGTCTTGTCCTGAAACAGACTGTTGTACAGTAGTGAGTTTACAGAATCAGAGTGATATTTTTTGGTTCAATGCCACTGAGCATGGTACTTTATGTAGAGGGGTGAAGTAACTCAATGTAGTCTTTTAATGCTCCTGGAAAAATCATCTAACTGCCATAAAGTTGATTAGAACAGTGACTGCATCTCAAAAGTACTTCATTGGCTGTAAAGTGCTTTGGGATACCCTGAAGTTTTGAAAGGTACTATATTAATGGTAGTCTTTCTTTCTTTTATGACATAACACCAATCCTTATTTCTTAGAAAATATTCTTAAAGCTGTTTTCCCTTTATATTTTGTTTTGATAAAAATATCACTGATTAAACATTCCAGCAGTATTTTTCCTTTTCTTCAGAACAGTAATTTCCAACCAAAGTTGCATAGCCCTACGCACAGAAATTACAGAAGAAATCAAGAATGTGTAATCTGTACTCAGGATAGACGTTCATTCCCATTCCCCCACCATGTAGAATGTGGGTATTCATGTTTTTCTCTTCATGGGCTGCACAGCTGCGTATTATGGACCCTCAGAAGCCATGTATAACGTTAAAACACCTATTCCTATTAATTTGCAAATATGTCAAGTTGCTGATATTATCATTTTCTTATTTGGGATTTATCCACCACTAGGGCAAGGCGCTAAAAGCTCTTTACCAAACCTCTAGGCATTCAGAATTCAAATAGAACAAACCAGTGAATAAGCAATATAGCACAAATAGAACAGAGTTGCTTGGGCTTTGGGGCTAAATTGCCTGGGCTTAGGGGGCCATGGGTTATACACCACTGCTGCACAGCAACAGTATCATGGTTTAGTAGGCTGGAGTGTTAACTGCACAGAAATGAAAAGCAACTTTAAATACAATTCACCAGTTTCCATTTTATTAACTTGAAAATACGATGGGGCAAAGAGTGGGATCCTTGTGCAGTTATGCTCAGCCCACAGTGCATTAGCGCTTGTGGAGCAAGAAGCTGACCTCCTGCTATATGGTGAGGTTAACTCATTATAATAAATATTCAACGCTCAGCGCACCATATGCTGAAGGGGTGAAGGGCATATTATGGGGCACCAGCAGCTCTTGAATGATTGCTAGTTGCGTTTAAAGCTGTCCTGCAACTGAAGAGGAAAAATAGCTGGAGGCTGACACAGGTCACTAAATGCCACCTTTAGAGGCACAACTTAGGATGTCCTGCAGGGGTTGTTGGCTCTTGTTGGAGGGGAAGGATACTGCAAAAAGAGCAACACCAGAGCAGCATGGATGGAGATGCTAAATGCTGTTTCAGCTGAGGCTTGATCCTGAGAGCAGGTTGTAATGATCAATAACATGTCATTACATAGTGGACACTAGGTGGAGCCGTAGAGCTGTATATAGCTGTATGTATAAGACTACACTACCCAGCTGTATGTATATTAAGACTACATTACCCATGAGGCACTAGGCTACCCAGAAGGCAGCAGTCAAGATGGAAACCTCTACAGATACTGTACCTAGTCCACATGTGCTCAATAAAAGTGTCTAGCAAAAGTTAGCTGTGTTCATAATAAGAATGTCTATTTATTAATGAACATAAGATGGTACCAGGGTGGTGAAGATCTGCTGAAAATTGTGAAAAGCGACATGGAGAATTTGAAGCCACCAGAGCGTTTGAAACTCACAGGAAACATCGACTACAATTGGCAGACTCTTAAACAACAATTCGAACTCTACATTGCAGCCATCGGATTCGGTACGAAGCCAGACGCAAGGAAGATAGCGTTGCTGCTTACGGTTGCAGGCCCACAGGCGATAGAGGTATTTAATACATTTGTATTTAATCCAGTGGAGAACAGAGAAAAATTAGAAGATGTGCTAAAAAAATTTGATGCACATTGCTCTCCCAAAAAGAATGAGACCTATGAAAGATACATCTTCTGTTCTCAGACGCAGCAGCAAAATGAGACTTTTGATAGCTTTATAACTGATCTGAAACTGAAAGCACAGACATGTAATTTCTCTGAGCTCAAAGCATCCATGATTCGTGACCAGATTGTGTTTGGTATTCATGATAAAAAAGTCAGGGAACGTCTGTTGAGAGAAACCGAACTAAATTTGGAAAATGCAGTGAAAATATGCCAAGCCAGCGAATTAGCTCGAAAGCACGCGAAGACTTTCAGTGAAATCAATAATGATGCGATTGTAATGAGTGATAATGCTGCTGTCGGTGCTGTGTCCTATAAGGGGAAGAAACATGGGCAGAACAGAAATGAAAAGCAATCAGAGGATGACATTTTTAATTGTAAACGCTGTGGTTACAAACACCAGTTAAGACAATGCCCAGCGTTTGGAAAAATGTGCACAAAGTGTAATGGAAAGAATCACTTTGCCAAACAATACTTTTCAAAAGTAAAAACGAAAGGGCAACAAGTTAATGTGATTGAGGACACTGATTTAAGTGAGACATTTTTTGTAGGAATGGTGTCATGTGACGATATCAAAAAAGATACAGAAAATGTGCAGCCCTCAGAAATGGACAATGCTGAACATAAAGTCAATGCAGTAAAAGTGGACAAATGGATGATCCCACTGCAGATAAATGGAGCATTAGTTACATTGAAACTGGACACTGGGGCAAAAGCAAACTTAATCAGTATGAGTGACATAAAAAATATGAAAAAGCCCAAAATACAGAAAAAGTCAGTACTACTGAAGAGCTATAATGGACAGAAAATAGATAGCTTAGGTGTATGCAGACTTAAAGTGACAGTCAAAGACAAAGTGCATCATCTCATGTTTTCTGTTGTGGCTGAAAGACTTGATTCGATACTAGGTGACAAAGCTTGTGAAGACTTAGAACTGGTCAAGAGAGTCTACTGTATAAACTGTGCCATAAGCAGACCAGATGACTCAGGTGATGAAGCAGAGAGCCCATCAAGGATGAAAAGGCCAAAGGGTATCCATGTCTTCAAAAAGCCTAGGTTCTCCAAGAAGAAAGAAAAAGACTTTAAGGTCAAAGAGAAGCCAAAGGAAGAAAAGCACAAAGAGGAAAAACACACGGAGAAAAAGTCCAAAGATATAACCGCAGCAGATGTTGTTAAGCAGTGGAAAGAGAAAAAGAAGAAGCCTGCACCAGAGCAGGAAGCAGTTCCGGTGGATACTCCTTCTTCCCTCAGGCCAATCTTTGGTGTTCCATTAGCTGAGGCTGCTGAGAGGACTATGCTGTATGATGGGATCCAGCTGCCAGCAGTTTTTTCGAGTGCATTGACTACATTGAGAGTTATGGCATGAAGAGTGAAGGAAACACTGAAACCCTCTCCAAGCAAAGATCGCAAGGAGACCTCGATCTATACAAGAGCAGATCGATGACAATGCCGCAACTGCATTTTGTCATTCACCGCCAGAACAATCTCATTAAGACACATCAGACTTACCCGTGTTGAGAAGATCCACACGTGAAGTAAAAAAGCCTGATAGACTTAATCTTTGAGTACAATGTAAAGCTTTGAAAATGTGTTGACTGTTTTGAAAATGTTTATGTTTATAGAGCACTAACAAAAGTGTTACTGATATTATCTTTATTGTTTTCTTGAAAGTTGATTGATATTGATTTTGTTAAACCTCAAAGAAAGGGGGATGTAATGATCAATAACATGTCATTACACAGTGGACACTAGGTGGAGCCGTAGAGCTGTGTAGAGCTGTATATAGCTGTATGTATAAGACTACACTACCCAGCTGTATGTATATTAAGACTACATTACCCATGAGGCACTAGGCTACCCAGAAGGCAGCAGTCAAGATGGAAGCCTCTACAGATACTGTACCTAGTCCACATGTGCTCAATAAAAGTGTCTAGCAAAAGCTAGCTGTGTTCATAATAAGAATGTCTATTTATTAATGAACATAAGACAGGTGAGGAAGAAATTTGCTACGCTATGCAAGGTTGCCAAGGTGATTACAATGTGGTTTGCTTTTCCAATGCTGTTTTCCAATGCATTTGAACAACACTTTACTCAAACTTGGTGCACCTTCGCAAAGGTAGAATACACTGCACTTTGCTAAATGTTAATCTTCCTAAATGTGCAGGAACGCTTGTGTTGTTCCTGGACAAAATTTTGATTTATCATGTGTTAATCCTGTGATCCAATAAATGTAGCAAACGGCAAGCACCAAATACATTATCAGCATAATGTATCTGAACGGTGCATGTTCATACCAGAAGGTAGCTGGTGGTTCAGGCAGTTGGGTGGCACACATCTCCTCAGATTCCTCTTTCCATCATATGTCACCTTTCTACTTGCTTGCAGATGAAGGTTATTAGTGTCTCAACAAAAGACAGCATATACAAACAGGACAGAGTTCACTAAAGCTGTGACCCTTGAATCCTTATGAAGGAAGATTCTGGATGTTCAGGCAATAGAGAGTGCGGGAGAGGAGGAGGTTGGAGGCTTCCCCAAATTTATAATTAACATCCTTTGTTTACATTCCTTATTTCCTTATTCACTGACTCCCTCTTTCACTTTCTCACACAAAGACAAATATTACTGCAGTTTAATGTAACACACTGGAGGCATGTGAGCAGGCTGGATGGCTAGAATGGATGTAGTGTTGCCGAGAGACATCTCCATCATTTGTACACGTTCCACACAAACCTATGTTTATAGGGTGTATATTTTAAAACTAGGGAAGAGAGGGAGCGATTGGGGGGAAGAGAGAGCGACTGGGGGGGAAGAGAGAGAGCGACTGGGGGGGGAAGAGAGAGAGCGAGTGGGGGGGAAGAGAGAGAGCGACTGGGGGGGAAG
>NC_140992.1:190357339-190580444 GCF_052327205.1 Somniosus microcephalus | reverse complement strand
AGAGTTGCGCTGCTGGCCGTTGGAGAAGCCTAGGCCTCGGGCCCCTGCACTGACATGGCCCAGCCTACATTTTAATACCTTGAAACACGAAACTTAAAGTACTTATAAAACATTTTTGGTAAATCTTTCTACAACATACACTTTACAACCTCACCAATCTTTTTTATTAAAAAAGGGGTCCTCACCTGTTAGTGTGTTGTATCACAAACGATGGCCGCCGCTTGCTTTTCAGTTGGAAAGATTAGGCCCCGCCCACACAGTCGATTGTCTGTCCCGGTCACCAGGACCCGATTGGGAGCACTGAAGCCCCACCCACTCTATGTTCCTGTACTAAGATGGCCGCGCATGCACGCTGCTACACACTGAATCAAAATGGCATCGTACTGAAACTTTTTGCCCTCCTTGACAAAGATGGCTGCTGTTAACCTGGGGCTGTGAGCAGAAGAAATTCCCTCAGCTGCAAACACAGGATCTTCAGGTTATTATTCGGGGCTTGCAACCTACCCCAGTTGCTTATGAAGCCTCCCCACCTACCGACCCCGGGAATGGAGCTGAGGCAGCACACCCTCTCCCCTCTGCCAGTGTTGGTCCCTGTCTAGGCCGGGAGCCTGGGACTGGAGTTGCGCTGCTGGCAGTTGGAGAAGCCTAGGCCCCGGGCCTGGAAAAACGGTGAAAGGTAGGAAAATTATAGAGATTAGAGAAAAATTTACAAATTAATTCACTTTTTTTAAAAACAATTTGTGTTTTAAAAGCAACTTTTTTTTTGCTGGAAATGTAGATTTGAAAAGAAACACGCAGAAAGTGGGAAAAAGAAACGAACAGTTTGGAATCAAGATGGCGGCCCCTCACCTCGGTTCAGAACGATAAGGCGCGCCCACACACGCACCGATTGGTCAACCGTCATGTCACCGCAGCGTAGGATTGGTCAATCGTCCTGTCACTCGATTCTAGGAGGGCCCGCACGCGCGACGAACCCGCCCCTGCGACGCAGCGATTGGTCGACCGTCGGGTCGCTCGACCGTACGATTGGTCGACCTCGACGTCACTCGATGCTAATGAGCGGATAATGAGCGGAATTTTGAACGTTTTTTGGATACCGCGGGCAAAATTTTTGTCCGACCGAAACGTAAATATGCTTATGACCGTTCTGGAATCGTAAGCTTTCTTTTGATGTGACGCACGTGTAGGTACGCTCTATAACTTGAGAGTGTATAGCCGGACAGACAGAAAGATAGACAGATCAACCGCTTTTATATATAAAGAAGATAGATAGATAATAATAGATAGATGAGTCTGTCCGTCTGTCTGTCTGTATGTATGGCCGCGCTTAACTCAAAAGTTATAGAGCGTACCTACACATATGTTATATCAAAAGAAAGCTTATGATTAGGGGAGTGTCATAGGTGTATTTACTTTTTGGTCAAACAAAAATTGCTCGGACAGTATACGAAAAACGTTCAAAAAATGGACAAAATCCGCTCATTAGCGTTGAGTGACATGATGGTTGACCAATCCTACGGACAAAATCCGCTCATTAGCGTTGAGTGACGTGATGGTTGACCAATCCTACAGGGGAAGCGCGGTGCATCACGGGGGGCGTTTCATGGCGTGTGTGGGCGGGGCCTAATCCTGCCGCTTGCCGTGAGTGGGAAAACAGATACACAGACATCGACAGAGACAGCCACGCGGCCTGAGAGACAGCAAGCATACACACACACAGACACATACATCCGCGCGTCCCCCCCTCTCTCTCCTTCCCCCCTCCCTCTCTCTCTCCTATTTATCTACACAGAGAGAACCGCGTAGCCCGAGAGACAGCGAGCGGGTGTGCGGCGGCGTCAGCTGAGCTGGTGTGACTCGGGCCGGGCCTGCAGCGCTGCGCCGCGCACGGGGGCTCCGGGTCACCAAGGCCGGGCTCTGAGTCCAGCCCCTTCCCCGGGGTGTCTTCCTCTCTTCTCTATCTCCTTTCCTCACTCTCTCCTTCCCTCTCTCTCTCCTCTTCCCTCTCTCTCTCTCCTTCCCTCTCTCTCTCTCCTTCCCCCTCTCTCTCTTGCCGTGAGTGCGGGACCGGGAAAACAGATACACTGAGCAGGAGCTCAGCTGAGGTGAGTCGGGCCGCGCCTGAGGCGCTAGGCCGCGCACGGGGGCTCCGGGTCACCGTGGCTGGGCTCTGAGTCCAGCCCCTTCCCCGGGGTGTCTTCCTCTCTTCTCTATCTCCTTCCCTAACTCTCTCCTTCCCTCTCTCGCTCTCCTTCCCTCTCTCTCTCTCCTTCCCCCCTCTCTCCTTCCCCCTCTCTCTCTCTCCTTCCCCCCTCTCTCCTTCCCCCTCTCTCTCTCCTTCCCCCCTCTCTCCTTCCCCCCTCTCGCTCTCCTTCCCCCCTCTCTCTCCTTCCCCCTCTCTCTCTCCTTCCCCCTCTCTCCTTCCCTCTCTCTCCTTCCCTATCTCTCTCTCCTTCCCCCTCTCTCCTTCCCCTCTCTCTCTCCTTCCCCCTCTCTCTCCTTCCCCCTCCCTCGCTCCTTCCCCCTCCCTCTCTCTCCTTCCCCCTCCCTCTCTCTCCTTCCCCCCCTCTCTCCTTCCCCCCTCTCTCTCCTTCCCCCCTCTCCTTCCCCCTCTCTCTCTCCTTCCCCCCTCTCTCTCCTTCCCCTCTCTCTCCTTCCCCCTCCCTCTCTCCTTCCCCCTCCCTCTCTCTCCTTTCCCCTCTCTCTCCTTCCCCCCTCTCTCTCCTTCCCCCCCTCTCTCCTTCCCCCTCTCTCTCTCCTTCCCCCCCTCTCTCTCTCCTTCCCCCTCTCTCCTTCCCCCCTCTCCTTCCCTCGCTCTCTCTCCTTCCCCCCCTCTCTCTCCTTCCCCCTCTCTCTCCTTCCCCCTCTCTCTCTCCTTCCCCCTCTCTCCCTCCCCTCTCCTTCTCTCTCTCCTTCCCCCCCTCTCTCTCTCCTTCCCCCTCTCTCTCTCTCCTTCCCCCTCTCTCTCTCTCCTTCCCTCTCTCTCCTTCCCCCTCTCTCTCCTTCCCCCTCTCTCCCTCCCCTTCCCTCTGTCCTTCTCTCTCTCTCCTTCCCCCCCTCTCTCTCTCCTTCCCCCTCTCTCTCTCCTTCCCCCTCTCTCTCCTTCCCCCTCTCTCCCTCCCCTTCCCTCTCTCCTTCTCTCTCTCTCTCCTTCCCCCCTCTCTCTCTCTCCTTCCCCCTCTCTCTCTCCTTCCCCCTCTCTCTCTCTCCTTCCCCCTCTCTCTCTCCTTCCCCCTCTCTCCTTCCCTCTCTCTCCTTCCCTCTCTCTCCTTCCCCCTCTCTCCTTCCCCCTCTCTCTCTCCTTCCCCCTCTCTCCCTCCCCTTCCCTCCTCTCTCCTTCCCCCTCTCTCTCTCCTTCCCCCTCTCTCTCTCCTTCCCTCTCTCCTTCCCCCTCTCTCTCCTTCCCCCTCTCTCTCTCCTTCCCCCTCTCTCCCTCCCCTTCCCTCTCTCCTTCTCTCTCTCCTTCCCCCTCTCTCTCTCTCCTTCCCCCCTCTCTCTCCTTCCCCCTCCTCTCTCTCTCCTTCCCCCCCTCTCTCTCTCTCCTTCCCCCCCCTCTCTCTCTCTCTCTCCTTCCCCCCCTCTCTCTCTCATTCCCCCCTCTCTCTCTCTCTCATTAATGTCAATGATAACATTGCAAAATTATAATTCTGCTTGCTACCTCCAAATTCACATAGAAGGAAAACTGTAAAACCTGGAGTATATGGCTACAGGCGATCCCCATTAACAAAAAACTAAGTTAAAGAACCACCTCCTGAATGCTTAGCAAGAGTTCTTCAATCCCAACAGTTTTATAAACAGTTTTATAAACATGGCAGAGGGTTCTTCAGTTCCCTCGGCAACGCCGGGTACTCCAGCCTTCCCCCTCTCTCTCTCTCTCCTTCCCCCTCTCTCTCCTTCCCCCCTCTCTCTCCTTCCCCCTCTCTCTCCTTCCCCCTCTCTCTCTCCTTCCCCCTCTCTCCCTCCCCTTCCCTCTCCTTCTCTCTCCTTCCCCCCTCTCTCTCCTTCCCCCTCTCTCTCTCCTTCCCCCTCTCTCTCTCTCCTTCCCTCTCTCTCCTTCCCCCCCTCTCTCCTTCCCCCTCTCTCTCCTTCCCCCTCTCTCCCTCCCCTTCCCTCTCTCCTTCTCTCTCTCTCTCCTTCCCCCCCTCTCTCTCTCTCCTTCCCCCTCTCTCTCTCCTTCCCCCTCTCTCTCTCTCCTTCCCCCTCTCTCCTTCCCTCTCTCTCCTTCCCTCTCTCTCCTTCCCCCTCTCTCCTTCCCCCTCTCTCTCTCCTTCCCCCTCTCCCTCCCCTTCCCTCCTCTCTCCTTCCCCCCCCTCTCCTTCCCCCTCTCTCTCTCTCCTTCCCCCTCTCTCTCTCCTTCCCCCTCTCTCTCTCCTTCCCTCTCTCCTTCCCCCTCTCTCTCCTTCCCCCTCTCTCTCTCCTTCCCCCTCTCTCCCTCCCCTTCCCTCTCTCCTTCTCTCTCTCCTTCCCCCTCTCTCTCTCTCCTTCCCCCCCTCTCTCTCCTTCCCCCTCCTCTCTCTCTCCTTCCCCCCCTCTCTCTCTCTCCTTCCCCCCCCTCTCTCTCTCTCTCTCCTTCCCCCCCTCTCTCTCTCATTCCCCCCTCTCTCTCTCTCTCATTAATGTCAATGATAACATTGCAAAATTATAATTCTGCTTGCTACCTCCAAATTCACATAGAAGGAAAACTGTAAAACCTGGAGTATATGGCTACAGGCGATCCCCATTAACAAAAAACTAAGTTAAAGAACCACCTCCTGAATGCTTAGCAAGAGTTCTTCAATCCCAACAGTTTTATAAACAGTTTTATAAACATGGCAGAGGGTTCTTCAGTTCCCTCGGCAACGCCGGGTACTCCAGCCTTCCCCCTCTCTCTCTCTCTCCTTCCCCCTCTCTCTCTCTCTCCTTCCCCCTCTCTCCTTCCCTCTCTCTCTCTCCTTCCCTCTCTCTCTCCTTCCCTCTCTCTCTCATTCCCTCTCTCCTTCCCCCTCTTTCTCTCCTTCCCCCCCTCTCTCGCTCCTTCCCCCTCTCTCCTTCCCTCTCTCTTTCTCCTTCCCTCTCTCTCTCTCCTTCCCTCTCTCTCTCCTTCCCCCTCTCTCTCCTTCCCCCTCTCTCTCCTTACCCCTCTCTCTACTTCTCTCTCTCTCTCCTTCCCTCTCTCTCCTTCCCCCCCTCTCTCTCTCTCCTTCCCCCTCTCTCTCCTTCCCCCTTTCTCTCTCCTTTCCCCTCTCTTTCCCTCTCTCTCTCTCTTTCCCTCCACCTCCTGGGTGCTTAGCAAGAGTTCTTCAATCCCAAGTTTCATAAACAGTTTTATAAACATGGCAGAGGTTTCTTCATTTCCCTCGGCAACGCCAGGTACTCCATATACTTCTGCTTGCTACCTCCAAAGTGACATAGAAGGAAAACTGTAAAACCTGGAGTATATGGCTACTGGCGATCTCCATTAACAATAAACGAAGTTAAAGAACCACCTCCTGGGTGATTAGGAAGAGTTCTTCAATCCCAACAGTTTCATAAACAGTTTTATAAACATGGCAGAGGTTTCTTCATTTCCCTCGACAACGCCGGGTACTCCAGCTAGTTACAGATATATCCACTGCATGTGAGCGGATGATGGTTAGTAAGTGGATGGATATCGTTGCCCTGCGAGACAGTGGGTCCAATCAGTTGGAATCGGCTCCTACCATTACTGTGCTGCTGAGCACTTCCCTCAACATAGTTAGAGAGCTCTGATAACTATCAGAGCTCTCTAACTATGTTGAGGGAGTGCTCAGCAGCACAGTAATGGTAGGAGCCGATACAAATGATGGACATGTCTCGCAGGGCAACGCTACATCCATTCTACCCATCCATCCCGCTCACATGCCTCCAAATGTGTTCCTAAGCATGCAAGCCCAAGCAGTTATCAAAGCAATTCCCAGAGTGCCTTTGAGAGGGCATCTGAACTAGCACAAGTAGATATTGGGGCATCTCTATCGCTGAAGGCACATAATGATACAAAGCAGCTACGCACCTCCATTTGGTGAAACATTTATAAGCATGATTAAGAAGTGGAAGACACACACCGGACACTTTCACTATGGGGCACCACCAGGGCCATATACACTGAACAAACCTGCATCACACAGTATTGGGTTGACTGACATGCAAATGAGTCATGATGAATCTTTTGGTATGACGCATGTTAGGGTAGTTGGGGAGAAATAATGTGGTACTCATGAGTCTTGATGTATGCCTGGGCCCAATAATGGTTGACATGAATCTTGTCATTCATGTGGAAATGACTTATGAAATAATACTGGACGGCCTTCTGGTGGCGCTGTCCAGGGAGAGTATAAATACTCAGGCATGGGTTCAGCTTGCTCAGGACATTCTTTTGCAGGAACGAGTGAAGGACACAACTAGATCTCCATGTTGTAAAACAGTTGATTAAAGCTTTGTATAACGCTTAGACCAAGTGCCTAGTAGTTTTCTTACGTCAATGGTAATGTTTTATTTGGCAAGGGCATAGCATATGTGGAAATGACTGTTGTGCATTGGAAATATTAAGGCACTTAGGTAACTGCTTGGTCTATTAAACCCTGCCTGATGACTCTTGCTGACTGGGCTGTTCTTTGCCCGGGCAAGTCTTCTGTTTCATGTTCATTACTGTCTACTTCCTCTGTTTGCTGTTGCCTTTCTTCTTCTGCCTGTTCTGTGGCAAAGTTGTACAGGACACAACAGACTACAATAACCTTGGAGATCTTGCCCAGCTGCACTGTAACACTCTCCCAGATCTGTCCAGGCATCTGAATCATTGACGGCCATGGTGTGCTTGACTAAAACCTTGGTGGAGTGTACATCGGATTGAATCTTTAAATGTAAGACATTTAGGACAGAAAGCTGGAGAAAAGTTTTTTACATAGCAGGTTGTAAGACACTGGAATGCACTACCGGATGATAGTGATCAAAGCAGAGATGATGTCAACATGTACAAGTAGGTCAGATAGCTGGTTGAAGAGGAATAAAGGTATATGTAGGGGATTAGATCTACTGCTCATGTGGAGGATAAACATCAACATGAACTGTCTGAGATGAATGGCCTGTTTCCGTGTTGTAATTTCTAAGTAATTCCTCGTGTTTTGCCCTTGTTACACAGTGGTTCCTTAAGTCATGGCTGCAGCGCAAATCCTTGCTTCCCAACAGCCATCCCTCCAGTCTTCATGGCCCTTCAAATAATGTTGGTACCACAGACTGTCATAGGATCAATAAATCATGGGAAATGTCAGGATTACGAGCATTCATGTGCATAATTCTATTCCTGTAGTCACAGACCGGATGGATAATGATAAAGTGATGGCCTTTTCCATTAATGAATAGTATAGCATAGTATAGATAGGGGATGTATGGTCGCATGTACAGTCAATTGTGCGTTGCACTCTGGAGAATCCTGACAAATGGTAGATGTCAAGGGATCTTTTCTATTGCAGCTTGCTTTCCAATGGGAGAATGATGACTTCACTGACTCTGGCAAACAAATGCATCAGTGACCTCCATGATGCAAGCGTGCACTGAATGTTGGGAGATGTAACAAAGATCTCCCGTGATGGCTTTACATGAGCCTGTCTGCATAAACGTTCAAAGAAGCTGTAACCTTCACAGCCACGAACAGCGCCATCGCTTTCCAGGAAGTGATCCCCAAGTCTCGTTGCAGCAGTGTGCATAGTTCTGCTATAACCTCCTTGGGGGAAACTTATCTCCTCATGCAGGTGTTTTCGCACACGGCACACAAGGTGGGCAGTATAGGGACAAGTCCCAATGGAGTATCTAAAATGCAAACACACCTGTATAGCATGCCATCCCTGATTCTCCTCTTTTGTTAGGGGCCTTGAGAAGGGCAGCCTAGGTGCCCGTCAGTAGATTGGTGAAGTCAAGCGTAGGTCCCTTGCAGTCAGAATCAGGGGAATTTATAATGGGGAACAAAGAAATAGCAGACCAATTAAATACATACTTTGGTTCTGTCTTCACAAAGGAGGGCACAATAACCTCCCAGAGATGTCAGGGAACACAGGGTCTAATGAGAGGGAGGAACTGAATGAAATCTGTATTTGTAGGGAAATAGTGTTAAGGAAATTGACGGGATTGAAGGCCGATAAATCCCCAGGGCCTGACAATCTACATCCTAGGGTACTTAAGGAAGTGGCCCTAGAAATAGTAGATGCATTGCAGGTCATCCAAAATTCTATAGACTCTGGAACAGTTCCCATGGATTGGAGGGTAGCTAATGTAACCCCACTATTCAAAAAAGGTGGTAGAGAGAAAATGGGGAAGCCTGACATCGGTAGTGGGGAAAATGCTAGAGTCCATTATAAAAGATGTAATAGCAGAGCACTTGGAAAACAGTGACAGGATTGGACAAAGTCAACATGGATTTACAAAAGGTAAATCGTGCTTGACTAATCTACTGGAACTTTTTGAGGATGTAACTGGTAGAATAGATAAGGGAGAACCAGTGGATGTGGTGTATTTGGACTTTCAGAAGGCTTTTGATAAGGTCCCGCATAAGAGATTAGTGTGTAAAGTTAAAGCACATGGGATTGGGGGTAAGGTACTGACTTGGATAGAGAACTGGTTGGCAGACAGGAAGCAAAGAGTTGGAATAAACGGGTCTTTTTCCGAGTGGCAAGCAGTGACTAGTGGGGTACCGCAGGGATCGGTGCTAGGACCCCAGCTATTCACAATATATTTAAATGATCTAGACGAGGGAACTAGATGTAATATCTCCAAGTTTGCAGCCGACACAAAGCTGGGTGGGCGTGTGTGCTGTGAGGAGGATGCCGAGAAACTCCAGTATGACTTGGACAGGTTGGGTGATTGGGCAGCTGCATGGCAGATGCAGTATAATGTGAATGCGAGGTTATCCACTTTGGTGGCAAAAACAGGAAGGCAGATTATTATCTGAATGGCAATAGATTGGGAGAAGGGGAAGTGCAACGAGACCTGGGTGTCCTTGTGCACCAGTCGCTGAAGGTAAGCATGCAGGAAAAGCAGGCAGTTAAGAAGGCAAATGGTATGTTGGCCTTCATAGCGAGAGGATTCGAGTACAGGAGCAAGGATGTCTTGCTGCAGTTGTACAGGGCCTTGGTGAGACCACACCTTGAGTATTGTGTGCAGTTTTGAGGAAGGATGTTCTTGCCATGGAGGGAGTGCAGCGAAGATTCACCAGATTGATACCTGGGATGGCAGGAATGGCGTATGAGGAGATATTGGGTCGATTGGGCTTATATTCACTGGAGTTTAGAAGAATGAGAGGGGATCTCATTGAAACTTATAAAATTCTAACAGGACTAGACAGACTAGATGCAGGAAGGATGTTCCCGATGGCGGGGGAGTCCAGAACCAGAGGTCACAGTCTAAGGATAAGGGATAAGCCATTTAGGACAGAGATGAGGAGGAATTTCTTCACTCAGAGAGTGGTGAACCTGTGGAATTCTCTACCACCGAAGGCAGTTGAGGCCAATTCATTAAATATATTCAAGAAGGAGTTAGATATATTTCTTAAGGCTAAAGGGATCAAGGGATATGGGGAGAAAGCAGGGACAGGGTACTGAATTTGGATGATCAGCCATGATCTAATTAAATGGCGGAGCAGGCTCGAGGGGCCGAATGGCCTACTCCTGCTCCTATCTTCTATGTTTCTATGTAAGTAGCAGGCAGGAGCCTCATTTCAATTCAATTCAATTCAATTCAATTTTTATTTGTCATATATGCAGCTGACGTGTGTACTGCACAATGAAATGTTGATTTTTACGAGTCCTCCCAACATTGGAATAAATATGGCATAACAATGATAAAATACTAATAGAAATACAGTAATAATCAATAAAACAACAGTAATAAATAATAATAAATTATACGTTCATGAGTCTTATGGCCTGGAGGTAGAAGCTGTTTCAAAACCTGCTGGTACGAGACCGTATGCTTCGGTATCTCTTACCGCACGGGAGCAGGGCGAAGAGGTTGTGGCTGGGGTGGCTCGCGTCTTTAATGATTCTCAGGGCCTTCTCCTGGCACCTCTCGGGGTAGATATCCTGCACAGCAGGTAGTTTAATTCCTATAGTATGTTGTGCAGCTTTCACCACCATCTGTAGAGCCTTGCAGTCTGTGGCGGTGCAGTTGCCATACCAGGTAGTGATGCAGCCGGACAGGATACTCTCGATGGTGCACCGGTAGAAGTTGGTGAGAATCTGGGGGGCCATTCCAAATTTCTTCAGTCTCCTGAGGAAGAACAGGCGTTGGCATGCCTTCTTCGTTACGACGTCGATGTGATGTAACCACGTTAAGTCCTCCGTAATGAATACACACAGGAATTTGAAGCTGCTGACCCTCTCCACCTCAGCCCCTTCGATGTAGATTGGGGTGTGTCCCTCCCCCTGCCGCTTCCTGTAGTCCACGATCATCTCCTTTGTTTTGCTGATGTTGAGGGAGAGGTTGTTGTACTTGCACCATTCTGCTAGAGCTCTTACCTCCTCCCTGTAGCCTGTCTCGTCGCCATCTGTGATCAGGCCTACAACGGTAGTGTCATCAGCAAACTTGATGATGGAGTTGGAGTTGTGCGTGGCCACGCAATCGTGAGTAAACAGGGAGTACAGAAGGGGGCTGAGCACACAACCCTGGGGAGCTCCCGTGTTCAGGATCAGTGTTGAGGAGGTGTTACTGCCTATTTTCACCACCTGGGGTCTGCCCGTCAGGAAGTCCAGGATCCAGTTGCATAGGGAGGTGTTAAGTCCTAGCTCACTGAGCTTGTTGACAAGCTTGGAGGGGATAATGGTATTGAATGCTGAACTATAATCAATGAACAACATTCTCACATAGGTGTTCCTTTTATCCAGGTGTGATAAGGCAGTGTGCAGTACAGTGGCGATGGCATTATCCCTAGATCTTTTTGGGCGGTAAGCAAATTGGAGTGGGTCCAGTTTGTCAGTTAGTAAGGAGTTCATGTGGGTTTTGACCAGCCTCTCAAAGCAGTTCATGGTGACAGAAGTGAGTGCTATGGGGCGGTAGTCGTTTAAACAGGTTACTTTTGTTTTTTTGGGGACTGGAATAACCGATGTCATCTTGAAGCAGGTGGGGACTACAGACTGGTACAGTGGGGACTACAGACTGGTACAGTGAACGGTTGAATATATCCGTAAACACGGCTGCCAGCTGGTCAGCGCATGCTCTAAGGACACGCCCAGGGATTCCATCTGGACCAGGTGCTTTGTGGGTGTTCACTCTCTTAAAAGTCTTGCTCACGTCAGCCACAGAGATTGAGAAGACCCGGTCGTCCTGAGCCGCGGGCGCCCTTGTAACAGGCCAGTTGTTGTTGGCCTCAAACCGGGCGTAAAAAGTGTTAAGCTCGTCCGGGAGAGAGGCATTGCTGGGCATGACACAGCTGGGTTTCCCTTTGTAGTCCGTAATAGATTGTAGTCCACTCCACATCCTTCGCGAATCTGAGCTACGATAGTGTGACTCCACTTTATCCGTGTATTGTTTTTTTGCATTTTTGATGGTTTTTCTTAGCTCGTACTTTGATTTCTTGTACTCATCTATGTCCCCAGAGTTGAATGCGATGGACCGTGCTTTTAGCATAGCACGGATATCGCCATTTACCCATGGTTTCTGGTTGGGAAATGTTCATACAACAATCCTCGGAACAACGTCATCTATGCACTTTCAGTATTCAGATTGGGATCTTTTAATCTCAATACAATCCCAATGCCATTTTCACGCAAAATAGCCAAAGGAACAAGCAGTGCTGGACTCGTCCAGTAGTACTGAGTGGTACAAGCTGGAGTCATTTCAAAACATTTTAAATGGGCACTCACCTGCAAGTACTTAGATCATTCGAGTCTATTGGGGGAAAAAACTTGCTTGATTTATACAGACTTTGTTGACTTGGACATCACTGCATTTTTGTCAGAATTTGCTTCAAATTCTCCAGGAAGCTCAGGGAGGTACTGGATACAGAAGAACCCGGGAGTTCTCTCCCCCACTCCATTCTGTTTGCAGGAAGAGGAGAAGCAGCAGCTGGTGGAAGAAGCTCAGGGAGCTACCATTGGGGCTGTTATGAGTCCACAAAGGAGGAGTGTTGCTCACAGGTGTCCTTTTCCTGCCCATAGAGTCTATAGGCTCAGAGTCACCTCCCTCCAGTTTACTGAGAAGCAGTGCATCAGAAGGCTGCACTTCTCCAGAGTGGCTTGTGCCCACTGGATGCCAACTCTCCACATTATAGCACACTTCCCATAAACTGGGGTCATAATGGCCCTAGGTTTTATGTAAATGAGGAGTCCTCCCCATATTGTGGCTGAAGTGTTTCAGACACACATCACCTATTTGGAATGGGTGCTTTAGGGGAAGCCTGCACCAAAAAGGATTTTTTTTGCCAGGAGGATGATCCTTTCTTTCCAATTGCGCCACTCTTCTGTCTGCCACTTCTCTTCTTTTGCCTCCACAGGTCATTTAACTAAAGTGGTCATTGTACGTCAATGCACTTATTGCAGGAAAAATTACAGCACAATACAAGCAGCCAGTTGACCTTTCATTGCTGCTGGTGCTAAATATTCCAGTCAGCGACTCATGTGGCATACCCATTGTCTCATACACATGCCACTGAAATATTTAAATGAGTAGACCTCACATTAACATGCTAGGTCAGCTTATTTGCGTGAAGGTGCCAAAAGAACGGTTATCCCAGTAAGTTATCACGCTGAGCTGTGGTGACGTAAGAAAAAGCGTATTGTGGAGTCAGGTACATCCTTATGGGCGGGAGGTAAAACTGAAGGGAGATTTACCACAGGTTGCTCTTGTGTGCATCTACTAGCAGCTGGCCACAATACATCATTCCAGAATGCAATCACACCCCAGAGGAAAGCACAGGTTCAGGAAAGGGAGGGGTGACTGCTAGGGAGATGGGTAATGACAGAGATTGTAGGTCCCGCATTGGACTCATCAGTCACCTGAGAACTCATTTTCAGTGTGGAAGCAAGTCATCCTCGGTTCCGAGGGACTGCCTAAGAAGGGAAGACAGTACATCATGCACAACAGCCTTTAAGTTAGTCACCCGCCCACCCTCTCAGTCACAGATGGAACAGAGTGCAGGGAGACTTGTAAAAGAGAAAGGGAAGAAGTGTCTACATTTGTTGGTCTACAGCAGTGCATTCTGCCTCTCACCATTTCAAATAGTCGTCTCAGAAGGAACCGTATCCGTATTTTTGTGGATCTTGGGAAATTCATCTGGTAACAGAGTGTTGGTGCAAACAAAAAATAGTAAAGATCTAAAAAGAAGATTCACAAGAAATTACATTTCATTGACTAAGGATAACAATTAAAGTTACACTAAAGTTAGATTTAGTTTTCCTTCATAATCGTCCTTATGAATACTATAGCACTGAATGAAAAATTCAGAAACATAAAATTAATGGAGTGAATTTACACTGTGATATTAGCATATGAACCTGCCAATACCTTTACAAGAAGTTCCTTTGTTTGCTATTTTAATAAAGGTGTTAACTCAAATGCAAATATGACAAAATGCAATTTCAGTCTATTATGCATAAAAAGTTAATTTTTTTGCAATTGAAAGTACGAAAGCAAAATGCTGAAGAAAAAGTGCCTAAGCTTGCTAGAAAAACATTAAATTTTATACAAATACATCCATACAGTGAGTTACTGATCTCACATGTGCTACCATGAGGAAGAATCGAATGGAGATCAAATGCTTTCCCACAAAGAGGGAGGATCAGAGAAAGTGCATTTTGCACAACTTTCTTTAATGTTTCTGTGGCTGGCTATACAGTGGCATGACCAATAGTGTAGAAGCAACTTACCTGCACACTCTCTTGGCTAGGAATGATGTGTGGCAGGAGAAAAGTGGGTGAAGAATTAAATAGGTGAAAAAAATACCACTTTTAAGGAACGGCACCAGAGCAGGGATTCATTGGGTACCTGAGGCAAAAGCTGGTGCAAAGGGGTTAATTCCTCTGAAATTCCTTGCTGTTGATCCTGGCTGATGTGCCTCAATAAATCCGAGACTCGATGTTAACGAAACAAAACAAGGCTTTTATTGACTTAGAAGGTAACACACAGGAGAGAGGTATCTTCCATCCAGAGCTCTGCCGTACTGGATGTGCTGCAGGCTGGGCCAGCTTACATAGGGGCCAGGTATGGGCGGAGCCCTACACATAGTACAATACAATGGGCCAGGTATGGGCGGAGCCCTACACATAGTACAATACAATGGTGAGGAAACGGAACAGAGGTAAGGGAAATGAAACTGAAACCAACCACAGTCACAGGCAGTGATGAATGGAATATTTCATCACACTGGCATAGGATAATCCTGGAGGTGAGACAACCATTGAACCAAAAGTATTGCTGCTTTTGACCTTAGAAGTCATGGTTTAATGCTGCTTCTGTGTAGTTGAGATTCTAAGCTATGCAAAACACATTAAGTGTAACACTATAACTTGGGCAGTCATTCTGACACCTATCTCCAGAACATTTATGGTCAATTGCTGAAGAAGCTTTGAGATCTGCCTAAAACTATCCACAAGCAACTAAACAGTATTCCTATCCAAGGAAGGAATGTGGGAAGAACATAACTCAAATTGAGCTGACCATTTATGTGCAAATTTGACCCTGTATTCCAGGAGAAAGCCTTAGGAATCTGTATGCTCCTTTACAATAGTTTCTTGGTCCATTTCCAGTTGTTTTAATTCCCTTACTGGAGGGACAGGAACTTTTTTCTGCACAAGGGACTTAAGGCCGGAATGTTCTCACGTCCATGCAGACGGGATTGGAGACGGGTTGGGAATGAAAGTTGAAATAAATTGGAGCGGGTCGGGAACCCACTGCCATCCCACCTACTCGTGCCTTTCACTCGGGCGCATTCAGTACACACCAGCCAGGGTCTCCAGAATCATCGTGGTCTGCTGCGCCCTGCACAACATAGCGCAGCAGCGAGGATTAGTGCTGCATGAGGTGCAAGGCTCTGAGCGCACAGCCTATTCAGAGGAGGAGCAGGAGGAGCATCAGCTGGAAGATGAGGAGGAGGAGTGGGAGAACCTGCGGTCCAGATCCCACCAGCAGCCGAGCACATTGCTGCCCAGGAGGCCAGGGATGGGCTCATCATGGCCAGATTTACTTAACTTCAGGCATTAGACCCATATGGCTGCCATATGTTGCACCAGGTTCCCACCACCCCATGGCAACACCATAAAGCATCCCTACAATGACCAAGCCATTCCTTTCACAATGACCACCATTGCTGGAGGTAACATTATGTCTCACCATACACTCCAACTCACTAAGAGACTTCCAAAGTTGCAGACAAAATTGCCCATGACCCGAAAGTGGTGAAAATAGTTTAATATGTGACATCAGAGTAATGGAAGCTTAACACAAACAGCTTTTAAAACACCCAACTGCTTACCCTTATGCATCTACTTGTGTGTCATCTTTCTCTTACGCGTGCTTCTACGAGGTGCAACCGCTGTGGCTTCAGCAGAGGTAGAGGCAGCCTGCTCACTTCTCTGCTGCGACTGCATAGACACTTTTGGCGGACATCCTCTGGGTCTTGAAGCCTGTGATGGCCCCACCAAAGACAGCTCCTCCTTTGAATGTGCAGGGGCAGACTCGGCCATCGTGATCCCAGGAAGCATGTGGGGCTCTGACTGAGGGGGAGGCAACGGCGGAGAAGTGTGAACGCTTTGAGAGGAGCCCCCACTTTCAGGTCCTCTCCCACCGTCATCCCTCTCATGAGCCACCCGCACTTCCCTGCTAGCAAGGAGCTGGAGAGCACCTTGCTGCACAGCAGTGGGGCCATGAGGATCCACGTCTACGTTGACATCCCTCCTAGACAAGAGGTCTGAGCCTCTGCCATCTATTCTCCATAGATAGCATGTGCTCATGTGAGTGGCGCATCAGCTACTCCATGCAGGTGGCCACCCTTTCCATGGAAGAGCCTACAGTCGCCATTGCCTGCGATACGATGGTGCTCATGTTGGAGATGGACTCCTTCATTCTCTATACATTTGCTGACATCGCAGTTACAAAACCTGTCAAAGCCTCCTGCACTTTTTCCTGCACCTCCAGGATCACCCTCTTTGGCCTCGAAGCTCAGCGTCTGCATGCAGCTGAGCAGTGCTGGGAGCATGCTGCGCCCTCCGGCGAGGAGTCTCCACTGCTGTCCCTATCTCCAAAACATAAATGATTTGGATGAGAATGTAAAAGGTATGATCAGTAAGTTTGCAGATGACACGAAAATTGGTGGGGTGGTAAATTGCGAGGAGGAAAGCCTCAGGCTACAGGACGATATAAACGGGTTGGTCAGATGGGCGGAAAAGTGGCAAATGGAATTTAACCCTGAAAAGTGCGAGGTGATGCATTTTGGACGGACAAATAAGGCAAGGGAATACACAATGAGTGGTAGGACCCTAGGAAGTACAGAGGGTCAGAGGGACCTTGGTGTACATGTACATAGATCCCTGAAGGCAGCGGAACAGGTAGATAAGGTGGTTAAAAAGGCATATGGGATACTTGCCTTCATTAGCCGAGGCATAGAATATAAGAGCAGGGAGGTTATGATGGAGCTGTACAAAACGCTGGTGAGGCCACAGCTGGAGTACTGTGTGCAGTTCTGGTCGCCTCACTATAGGAAGGATGTGATTGCTTTGGAGAGGGTGCAGAGAAGATTCACCAGGATGTTACCTGGGATGGAGCGCCTCAGTTATGAAGAAAGACTAAACAGGCTGGGGTTGTTTTCCTTGGAGCAAAGAAGGCTGAGGGGGGACCTGATTGAGGTGTACAAAATGATGAGGGGCATAGATAGGGTAGATAAAGAGGAACTTTTCCCCTTAGTAGGGGGGTCAATAACAAGGGGGCATAGATTCAAGGTAAGGGGCAGGAGGTTTGGAGGGGATTTGAGGAGGAACTTTTTCACCCAGAGGGTGGTTGGAATCTGGAACTCACTGCCTGAAAGGGTGGTAGAGGCAGGAACCCTCATAACATTCAAGAAGCATTTGGATGAGCACTTGAAATGCCACTGCATACAAGGCTATGGACCAAATGCTGGAAAATGGGATTAGACTGGACAGGGATTGATGGTCGGCGCAGACACGATGGGCCGAAGGGCCTCTTTCTGTGCTGTATAACTCTATGACTCTATGATCTCATCTTGCTCATTTGTGACTTGTGAGACACCAGGTGACAACACTACCTTATCTCGCGTGGGATCCACCGAGGTGTGCGTATCTGTGCTGGTGCTGGGTGCACTTATATCTGTTGACGGTGCACCCTCAGAGGCTAGAGGCTCCTCTGAGGAGTCATCTTCCTCTCCCTCCTGGACAGTGGGGGTGGGGGAGGGGCTCTTGATGGACCTGTGGGAGAGTAAAGAGGTAATTTAGAAATGCCATATCAAGAATGGGTAACAAGACCATTATGCACATGATGAACATTCACTGGCTGCTGACATCAGTCACCATATGAGTGACTGTTGTATGCCGTGTGGCTGTATGAGATATAATTCTATCACCAGGTTGCTGAGATGTCCCCCTCTCTCGGTCTCCCACCGCCCGCTGCTCTGCGACTCCTGATACTTCCAGGGCGACCTCCTCTGCTGCAGTTAAGGTGGCTAATGATGGAGGGCCACTTCCAGTTCTCTCCCTCTCCCTCTTATTGTGGGCTCTCTTCTCCTGCAAGGAGGGAAAGGGAAGTTTGAGTGAGAGTGATGGAATGAGTGCAAGGAATGGATCGGTAACATCTTTAGAAGGTGACTATGATGGAGTGGGGTGCCAATGCCAAATGGCCTCCTTGTGTGTTGTTAGTTGGTATGATTGCATTAGGATGAGGGTGAGTGTGAGGGGTGGTTAGTCAGATGGGGATGTGATAATATAGATAGGGATGGGTGGACATGCAAGGTATGTTGGTGTGAGTAATGATGTGCAGGAGCAGGCTTGGGAAGGCAGAGTGATGGGGATGTGATGAGAGGCACAGCAGTATGAAGTTGAGTGTGGCTTTGCACTCACCTTTCCTGATCTAATGAAATAATTGAAGCGTTTCCGGCATTGCACCCAGATCCTCCTGACAACATCCCTGCTGTTCACCTCCTCTGCAATCTCCAACCAGGCTCGTTTGGTCTGCTGGGGAAGTCTTTTCTACCCATCAGAAGAGAAGAGGACCTCCCTGCGTGCTCTCACTCCTTCACAAGCATATGGAGGGAGTCATCTGAGAACCTGGGTGCAGTCCTCTGCCTCTGTGCAGTCATGTTTCCAAGGCTTTGCAACACTCCAATACAATGCCTGCACAATCCTAGATGAACCTTCAAATGCAATGTAGCCAAGGTTCCTTTAAATATCCTGGCTGAAAATGAGTCATTAATTATGTCATCAGACCTGTACCATTTAATAGGGCCGGGTAACGCACAGGGCTGCCTTAATAGGCACCATTAAGGGAAAGTCGCTCTGAGGAGCAGCATGAAATGGGGAACGGGGTCCTGACCTGCCACACTGAACCCCGCACCCAACCCGCCCAGGTAAAGGAAATTCTGGCCTTAAAGTCTGGACCCTGGAAAACCACCAGCAAGTTGGTAGATAGTTGAGTGATTCAGAAACCTCAAACAGACAGAACTACTATCGGCTGGAGGAAACTTTCTCAGCCAACCTTTGCTACTTGCCGCATGAAAGCGAACAGATTAAATTCTACAAGTAGATGCTCAACAACAATCTCAATCAAGTCAGCATCCTCTTCATTGTCAGAGTAAGCATGATCAAAGCCCCAACTGGTAAGGAATCCTGGGGTTAAACTCAATAAATATTTCATCTAGCCATGCCATGTCCAGGATCCTAAGACTTTAGCAAGATGATAAGAAGGAAATGATCTGTTCTCTTGCCACCATTGTCTTCCTCCTCTCTTTCATCTTTCTAGTTCTTATGTTCAAGCTTGGGGACAACTAGTTGCACCCGCAAAGAGATCACTCATCTAAACTGCCTGTAGATGCCTAAGGCCTCCTGAGATGGGTGAAGTCAACACTGGTCCTATATCAATGCTGCTTCTGGAAGATGGTAGTACTGGAAATTTCACACTTCTAAACAGATTACAGGAAAAGCTGTTTTTTTAAGGAGATCCTTCTCTCACATCTATCCTCTCTCTCTCTATCGTTATTTCTTGCCTCTCTCTCTATTTTATCACTACTATATTATGATAAGTGTTACCTGAAGCTTTTTTTTGCTGCAAATACACTGTCTTAATCATGCTTCCTGTATTGAAATCAAGACTCAACAATTTGTCTCCGACTTAAAATTATTCTCCCACAGGACCTTAAAACTGCAGAGCTCCCTGTGATGAATAAAGATTCTTATCACATTTCAAATCACAAGTCTATTTATTTTTAATATCTACTTATAAACTGGTCACTACAAATTGGTTATTGCATGCTGAGAGAGAAATGTCACTTCAAAGGCTGTCTAGATAGATAACTAAACAAGGGTTATTTTCCAGTTTCATATTGGTGATAGAATCTCTTAATATTGTTTACCTGGCTCAGGAGACAGAACTAAACCAGTTATGATCGTCACATTGGGGACCAAGACTGATACACAGTTTTGCTTTGTCCTGGGAATAGATGAAAGATTTGAAACTTTCATGTGAGGAGAGGGCCCTGTTCCTTTGAAGTCCACTTGATGAACAGGTCTGTAGTCAAGGCTGCCAATCCGTGGATAAATGTGACGGCTTTTTCCCAGTCCTTCAATTGTTATCGTACCTCTCTACTGCAGCCTATGTGGAGGTGGACTTGTAGTGAATCCATGATAGTTACACAACAGCTCTCATATAAGTTTACACTACGGATGCTGGATCCAGGTTAAGTATTCAGTTTAGTGTCAGCCGTGGCTCAGTTGGTAGCATCCTCGCCTCTGCGTCCGAAGGTTGTGGGTTCAAGTCCCACTCCAGAGACTTGAGCACAAAAATCTAGGCTGACACTCCAGTGCAGTACTAAGGGAGTGCTGCACTGTCAGAGGTGCCGTCTTTCGGATGACGGTAAACTGAGGCCCCGTCTGCTCTCTCAGGTGGACATTAAAAGATTCCATGGCACTACTTCGAAGAAGAGCAGGGGACTTATCCCTGGTGTCCTCAATGAACATTACTAAAAAAGATTATCTGTTCATTATCACATTGCTGTTTTTAGGAGCTTGCTGTGCAAATTAGCTGCCGTGTTTCCTACACACAACAGTGACTACACTTCAAAAAGTACTTCATTGGCTGTAAAGCGCTTTGGGACGTCCGGTTGTCGTGAAAGGCACTATATATATGCAAGTCTTTCTATTACTAGGAGAGTTGGTGAAATGTTGCATCTTATATTATTCTTGTATATCTGAGGAGGTGAAAGCTGAAAGTTCTGTAATCAAGTGAAATCTGCTTTATTAATTATCTGCAACTGCCCACTTCTTACTTTTAACTTGATATGTAGTTGATAACCAATGTCACACACTCTGAAGACTTCAGTTAACAAGGAGCGAGTCTTCACTTAGTAGAGTGGTCTTTAGTGCTGTGCACTAGAGATCTAGTGAGCTCGAAGATATAATGGGCTAGAAATTCATGTACTCACTGCCACGCCGTAGCGCCATGAAATGGAAATGAAATGGCGGCCACCGCTCTTTCGCCAACTGATAGCAGGTCCTGTGGCAGCCACCAAAATGGCGGTGCGATGATGCCAATCGGCATGCAGCGCCGACTTAACGTCACCAACACGAACTTCGACCCTAGCGCTGAATTCAGCGCTGGGTCCTAAGCACGACAGGTTAACCTGGCGTGCAAGCAGGCTGACAGTGGCGATGTCTGCAGCTCTTAAAGGGACACACACATCATTCAGGTTAAGTTTGAATTTAAGGGTTTGGACTGTTTTTTAAAAATTTTATTGAAGTGGAAGCTTGCTGCAATAGATGTGAAAAGTTTTTTAAGTGTGTAGAGAGTGCTGCTGGATGCTTGCAAGGGCTCGGATGGTAAACGAAGGCCTTTGAGAAGACAGAACATGCTGCGAATACTCAGCAGGTCACGCAACATCCGTGGAGGGAAAAACAGAGTTCACGTCTCATGTCAACATGCTGCCTGACCAACTGAGTATTTCCAGCATTTTATGCTGTAATTTCACATTTACAGCATCCGCTTGCAGAGGGAAGAGGAAGACAAAGAGGAGGAAGCCGAAGAGGGGGAATCAGACAGAAGGATGCATTCCAGACAGCCCCTTTGTGGCTGGGATATCCGGGATGGAATCATCTGCCTGCGATCCCACTGGCTGTGCAGGCTGCCTCTTCTTGTTGACCCACTGGCTGGGCAGGCTGCATTTCTTGGGTGTATGAAATAAGGAAGGCACAAGGGTGGAGTTGTGCTGACAGGAGGACAGGAAAGCAAGAGGTGCATGCCAGAAGGAGGGCAATGTATGAGGATACCGCATCTTGTATCCTTTCAGCTCCGCCGTTGGCCAAGGGCTCAACCATGCCCCTGCCAAGAATGGCCAGCACCGTCTCCTCCAAGGGGATGAGGTGAGGCTAGGAATGGGAGATGTGCCTCGTCATTGGTGCAGATTGTTGGTAGGTGAGTGATTGGGGGTCGTGCATTGAGCAGTGTGTGAGGCTAGTGGTGCAGTTGGTAGGAGACAGCTTTTGAAGATGCATTCACTGACCTTGACCAGTGGTCTGAGGTCATGAAGCTTCTTTGGGCACTGGAGCCAGGTGGTGGGAAGCGACACTTCTGGCAGTGACAGCCTTAGTGATGTACTCCCACATCATTTTTTCCGGAGGGTCTCCTGGCTCCTGTGGGTAGAGGGCTGCTCTTGCAGTGTTGACCCCCTGCACAAAGCTGGAGTGCTGTGTGCGAGACCCTTGGTGCCCCTTCCCTGGCTTGCTGAGCCATTTGTGTTAGTGCTGAGGCAGTTTCCCCATTTGTTGAGGTTAGGAAGGTAATTCAGCTTTAACAGCTGAATATTCACATTTGGAACTTCTTTTAAACATTGAATATTTCTTAAAAGGCAGAAAGGGCTGAAAAATGTCTTGATTCAGTGCATTTTATTTTGTATTGCTTCAGTGTGCATGGTCCCTTTACATCTCAGACCTCTTCAATGCCCACAATTCCTTGCAAGCTCCACAGCTTCACTCACAGAGGCTGTGGGAAGCTGCAATGCCACACCTGGACAGAAACTTCGTCCCGGATCCCTCCAGCAATGGCACCAGGACAGCGTTGCATGGCAGGTGAGCGCTGCCGCCACCTATATCCATGCCCTCCAGACGAATTTCACTCGGTTAGCGTTGTGGCCATTTCCAGCGGCCATTAATTGCAGTTGTCGGTGACATGAATTTTTCCGCCAATATTCTTTCAACAACCTACAGGCTCACTTTCTTACACCTGATTCCTTGTTGTACCTAGCAGTAGATGTGAGTTTCTGCACCAAGGTGAACTAAAAGATCTCTCTATGCCTGAAAGAATCTAGGTTTGACATTATTGAGATTGAATTGCCTTTCAGTTACAAACCAGCCACACTGAGCCCTTCTGCTGATTCTGGAAGACAATATGCGATTTAAAAAGGTTATGAGACAAGAAAAAGTAAGCATGTCAATCAAAAGAAACCCTGAGGCCACCAGGTTCCCTACTTAGCCTTTCCAACTTAACCTTCCCTTTCCCAGCAAAAAAGTTCCACTTTTTTGAGTCTAACTGTAACTTCCTCTTAAATATGAAATGGGTTTATAAACCGGCATGAAGGGAAGAAACCACAATGGTTACAGAAGTGAAAGAATAAGGCCTAGAAATTGGATATGGCCCAAAAACAGGCAGTGTCCTGGTCTGGATCAAAGTGGTCTCAGTAACACGCAAAATTCGTGCTGATTACACATTTACATGATTATAGTGCTGATCTCAGTGGTACACCCACTGCTCATTGGCTTACCGCTCAACATGTGGGCCAAAATCGGGTGCAGTCTAATTGCAAATCGTGTTCGGCCTAGGCTTTCTCCACTGCTTAAAGGGGAGGTGCTTTGATGCAGCAGAACCTCATTGTTATTCCAATTGGAGCTCCACTTGGAAGCAGACCTGAATCAGCAAGAAATGGCTGAGCGGCAGCAGAGGGAGAGAGCTACACGGTTTTCAGATGTGGCTCTGGAGGCACTGGTGGTGGCCGTGGAGAGGAGGTAGGCTGTCCTCTTCTGCAAACCGGTAGGAAGCCATCTGCTCATACGCCTAGAAGTCTCTGGCAGGAGATATCTGTATACGTGACATCCAACAGCGTGGTCCCCAGGCCCTGGCTACAATGCAGCAAGCGTTTAATGAGCTCATATGGCAGGTCAAGGTGAGTGAAGGCTTCAGCAAATGCCATATCCCATCATCTGCACCACAGGCCTCACACGCTGCTCAATGTACCACACCCCCATCACTCACCTACCAACAATCTCTACCTTTCACCACACAATCATAGCTTCACCTCACTCTCACAACCTTACCACTGCTTCAACACTCACACCCACATCCCACACCTTGCACACACTGACAGCTATTCAGCTATGGCAGGCATATCACCCAAACACAATGCACCATACTCACTGACACACTTCCTTTCTCTTGCAGGCTAAGGTTGCTCACAATCATCGGCAGCAGCAGCAGATAGGCGGGTGGTGGGGGGGCGGGGGGGGGGGGTGACAAGCAACGATACAGGCCTTGAGCCAACTGGAGGAGAGTGTGCTCAATATCACTGGACGCAAAGTCACCGAGGCTGTGGCAACGGGTGAAGTTGAAGCCCTTGGGGACAACTTCGGTACGCTCATCCCTAATCCTGCTTCTCACATTCCACTTCTCCCTCATCCCAATCTCTTCTCACTTACAAGCTGCTGATGCTGTATGCATGGATATCTTGCTCTCTCCCCCTCCCCTCCCCTCATCACAACCCGACCTTTGTGCCTTTCTGTTTGCAGATAAACAAAAACAACCAGCCGCAGAGCCCGTCCCTGAGGCGATGGAGGAGAGTGAGGGAGAAGACACACCGTCACTGTATCTGATACTCGCAGACACCAGCTCAGAAACTGGCACTGCATGGAATTTAGGGGGTAGTGTAAATGTGGGATCTACACAGGGTGAGGCACTGGGCAAGAGTGGGCTGCAGCAAGGCCAGGGGGATAGGGTAGCTTGGGGATCAGCTCCCCGGAGGGCGAGTTTGCACGCGAGTTCCGCTGCACACGACTCAGATGAGGACCTCGATGAGGCGGCCTTCAGAAGAAGGGTGATGGGCATGCACACTGAATTGCTAGGTGCAAGCCTGCCAGAGAGTCCCTTCACATTGTCAAGGAGCATGGAGGAGTCTGCCTCCAACATGGGCTGGGGCTTTGCGCAGAGATTAGAGCCCATGATTTCCAGGCTGGAAATGAATGACAACTCCAGGAGAGACTGTGTCGACCCAGACACGGTTCTGCGTGTGATGGGCGATGTTGCAACTGCCATTGTAACGCATGCGTAAGCAACCCAACATCTTAGTGCTGCAGCGGAAGTTCAGAACGCTGTCCTGCAGTCTCAGCTTGCTGCCACCCAAGATCAGACTGCTGCCATCGTGGCTGGGTTTACCAGTGTCGAACGGGGCTTGCAGGGTGTCGCAGCAGGACAGCAATCTGTCCTCCAACAGATAGCTAGGAATGCTGAGGCACCACCCCGAGAGACTGGCAGTGGGTCTGTGGAGCAGGAACCTGCTATCCTCTCAGGATGACAGCATTCCTATTCCCACCACTGTCACTCCGCCATTGCCCTTGCTGCTGCCTCCTGTCAGTCAGCCAGCCCAGACTGCTGCCGCCCATGCCAAGGGGCTAC
The DNA here is from genome assembly GCF_052327205.1 of Somniosus microcephalus. NCBI lineage: Eukaryota > Metazoa > Chordata > Chondrichthyes > Squaliformes > Somniosidae > Somniosus > Somniosus microcephalus. The sequence goes on along the minus strand of NC_140992.1, from coordinate 190,555,595 downwards.
AGTCTACAGCCGGGCCGTCTAAGTCCAGAGCTGCTCAAGGTCGTCCTGCAAGGCCATCTGAAGTCTTCCCCACAGAAACTCAGCAGTCTTCCACCAGCCATGCTGCAGCCACTGGGGGAGCACTGCGTAGGAGCACCAGAGCAAGAATGGGCACGCGAACGACAGGCATAAGGGATTGCACAAGGGTGATTAGTTTATATTGTATTTGTGAATTGATTAGTACTAAATTTATTAATTTTGTTTGGAATCTTTGTTTTCCGGTGGCTCTCATTTCAGCTTTGTGCCCAGGAGGACACTGTGATATTCTGTGACAGAGAGATGGTATGATGGGGATGTTGTTGATGAGGATGTGGTGAGCAACGGGGATCTGGGGTTTCTTTCAGTGGAATCGGAGTGTGATGAGGCATTCACTGAGAGCCCGTGTGGAAGGGGAGGTGGGATTTACTGCCTGTCTCCTCCCTTCCTCCTCCTCTTCCACTTCCTCCTCTCCCTCATCCTCTTCCTGAGGTGGTCCCGTAATCCCTGCTGGCAAGGGCTGCACCCTCATGATGGGCAAGTTGTGAAGCATGCAGCAGACCACCACGAAATTGGACATCCGCTCTGCCGAGTACTGGCGGGCTCCTCCTGAGCGGTCAAGGCAGCAGAACCGCTGCTTCAGCAGCCCAATGGTCTGCTCGATGATGTTCCTGGTGGCAGCATGGCTCTCATTATATGATTGCTGGGCACGAGTGTTGGGGTTGTGGAGGGGAGTCATCAGCCAGGTGCAGAGTGGATAGCCCTTATCTCTGAGCAGCCACCCTCGGGTTTGACATGGTGGTTGGAAGACTGCCGGCACACATACTGATGCACGATGAAGGCATCATCGCTGCCAGGATAGCGGGCATTGACCATCAGGATGTGTTGTGCATGGTCGCACAACAACTGCACATTAAGTGATGTGGTTACGGAAGATCTCAGGATTGTTATGCGGCACCTGTAAAGCTACATAGGTGCAGTCGATGGCACCCTGCACATGGGGAAGCCCACTATCCTGGCAATGCCACATGCGCGATCCTCCTGCTTCTCTATGCTCTATGCTTAATAAAAACAAAAGCCTTCTACTTTTTTTCTTGCTGAGTGCTAATTATAGAAATTACTTTAGGACATAAGAATCTGTCTTGCAATTAAGGTAGAGACAGAGCACATGTACACACAATAATGCGATGCAAGTACTGCGAGAACTTGATAGCGAAACATCCAAACTGGCAAAAACACAGAGCTCACTGACACGACTTGATTTTGCTCTTCAATGTGACCTCCCAGATGAAGCGATGGACTGCGAACTGGGAGATGTTAGCTATGTCGCCTGCTGCAGACTGGAAGGCTCCGCTGGCAAAGAAATTGAGGGCCACAGTGACCTTGAGGGCCACTGGGAGAGCTGTGGTCGCCCTGCTCTGAGGCTGCATGTCTGGTTGCAGGAGGTGGCAGAGTTCTGTGACCACCTCCTTGGTGAAGTGGAGCCTCCTAATACACTGCTCCTTGCTTAAGTGGATATAAGAGACGTGCTCTCGGAAGACCCTAGGTGGGTAAGGCCTCCTGTTGAGAGCCTTCCTGGCCCTCCACCACCTCCCTCTGCGTGCATCATCTCTTCCTTCCTGCCTTCGCTCCCTCTCCCAAAGATACTCAATGCGAGGGGGACTGCAAGTAGAGCCCTCATGACTGTGAGCAAGTGGTGTGAGCAGATGCTTTTAAATAAGAATGAAGGTGTTCTCCACTTGCCCAAACACTCCCTGTCACCTTAGGACCTTGAAAGAAGTTTATAAAGCTGCTAGAGTTGCAGAAAGTCCACAGAGCCAGTCAAACTGAGGAAACATGTCAGTTGCAAGTTGTTGCTGATGATCCCTTTAAATAACACTGCTGGAGCCTCCTTCCTGCTTGTCAACGCTTGCTCAGCTGGTCTTAATTAACACAGGGCGGTAAGTTGAGTGGCGCACTCCAAAATGGCAGATCGGGTGTCAAGTGAGCAAAAATGGCGGCTGCCACAGGACCCGCTGCCAGCGGACAGAAGTGCGGCAGCCGCAATTTTTTTCCCGAATCGAGCCTTCAACGGATAGCGGTAAGACTGCGACTTTCTAGGCCCCATTATCCTTTATTTAAAGAAGAAAAATAACAGTAAATGTCCACCTATACCTTCAAACCAATGAACATATCAGTGTAGTTAAAATGACAACAACCTTAAGTAGTAAATGCAAATAGAAGGAAAATATTGTAACAAAATATTCAACTCTTTACATGCAATGCTGCAGTAATTCTGTTCACTAATAGAACAATATGTGTGAACATTAAAACAGTATTATAAGTGTATGATCTTGCAGCACAATCTATGTACTAAAAATATGTCCATTATTCTGAAAATAGTAGTGGATAGCAAGCTTTGGGAGGATCTTGCACTCAAACGATCCTCTACAGTGTAGCACTCTGGATCAGGTCCATTTCAGCCGCAGAACCAGATGCTGGCAGCAGGCCTTTCCACCCATCAGAAGATCTTCAGAGCATTCCAGAACGCTTTGAATGTAACACTCCAGAATAGTTTACAGGAGGGTTGCTAGTTTCACATCAGTATTGTGAGCACATTGATTGGATATACAGTCTGCTTTTCTGACTTTCAAACTGTGCCTAACTAATTTGTATAATATTAAGCAAGGTGACAATAACAGTGTAATAATGACAGCTGACCTGGAATTTCCTCAAATCCCAGAAGTTAAGATACACCGCTGATCCTGTCAAAAATCAGAGTCAGGAAGAGGGCCCAAGAGGATCAGGCCTGTAATAGTTTGGTGGAATGGGCAGACACGTAGCAGATGAAATTTAACGCAGAAAAGTGCAAAGTGATACATTTTGATAGGAAGTACGAGGAGAGGTAATATAAACTAAAGGGTACAATTCTAAAGGGGCTGCATGAACAGAGAGGCCAGGGTGTATACGTGCACAAATCGTTGAAGGTGGCAGGGCAGATTGAAAGAGCAGTTAAAAAAGCATACAAGATCCTGGGCTTCATAAATAGAGGCATAGAGTACAAAAGCAAGGAAGTTATAAAACACTGGTTCAGCCTCAACTGGAGTATTGTGTCCAATTCTGGGCGCCGCACTTTAGGAAGGACGTGAAGGTCTTAGAGATGATGCAGAAAAGATTTACAAGAATGGTTCCAGGGATGAGAGACTTCAGTTACGTGGATTGACTGCAGAAGCTGGGATTGTTCTCCTTAGAGCAGAGAAGGTTGAGAGGAGATTTGATAAAGGTGTTCAAAATCATGAGGGGTCTAGACAGAGTAGATTGAGAGAAACCATTCCCATTGGCAGAAGGATCGAGAACCAGAGGACACAGATTTAACGTGATTGGCAGAAGAACCAAAGGCGACATGAGGAAAAACTTTTTTACGCAGCGAGTGGTTAGGATCTGGAATTCACTGGGTGGTGGAGGCAGATTCAAATGTAGCTTTCAAAATGGAATTGGATAAGTCCCTGAAGGAAAAACATTTGTAGGGCTACGAGGAAAGGGCGGGGGAGTGCGACTAGCTGAAGTGCACAGGCTCGGCGGGCTGAATGGCCTCCTTCTGTGCTGTAACCATTCTATGATTCTATCATCGGGGTCCAGGGCTCAATCCTACCCAGGACCCCCAGGTGGGCCTTATTTCTGCTGTTATGTTGGAGAGGTATGCCTGGTGAGATGAAGTGAACTTCTGCAGACACTATTCCTGGTTCCTACAGGGCCACAGGAACTCCCAATCTATGCAGTTTCCATCTCTAGCCCCGTTACTTTGATGGCCTTATAGGCTCTGTGGCAACAAGTCCAATCCACATACTCCAACTTAAGGCCAGGACCCAACGTATCCAAATCCTGGCAGAGTTTGCAGCCCCTCCGGTGAACTCCTTCCAAAGTTATGCCAGGAGACGGCCAGAACGGCAGAGGAATTTCACACCCCCACCTTTCAATGGCCCGATAAAAGAATGGAACATACCATACTCAGCAAGCTATGGGAATGTTGGGGGGGGGGTGCGGCGCTGTCTAATATAGCAGAAATATCCCCTGCTCTGCCGCTGCACACATTCCCAGCTTGTCTAATGGATTACAGCGAAGCTACTGTAAAGATGCGGACAACTGGTGAAGAGTATTCCCACTGCTCAGCAGTATCGTGTGGACTCTGGTCCCCAAGTGGCATTTCGTTGGAGGCTGCAGTTAGTGTCCCCTCACCCAAGGATTCAGAATTCTCTTTTGCTTCTACACTTCTCGACGATGGTCAGTCTCAGAGAGAGGTGTAGTACTACTGTATATAGACAACCCACCCACAGATATGAAAAGGGCATGTTCCAATACTTTGAAGTGAATATGCACTGGGAACACAGGACTGGTGAGAGGCACAACATAATTATGCAGTTCAAGTGAGCTGAAGAATATGGATACATGACTTCATGCAAACTAATGCCTTTATAAATTGATATTAGCAAGCTGATTAATTTAGATGTTGGCAACAGTACTTTCAATCAGCTTCTATTCTATGGAAACATTGTTCTTAAAAAAACATGCATATTCTGCAATTAATGACTGCAGACTCTGTTTCCAGTGTGGTGCCCTACTCCAGGACTAGAGTACAGCATCTAGGCTGCCACTTCAGAGCTGTCTTTTACATGAGACATTAAATCAAGGCATGTCTGCCCATTCAAGCAGGTGTAAAAATATCCAAGGACCAATATGTTGAGGAACCAACTAGAGATCAGGCCATCTTAGACTGGGTATTATGTAATGAGAAAGGATTAATTAGCAATCTTGTTGTGCGAGGCCCCTTGGGGAGGAGCGATCATAATATGATAGAATTCTTCATTAAGATGGAGAGTGAAGTAGTTGACTCAGAGACTAGGGTCCTGAATTTAAATAAAGGAAACTACGATGGTATGAGGCGCGAGTTGGCTAGGATGGATTGGGGAACATTACTTAAAGGATTGACGATGGATAGGCAATGGCAAACATTTAAAGATCACATGGACGAACTACAGAATTTGTTCATCCCTGTTTGACATAAAAATAAAACAAAAAAGGTGACTCAATCGTGGCTAACAAGGGAAATTAGGGATAGCATAAGATCCAAGGAGAGGACATATAAATTGGCCAGAAAAAGCAGACAACCTGAGGATTGGGAGCAGTTTAGGATTCAGCAAAGGAGGACGAAGGGATTAATTAAGAGGGGGAAAATAGAATATGAGAGTAAGCTTGCAGGTCACGTAAAAACTGACTGTAAAAGCTTCTATAGATATGTGAAGAGAAAAAGATTGGTGGAGTCAAGCGTAGGTCTGTTGCAGTCAGAATCATGGGAATTTATAATGGGGAACAAAGAAATGGCAGACCAATTAAACATAGAAGATAGGAGCAGGAGTAGGCCATTCGGCCCCTCGAGCCTGTTCTGCCATTTCATGAGATCATGGCTGATCATCCAAATTCAGTACCCTGTCCCTGCTTTCTCCCCATATCCCTTGATCCCTTTAGCCTTAAGAAATATATCTAACTCCTTCTTGAATATATTTAATGAATTGGCCTCAACTGCTTTCTGTGGTAGAGAATTCCACAAGTTCACCACTCTCTGGGTGAAGAAATTCCTCCTCATCTCGGTCCTAAATGGTCCCGCATAAGAGATTAGCGTGCAAAGTTAAAGCACATGGGATTGGGGGTAAGGTACTGACTTGGATAGAGAACTGGTTGGCAGACAGGAAGCAAAGAGTTGGAATAAACAGGTCTTTTTCCGAGTGACAGGCAGTGACTAGTGGGGTAGCGCAGGGATCGATGCTAGGACCTCAGTTATTCACTATATATTAATGATCTAGACGAGGGAACTAGATGTAATATCTCCAAGTTTGCAGATGACACAAAGCTGGGTGGGCGTGTGTGCTGTGAGGAGGATGCCGAGAAACTCCAGTATGATTTGGACAGGTTGGGTGATTGGGCAGAAGCATGGCAGATGCAGTATGTGGATAAATGCGAGGTTATCCACTTTGGTGGCAGATTATTATCTGAACAGCAATAGATTGGGAAAGGGGGAAGTGCAACGAGACCTGGGTGTCCTTGTGCACCAGTCGCTGAAGGTAAGCATGCAGGAAAAGCAGGCAGTTAAGAAGGCAAATGGTATGTTGGCCTTCATAGCGAGAGGATTCGAGTACAAGAGCAAGGATGTCTTGCTGCAGTTGTACAGGGCCTTGGTGAGACCACACTTTGAGTATTGTGTGCAGTTTTGGTCGCCTTATCTGAGGAAGGATGTTCTTGCCATGGAGGGAGTGCAGCGAAGATTCACCAGACTGATAGCTGGGATGGCAGGAATGACGTATGAGGAGAGATTGGGTTGAATAGGCTTATATTCGCTAGAGTTTAGAAGAATGAGAGGGGATCTCATTGAAACTTATAAAATTCTAACAGGACTAGACAGACTAGATGCAGGATGGATGTTCCCAATGGCGGGGGAGTCCAGAACCAGGGGTCACAGTCTAAGGATAAGGGGAAAGTCATTTAAGACTGAGATGAGGAGGAATTTCTTCACCCAGAGAGTGGTGAACCTGTGGAATTCTCTACCACCGAAGGCAGTTGAGGCCAATTCATTAAATATATTCAAGAAGGAGTTAGATATATTTCTTAAGGCTAAAGGGATCAAGGGATATGGGGAGAAAGCAGGGACAGGGTACTGAATTTGGAAGATCTGCCATGATCTCATTAAATGGTGGAACAGGCTCGAGGGGCCGAATGGCCTACTCCTGCTCCTATCTTCTATGTTTCTATCCCATAGCACTATTCAAAGAATGAGAAAAAATTGGGTGGACGGGGGGCGTATTTTGGCCAAAGGGTCAAAGCAGGCACTAAATGGGTGCAGTGCTAATATGACTAGCCTGTTTGAAAATCTGGATTTAGCACACAATTTTGTTCCTAATTGCTGATTACCATAATTTGAACTTGCCTGGAGTTGCTAAACCAGAAACCTGCAGGTTTAGCACTCAAGTGCTGATTAGACGCAATTTTCGTGAAGCAGTATGTGTGCGCTCCTCGCACCCACTTCCACTGAAGATATGGAATGCTCTGGCTGGCACACAGCAGTACATTGCAGGATGGCTCAGGGACCGAGGGAGAGGGCGCACGGGTTCTCGGATGCCACATGGGTGGTCCTGGGGGAGGAGGTCCAGAGGAGGAAGGATGTCCTGTACCCACAGGGGGGAAGGACGCTATCACGCCCTCCTGTCCTCTCTCCTGCAGCAGCTGGTCCTGCTCTGCCTGGCCTCATGTCCTCCTCACATTCCTCATCCAGACCAAGAGGAACCCCTAATAAGTTGCCCATGGCCCTTTCTCCTGGTGACTCCTAGAAGGTGTCCAATAAGGTGGAGTAGCTCAGCACTTGCTCTTTTAAGGTGAAGTCCTCAGAGAATTTGTGGAATAAATGTTGCTGAAGTGTTGAAGTCTTGACAAAATGTCCCAGAAAGTCTCCCACTGTGCTTCGGAGGTCCTCTTCACTGCTCCAACAGCAATGATCACGAAATGGTGAGTATCCCTTTAAGTGGTATCCCTTTAATAGCACTTGAAATCGACATCAATGTCGTGCTTACTCCCAAACAGCTGGTTGTTGTTAGGAGGGCATTAGTTGTAGCGCTAGCCATTAAAATACCATGTAGTCTCTTTAATGAGCACTAGCAGGCACTTTAAGTAGCAATCAGCTGTTTAACAAGCCTCTGGGCGGCCGTTCCTAGCGCTGGCTTCAACTCCTTTACCAAGACCCCATCTTGGCCACTTCTTTAGACCCTAAAGTATTCGGCGAAAATTGCCGTCTTGGAATCTGACTCAATTCAGTAGTAAAATGATACAAATCAGGTGCAACAGTGAATTTCACATCCTTCGAGCAAGCTCCACCCATGATGCTGACGGTACTAATATAAAATGGATGAATACCTGATTCATTGGCCTGCAGAAGTTGGATTCTTAAAGTTGGTAATAAGTTGGAAATGTTGCTACAAGATTGTGATTTTGTTTTGTAGAAGCATTGATATTTAGTGCATTTTGTACTAAGTGTTAGTTTTGGTTGCTGTGGAGAGTATAATTTTATGCACTGTACAATTTTTGTCTTGCAATACTTTTCCAATGCTTGGTGCTGCAGCTGAACTTGCAGGAACAAAATGCTGAGGATGGGAATTCCTTTGATCGCTTTTGCGCACTACAATTTAAATGAAGAAGATGAGTTCATGAGTGGATACCAAATGCAGGCATTTCAACTTGCCACCCCGGGGCGTTAAACTGTCATTGCCGATTAGCCACCCATTATAGAAATGAAAATCTGGCAGTTTCCATAACGGCCAGCCAATCTACAACGCCAGTTTTACATCCAGGTGGTAAACTGAAAATTTACCCCATTATATTTACAGGAACCGCATTTACAGACCATATTCTGTGAGCTGGGTATGTCAAAGACCTGTCTTCGTCATCGCCATGTCACAAGGAGGCTGTCGCTAAGCTCTGCAATCTATACTCCAGGCTTATCTGCTGACAGCTTCTACAACAGGGATAGCTCTTCCCATAGCTTTGAAGATTACCACAGCATTAAGCTTTATGCCATACTGAGCCACAGCAGCGACAGTGGACAGATTAGCTAGTCTGCTGTCTATATCAAGAAAGTAACAATTTTTGCAAACGGCAACACTTTCATCATTATCATTGTAGAAAAGAGGCATCAATTGGATAGGACACAAAGCTTTGACCAGGCCCAGAAATCCTAAGATGTTTATTATGCAGCATTTCATGGTGTTTGCATTATCTGAAAGACCAGAGAGACTGGATAGATGGCTGCAGGGCGACCAGGGCTATCCACTGCAGCTCTGGCTGAAGATTCCACCGCGAAATCCCTGAACAGCAACAGTACGTAAATACAATGGAGGCACATGCTTCAAACAGAATTTCTGTAGTAGAATATCACTGGAATGTTAAAACAAAGATTTCAGGATGCACCTCAGTCTAGCAAAGCTGTCTAAAATAATCATGGTCTGCTGCGTGCTGCACAACTCTGCAATACAAAGAAGAGTAGGCAGCAGGACAAAGAGGAAGCCTCTGGTGCAGCAGTAGCAGAGGAGGAAGATGAGGAATGGTAAGAAATGGAGGAAGGAGGGCTGTAGCCAGGGCGATTGGCATTCATTGATAACAGCTTTTAGTAATTCCCAGATCCCAACCTTGCTCAAGAATTCCAAATGAGTGAAACACCACAAAGTGTACCTATACACTTTGTTTCCATCTAATGTAGTTTAACTGCCACCTTACACCACCCTATCATCTATTGCTACTGTAACATAGCTCTTCTCAACATAAACTCTCCAGACTAAGAATAAAAAATGTGCACAATATTTATTCGGAGACATTTATATGAGGAGGTGCAGCTAGTACCCAGCACTACAAGTACATCTAAATGTTCCTTCAGCAGGTAGGCTTCTGTGTCTTGGTGCAAGCCTCAAGGAATGGAAATGGTCTTGTACCATGAGGAATGACTCTGCTACAGCTAGCAATCACATCCAAGAAGGTAGTGGCTGCCATTGACTCCCGTCAACTGGCACTTTTTCAATCCTTTGAGGGGGTGAGCTGTGTTAAATGAATGTGCAGTCACCCTAAGAAGCTGCTGCTTCACCATCTCCCTTTTCCTGCCATGTCCTGGGTACTAGGTGCAACTTAAGTATGATCAGCAATCTGCGAGATATCAGTCCGCAAGATACCACTGCAGAGTGTGAATGCCGCTGTCATGGCATTCTTCAGGTGATCCCCCAAGCTGTCAAATCTAGCACCAACAGACTCCTGTAATTTTGACCCCATGTTCTCAATAGCCCCAGTCATAACATGTGTGAGAGAAACTATGTCTAGGCTTAGTCCCCCTGATCTCAGGTGCTCTTCTGGATATAGCCAGGATGTTTCCATGTGCTCAATGGTGTGCTGGTGTTTTGAAAATCCACCATGCATTGCTGGTTGAAGACTGGAGGTGCACTGCACTGCCAGACATTCTCCAATAACCTTTGCAGGTTGTTCAGTGCTGTTTCAAAAGGTGCCATGAAAGCCTGTTGATCGTTAAATCAATTCCCTTAAGGCAGGTCCAGGAGGGTAACAAACCCTTGGCCATAGACCTCAGGCTAGAACGCTGGGCAGCTGCTTCCTGTTCCTCAACTGCCTCCTCCATTTGCTCCTCACTTGTGATCAGTGCTTCACCCAGTGCTCCCAGTGGATCCACTCTGCTACTAGAAAAGGTAATCCCATTCTAGTAAAGGCGTGGGCTGTCAGAAGGCCTCAAAGAGACTCATGTCAAACATCATCTGGCATGAGTTCCGTTCAGGTCTTTCAAGGAAGGAATTTCCCAGTGAAGCCTGTGAATTCTCCCCAACACATCCTCAGCATTCCTGCATGCAAAAAATTTCCCAAAGCAGACCATCACTCTGCAAGCAGCATGTAACTAGATGTTGCAGTAACAAAACAATTTTATCACAGCAAAAATGCCCCACTCCTTTATGGGTGAGTAAAAGATCTTTACGAGCTGCTGCCTCGCTAGATTGCCCATGTTCCAGCCAAACCCGCTATTCCTCGTGTGCCTCCTCCACTTACTCCTCATTTTTAATCGCTGATTTACTCAGTGCTCCCTCCTCAAAGCCGCTATAAAAATTCCCATGGTGGCTGGACTGGCCCCCTCATTTGCTCCTCCTCATTTAGGCTTGGATTCTACTCTTCCAGATCCAGAAAGGTCGAGACAAGACTTCTGCTTGCCGCCCCTACCCCACCATGGCCCCAACACATTTTCCTGAGTCGGTGTCATTGTGTATGCAGGGCGGAATCTTGGTGGAATCCCCACCATCAAGTGGGAGCCTGCCACTGCATGGGCAGAAAATTCTGCCACAGTATTACCAGAAGAGGCAGAAGACGACTTAAAGGGACAGAAGAGCCCTGAATACTACATTCAATTTCTTACTATGCTTAGAGTAAGGCCTGCAACAGCTGAAACACTGGGGCAAAATGGATGGAGAGGTAATCACTATTAGACCCTCCCCTCCATCTAGGGACTTCAGGGCTTTCTTGTTGGTACCCCAGGAACTACCGTCAGGCTTCCCTTGGCAGTCCCAAGGAGCAATGGTAAGACGGGTAGAGAGGAGGGAAATGGCTTGGGATACCATGCCCTGCCTTCCCACCAGTTTGTGCATGCAGCCTATGGGGAAGGGGTAGCCAGATGTGGGAAATTAAGGTCAGGGCAAGGAGGCAGCTGGAGACCTCAGTGCCTCAACTTCCCTGCTGTTTCTAACACTATCTTGCCCAATTTGAAAATTAACCCAGCCTTCAAGCTTACAAGCTGCATTCTTCTGGATGAGTTTAGTTGTGCTGGTGCTTGCAAATGTTGGTGAAAGGGACAAAGGGTGCTGTGAAGTGTTGTCTTGTCTTGGCCCACTGGAAGTGATGGCAGTTTTCTGTTTCAGGCCTACAATGACAGAAAAGTGACTAATATTACAACAGAGTTTGCATTACAAAATTATGTATGGTGTCTGTGTGGTTGTGTGTATGCCGGTGCGGGGGTGAGTGAGAAGGGAGGGCAGGAGGCAAGTTGTAAAAACTGGATGATACTGGCCATAGCTTTGAGGACACCTGCAGCTTCACCTTCTCTTGCTCCTTCAATGTTCTTATGGACAAAGATATTCAAGGTGGCCTCCTCGAAAGTAGTCAAAGACTGGTAATTTTTGAGCTCTCCTCCAGTTAGTGTTTTTTCCTAATATTAGGTGCTGCCTTGTTGAGCAAGCAGAAATATATTAGAACATAAGTTGAAGGAGCACATTAACAGACATGTGCCAAAGCTGCAGCACAACCTGTCCATCATTAAATGATCAGACATCATGCAGTTAGATTGTGAAATAATGTTTTTATGCTTGAAGTCCTTTGAAGATTTGAGTGTGCAAAGGTTTTCAACTGTAATTTACAGCTGTAATGTGTGCCTTATGTGTATAGTCAGCACTGAAAGAGCTGTAAGGCTGTGCCAGGGCTTGGCAGGAGCCAGCAGTACATGTGCTACAAGCTGCCTGCCTGTCTGTGGCATTGCATATGTATACCAGGTACCTGGCAAATGGGATTGTTCTTTAGGCTTAACTTGGCAGCATACTAGTGTGCCATATTTCTTCCTGTCCCCAATTCTTACAGTTTATAGCAGTGAGCCTGGATGCCACTTACTGCTAGGCATTCTGCCCTACTGTTCTCTGGGAAGGGTGCTATAGACTACAAACAGGGCAATCCTTGTCATGTAGCAGCACCTCCAGCCATGCACTATTCCATCACTAGCCCACAGATTCTGTTTTCTGCCTTCATACTATTGTGTCAGCCACTGGGTTTGCCAGCCACTTTCTTATCCCAAGCAGCTTTTGGAAAGGCTGAAATATGTATTCAATATATTTACAACCTTTTAAAAGCTAATAAAATTCCCCCTCCCCCCATACCTTTAAGCTTATTCTGTGGCGAGCACCAGCGCCAGACTCCATATGGGCTGGGAGCTCACCTGAATAAATTAAAATATTTAAAATATGTTAACCACTGGAAATCCCATGTCATCGGCACTCTTGCAAAGTGGCGGTCATAAATCCCCCTGCAGTCCGATCCCAGCGACACAATTTCCACGGGGGTTCTTGAATCTCCTGCTGTAACTATATAGTTTACAGTTTATGCCTTTTCTCCAGGGTTTCTACCGATCCTCCACCAAAGTTACATCGGGAGATCAGAGGAACCCCTGCATAAATTACTGCTGCCAGTTTTTAGTTGCTGTGTTTGCAGCATTCCTGCTTGGGCAGTAAGTGAATGCACCATCTGTAGTGTCTCAACACCTGCAAGTCTGAATTCACACCAGTGGACTTCTGTTTCCCTGAGTTTCACAGGGACATAACATACCTCTCATTTAAAACTACAGGGTAAAATAACTATATACAGCTCCTTAAACAACAATTACATTTTCTTCATTAAACCTGGCAGAAAGAGCAAAATTGAAAGCTTGCATTCTTTATTCTCATTCATCCATTCCCCTGATCTCACGCTGATCCGCCCATCGCCTTCCCCCTCCAGACCATGATCTGGGGACCGACTCTAAATTCTTTACAATGCTTATTATGCTTTTACTGAGAGGCTAAAAGAGCAGTAAGTGGTTTAAAGAACTTGTACCCAATTTACCAGTCACGGCTATGAGTGTAATTATAGTGCTTTTCTCAACAGCACTACATAAGCCCCCTTTCACTGTTCCTGCTCTCCAGGATCTACCTCTCACTACTCCCACACCAACAACCCTATCCCCAAAGCACCAACTTCTCATCACCACTATCTCAGTGCTCCCACATCTTAAAATCACCATTTGTACATTAACAACACCCTATTCTAATGCTCCAGAATCCCCTCCCATTACTCCAATACTTAAAGATCCCTACCCTTATACTCCCATACACCAATATTCCCTTGCTCCTCCCATCCCTAACACCACCCTTTCAGTACACCAATATCTTAGGCCACCCTCCCAACACTACTTAAACTACATCGCACCCATCAGTGCTTCTATGTGCAACCTAAAGCAGTTTCCCTGCAACCTTTCTCTGGATTCTGGACTTTAACAAAGGTAAGGGATAAAATTCACTACATAGCTAAACAAACATAATTTTTAATCATGGTCACTGATTTATAATTTTCATGAGAATATAGATATAATCACATAATGTTGCAAAAAAGAATGTCCCCTCCCCAAAAAACAGACTATTTGAATATATGACAGGACCTACTCCCACTATGCACAGAATGCCATACATATCTTAGAGGAGTGTTTAAAAAAAAAGCAGTATATTTTAGGCCTTAAGGGTAATTTCATCACCTTATCCCAGGCCATGTCATTGCTTATACCAGTGGGAAACAGCTTTACTCTTTATTTAGCTAAAACTCAGTTATTGCTAAAAAGAAAATCTAGATCAATATAAATTGAAACTGTGGTTTGTAAAATTAACTAAGCCACCACTCCCCTTTGCCACAGTAACCAAATAAATACAGTTACATTACATTATCACCTGCAAAATAGAACAAAGGATAAAATCTATACCTCTTACTGTCAGGTTGTCTGGATAGCTAATCGTTTGCTGTACATTGCTATCACTCTTATTTTCATCATATCCAACCACACATGATGTAATACCTGTAAAAGCATTAAAGTTAGATTAATTAGTATCATACCATAACAAAAAGGATGAAAGAAAACAATTGTATAACAGTACTTGGGAATATTTAACAGGATTACCTGGTTGCTTCATGGCTGATTTTAGACCTAAAGGTGCCCATTCTTCACGAAGCCACCTATTCACCTCGTGGTATGAGTACAGCTTCATGAATATGATGGTATGCACTACTATGACCATTACTGATCCAACTGCATGCAGGAATAACCCAAAGGGGAAAAAGGAAAGACAAGAACGATTAAATACTTGCGCTACTAACATAAGTATACTCAGTTGGCAGGGAGAGTTTTCAAAGCTGCAGCACAAATCAAGATGGCAAATATCAAACTTTTTCATTGTATGCAATTTGTACAGTATAATGAACAGTTTCAAATTAACAGTTATATTTCTGTCTTCTGTTACTAAGATTTGACATTTTGATTTCTATTGCTCACTCCCACATGTCAGTACAGTATTTCCATTAGAGTTCAAACAACATGACAGAAAGGAAGGATTACCAAGTATTATACTAAAAGGGTTCTCTGTATAACAATCATATGGTACAAAGGCTAATAGAGGATGGGTGCATGGATCTTGATATGTGGAGGATACTTAAACAGTCTCAACATTTCTTTATCAAAAACCACTGGCAAACATCACAGGGTTATGCTTTGAAGAGAGGCATTTGAGGCACTTCAGGTGGCTTTCAGTTGCTGTGAAGCCACCTGTGCATTTTATATTAAGCCTTGAGCCAGGGAATTTAAACTTTTTTTGTACATACTGCCTCTTGTTAAAGCCATATAAACTGAATTCAGAAATACTTAATGGGAATAAGGGAAAATTAACCGAGATCTCAATTTTTAAGAGCTAATCTGCCAACTTTGTCCCTCTCCGGAAAGTATGGACTCCTTCTTGGACTACAGTTCCATAAATACAGGGAGTCCTCCGCTGTCTTGCTGGAATGACCATTCTTTATGTGTGAACCTCGAAAGTGAGTCTTGGCAAGCTATTTGAAGTGGGGCCATCACAGCAGACCCCAATCCTCTCCTCACTCAATATGCACTTCCAACAATGATCACTGAATGGCAATCAGGATTAGAACATGCATGTAAGAGCCATAAAAGCTTAAGAAAATACTTTAAAATATTGGTTAAATAGCATAATACAGTTAATTTACCTGATTGACTTATTGTATTAAGAAACCCCCTATTTTCTTGCTCCAGTAGTATAGTCCGAGACACCCCCTTCATTCTTGCCACAATGGTACAGTCCCTAAGCCACACATGGTATGCAGCCATTTTACAGTTTAAACTCCACGTGGCTGAAGGAGGCAGAAGTTGTGAGGTTTGGAGCAATACAGTTTTTGAACGTGTTCGTTTATACGTGTTTGCTTTGTAATTCCGTTTGTGAAGTGTTATAGTAAACAGTTTAAAAGACAAAGCTACGTTTGGGAACGTTTTATTTCGACACGCGTCTACTCGTTGTTAACAGCCCCACAGCTCAGTGGCTGCCTGTTTGGAAACTAAGAAGCGCCACTACAACGCAGTTGATTTTTCCCTCCCTAACCCAGTGGCACTCAAAGCAATTGTAACACCCTTGCTATCACCTTATCTGAGATTAGGTAACCCAGCACAGACTAAGGACCTTTCTGGTCTATATGGCTTGGCTACACATTGGATAACTCTGCTGGGCTATCAGGGGAGCTGGAATATTCAATTTTATTTCAACGAGTGGGTGAGTGTGTGAGAGAGAGAGAGAGAGAGCCTGGAGAGGGTGAGTGTGTGTGAGAGAGAGAGAGAGAGAGCCCGGAGAGGGTGAGTGTGAGAGAGAGAGCAAGAAAATAACTCAAAAAGGCAAACAGAAAGCATGGAATGTGGTATAAACAATATGAACAATGAGAAGTGGTGGTTTACATCGAAATAAACCATCTATTCACAGCAGACTACATAGACCATTTGCCTCCATGATCATTAGAGTCCAAAATGGGGGCGAAGTGGGTGGGGCCATTTGCTACATCCGCCCAAACCAGCTGACGTGAGGCACGTGCCATTTTGAGGTGCATGCCTCATTTCCATGAGGCAAGCTGTCAGCGCTACTCACATTTGTAATTGGCAGCTCGCCCATTCGGAGGACAGGAAATCTGTGATTTAAAGGCAGCCTGCACCTTTTAAAGGGCAGGAGCCTTTAGTCAATAGTGGATGTCAGAACTGCTGCTGCAAGGAAATGTCTGCTGCCAGAGCCCCCCACGCTGTTTCTCGGACAGCGTCATGGTGGAGGAGGTGACCAGGATGAAGGAGGCGTTGTTCCCCGCAGATGGCTGCCGAGTGATCTGCCAGACAGCCTGGCAACAGTGGGCAGAGGTAGCAGAGCATGTGAATGCCAGGAGTCTGACACCACGGGCCTGGCAGTAATGCAGAAAGAAATTCAATAACCTAACGAGAGCTGCAATGGTAAGACTCCCATTCACAGCTTTCTTACAAGCTGCACAGCCTTGTACACTCTACTCCAGTCGCAGCACTAGCAAGCCTTACCACCCACACTTTCCATCTCTCTCCTCTAATCACAGCAACATACTTTAATGTACTTCCTTCTGCTTCCACTGGTACACTCTCCACTGTTATTTCCCTCACAATTACTGGGCCCACTTTCCCACACCTGGTACCTCTTTCTCTCACCATGCAATCTATGCTAAGCTGCCTCAGACATCTTAACATCCCTTCAACAGGATATAATTAACACACTCTTACTCGTCTTGCAGGACAAGATGGTGCACAAGAAGGAGCTCTCCAGATCTGGAGGCAGGCCACCATCATGCAGGAGCTCACGCCAATGGAGGAGGATACAATCAATGTCATGGGCAAAGGGGGAGCTCAAAGTTTGGTAGATGGCAAGGTTTGAGGAAATTTCCCACAGGATACTTGGCCATCTTCCTCTCTTTTTGTCTTGAGATTGAACTTTCTCCATCATATACTCTGAATTACAACCCGGTGGTCTAGAGAGTGACCACTCAACTCCTTATTCCAGATCCATTGCAAGTCCCGGGACCATCTGCAGCAGAGGACGGGGCAGGCAGCCCTCCTGAAGAAGTACCATCAATCATTCTGACACTTGGAAACACTAGCTCAGAAGTCGGCACTCTGCATACTTTAGGCAGTGAGTTGCAGCGGTCTGCACTGGGTGATTCATTGCACAAAGGTGAGCAGGGACGAGGGCAGGGCAAAAGGATGGCACAGGACGCAGCTCTCCAGAGGGCAAGTTTACATTCTAGCACTGCTATAGAGGGCACAGATGACGACTTCCAGGGCCCATCCTTTAAAAGACTGATGTGAAAGGTGTGCACCAGAAATTGTTCGGTGCATTGGATGGCCTACCAGGGAGATTATTCATCATATCAGTGTGGAGCCCACTTCCAACTTGTGCGGGGTCATAGCGCATGTCATCGAGGCAATGCAGTCAGCCATGGAGCGTGTGTTCACTGCAGCAGGGCCCTCAGTATCAGAGCCAGTGGTGACAGCTCTGACACCTTCGATAGAAGTTCAGACTGCTGCCATTCAAGCTCTGGGTTCCATCATCTCTGCAGGCTTCCACAATTAGAGTGAAAGCATGGATAGGGATTTCAATGCTGCCACACCGTCCTGCAGTTTGCTTTAACACAGATCCCTCTAACTGCTGAGGGACAGCCCCACACGAGTTGCAGTGGCACCATGGAAGAGGAACATGCTGTCCTCTCATAGAATCATAGACTGGTTACAGCACAGAAGTAGGCCATTCGGCCCGTCGAGCCTGCGTCGGCTCTCTGCAAGAGTACTTCAGCTAGTCCCACTCCCCCCGCCCTTTTCCCATAGCCCGGCAAAAAAATTTCCTTCAGGTACTTATCCAATTCCCTTCTGAAAACCATGATTGAGGTTGCCTCCACCACCCTTTCCAGATCCTAACCACTCACTGCGTAATAAAGTTTTTCCTCATGTCGCCATTGGTTCTTTTGCCAATCACCTTAAATCTGTGTCCTCTGGTTCTCAACCCTTCCACCAATGGGAACAGTTTCTCTCTATCTACTCTGTCTAGGCCCATCATGACTTTGAACACCACTATCAGATCTACTTTCAACCTTCTCTGCTCCATGGAGATCAATCCCTGCTTCTCTAGTCTATCCATGTAACTGAAGTTCTTCATCCCTGGAACCATTCTCGTGTATCTTTTCTGCACCCTCTCTAAGGCCTTCACAGCCTTCCTAAAGTGCGGTGCCCAGAATTGGACACAATACTCCAGTTGAGGCCGAGCCAGTGTTTTATAAAGATTCATCATAACTTCCTTGCTTTCGTACTTTATGCCTTTATTTATGAAGCCCAGGATCCTATATGCTTTTTTAACCGCTTTCTCAATCTGCCCTGCCGCCTTCAACATGGGGAAGCGGCAACACAGGACTACATGGCTGCTAAACAGCAGAAGCAGCATGCTATAGACAGAGCTAACCGATCCCACAATCAACGGATTAGATCAAAGCTCTGCCGTCCTGCCACATCCAGTCGTGAATGATGGTGGACAGTTAAACAACTAACGGGAGGAGGAGGCTCCATGAATATATTCCCATCCTCAATGAAGGTGGAGCCCAGCACCTGAGTGCAAAAGACAAAGCTGAAGCGTTTGCAACCATCTTCAGCCAGAAGTGCCGATGGATGATCCATATTGGCCTACTCCTGAGGTCCCCAAGACCACAGAAGCCAGTCTTCAGCCAATTCGATTCACTCCACGTGATATCAAGAAACAGCTGAGTGCACTAGATACAGCAAAGGCTGTGGGCCCCGACAACAGCCCGGCTGTCATGCTGAAGATTTGTGCTCCAGAACTAGCCGCGCATCTAGCCAAGCTGTTCCTGTACAGCTTCCACCCAGGTATGTCCTGTCCACAAAAAGCAGGAGAAATCTAATCTGGCCAATTATCGCCCCAGCAGTCTACTCTCAATCATCAGCAAAGTGATGGAAGGTGTCGCTGACAGTGCTATCAAGCAGCACTTACTTACCAATAACCTTACCACACGGACTGCAGCGGTTCAAGAAGGCGGCTCACCACCACCTTCGCAAGGGCAACTAGGGATGGGCAATAAATGCTGGCCTTGCCAGTGACGCCCACATCCCATGAACGAATTAAAAAAACATTCCCAATTCTCAACAGATATTGAACCAGCAACATTTTCAAGGTGCCAAATTGACCCAAAATCAACTACTTTCTCCAGTTTTTTCCAGATATCAACTATCCTGTGGAAAAATAAGATTTTTCTAGGACAGATTTTCCTCTTCACTTGTACCTGGGCAGGGAAGAGGAAATGAAGACAGAGAGACCTATAATATCGGGTTTCCTCCCCCCACTATATTGCCCAGGCGTTCCTGGGCTTCCCCAAGATCATGTAACTGGGTCTGCACTTGTTGGACATGAATTAGGGGCCCACAGAGAAAATTGACCCTCATAGTTCCTGTTAATACTTCAAAAAATTTCCTTGAAGTCAGGAGAAAGGATATTTTATGGCAGTGAGACACTTTTATTGCCTTCAGATCTGAAAGCTGGACTAGTATTTGCTTCCATTACTGAGCTTGCCAGCCCCTCATGTGTTTTTGCTGTGGTGGAGATGGCATGGATTGGGCATGTAATGATGTACACCCCTCTGTTCTGCCATTCGTTCTAGAAATGAATGCAGTGGACACAAAACGTGCAGTGAGGGGTAGTGAGACAGAGATGAGATTATTGGTGAATTTTAAATGTAGGAAACAAAGGAACAAAATATGAAAGACAGAAGGAATTCCTAACCTGCAGTAGATGACGTCAATATGTTAAGGACAACCAGCGGAAAGAATAGAATTGCTCCAAGATTGATCATCTGCACAGTATACCCTGATTTTTCAGTCATTGCGAGCTGAAATATATAAAAACCTGTTTAGTTTAACCACATTTACTAACCTTTCCCAACCTGCTAACCATAGTTGCTTCACTGTTACAAGTAAATGACTGCAAATTGGAAAAAAACCCTCCTAAATTCCAACAGTCAATGTATATATGGCTAGAAATTTCACAAAGCATTATATTTATCCCAATGGGAAAGTCATGTACACACTATAATGCTTCCCATGAGATAAATATTTTGCAGGTAAGAATTTAAAGACAATAATGTGGGTACAAATTAAGTTGGTTATTTTGAAAAACATTGTATCACTGATCACCTGGACACTGGAATTTTCAATTATATTCTCCATACAAATGCAGCTGTAGGATTACGTTTGTACATCAGCATAAATCCTACTCTCCAAAATAAGCTATTTGCCAAAATAAAACTATAGCTGTGGCAGTTCATTGCAATGAAGGACTTGATTAATATTTTACATTGAATTCTAATCTAGTGTACACATTTAAAGTGTACTGTAAACTATGTCAGTTCTCAACTATGCTCTCAAGATGACAGCATTCCTGCTGCCACTTCCCCATTGCACTTCCCACCGCAGCTGATTGGGTGAGTACAGCAAGGTGAGTATTTATACTACTCTATAGTTTAACAGTTAAGATTAATAGTTTATAAAATTTAGAAGGTCTTAATTTTTGTGGTTATAGTTTCTAAAGTTTCAGTTGCGTATCAGGGAGTGCTAGTAAGCAAGAGCCCTTGAGAATATCATTTAATTGTAGTGTAATTAGTGGTATTGATTTGATTTAATTTAAATTAATTAAAGGGTAAGTCATGGCAGGACAGCTCGGCCCCGTGGCATGCTCCTCCTGTGCTATGTGGGAAATCAGGGACACTTCCTGTGTTTCCCTGACAACCATGTGTGCGGGAAGTGTATCCAGCTGCAGCTACTGACAGACTGCACTGCGGCGCTGGAGCTGCGAATGGATACATACTGGAGCATTCGCGATGCTGAGGACATCGTGGATAGCACATTTAGGGAGTTGGTCACACCGCAGGTAAAGGCTGCACAGGCAGGAAGGGAATGGGTGACCACCAGGCAGAGTAGTAGGTGCAGGCAGGTACTGCAGGGGTCCCCTGTGGCTACCCACCTCTCAAACAGATATACCACTTTGGATATTGTTGAGGGAGATGGCTTATCGGGGGAAGGCAGCAGCAGCCAACTTCCTGGCACCATGGGTGGTTCTGCTGCACAGGACGAGAGGAAAAAGAGTGGGAGAGCTATTGTGATAGGGGATTCTATTGTAAGGGGAATAGATAGGTGTTTCTGCGGCCGCAAACGAGACTCCAGGATGGTATGTTGCCTCCCTGGTGCAAGGGTCAAGGTTGTCTCGGAGCGGCTGCAGGGCATTCTGGAGGGGGAGGATGAACAACCAGTTGTCGTGGTGCATACAGGTACCAACAATATAGGTAAAAAACGGGATGAGGTCCTAAAAGCTGAATATAGGGAGTTAGGAGGTAAATTAAAAAATAGGACCTCAAAGGTAGTAATCTCAGGATTGCTACCAGTGCCACGTGTTAGTCAGAGTAGAAATAGAAGGATATTTCAAATGACTATGTGGCTAGAGAAATGGTGCAAGAGGGAGGGATTCAAATTCCTGGGACATTGGAACCGGTTCTGGGGGAGGTGGGACCAGTACAAACTGGACGGTTTGCACCTGGGCAGGACCGGGTCCGATGTCCTAGGGGAGTGTTTGCTAGTGCTGTTGGGAGGGTTTAAACTAAAATGGCAGGGAGTTGGGAACCTGTGCAGCAAGACAGAGGAAAGGGAAGCAAGGATAGAAACAAAAGAGAGTAAGGAGAAAAGCAAAAGTGGAAGGTAGAGAAATCAAGGGTGTAAATCAAACAGGGCTACAGTAAATAATAATTCTAAAAGGACTAAGAGTGTTAAAAAAACAAGCCTGAAGGCTTTGTGTCTTAATGCGAGGAGCATTCGTAATAAGGTGGATGAATTAGCTGCGCAAGTAGATGTAAACTGATATGATGTAATTGGAATTACGGAGATATGGCTCCAGGGTGACCAAGGCTGGGAATTCAACATCCAGGGGTATTCAATATTCAGGAAGGACAGGCAAAAAGGAAAAGGAGGTGGGGTAGCATTGCTGGTTAAAGAGATTAACACAATAGTAAGGAAGGATATTAGCTCTGATGATGTGGAATCTGTATGGGTAGAGCTGAGAAATACCAAGGGGCAGAAAAAGTTAGTGGGAGTTGTATACAGACCCCCAAACAGTAATGCTGAGGTTGGGGATGGCATTACACGGGAAATTAGGGATGCGTGCAATAAGGGCACGGCAATTATCATGGGTGACTTTAATCTACATATAGATTGGGCTAACCAAATTACTAACAATACTGTGGAGGAGAAATTCCTAGAGTGTATACGGGATGGTTTCCAGGACCAACATATCAAGGAACCAACTAGAGGTCAGGCCATCTTAGACTGGGTATTATGTAATGAGAAAGGATTAATTAGCAATGTTGTTGTGCGAGGCCCCTTGGGGAAGAGCAATCATAATATGATAGAATTCTTCATTAAGATGGAGAGTGAAGTAGTTGACTCAGAGACTAGGGTCCTGAATTTAAATAAAGGAAACTACGATGGGATGAGGCGCGAGTTGGCTAGGATGGATTGGGGAACATCACCTAAAGGGTTGACGGTGGATAGGCAATGGCAAACATTTAAAGATCGCATGGATGAACTACAGAATTTGTTCATCCCTGTTTGGCATAAAAATAAAACAAAAAAGGTGACTCAACCGTGGCTAACAAGGGAAATTAGGGATAGCATAAGATCCAAGGAGGGGACATATAAATTGGCCAGAAATAGCAACAATCCTGAGGATTGGGAGCAGTTTAGGATTCAGCAAAGGAGGACAAAGGGATTAATTAAGATGGGGAAAATAGAATATGAGAGTAAGCTTTCAGGGAACATAAAAACTGACTGTAAAAGCTTTTATAGATATGTGAAGAGAAAAAGATCGGTGAAGTCAAGCGTAGGTCCCTTGCAGTCAGATTCAGGGGAATTTATAATGGGGAACAATGAAATGGCAGACCAATTGATGCACTATCAATAACTCAAAAGACTGAGATTAAGCGAGTAATTAACAGGCTTTTATTAACAAGAGAATGAAGGTGTGCCTCGAGTGGTCGACCGGTCCAGAATACAGAGGGACTGTGGAGCAGTCACCTTTATACCTGGACTCGTGGGAGGAGTCAGCCGAGACATGTACAGGCATGTACACAGTGGAATACAAACAGTGGTTTACCACATTCACCCTTTGTTTAAAAATGAGTCCGGCGGGGTTAAGTGTATTAAAAGTTAGTGTATTGGAGTCTCTCCGGAGGTCTTGTCTGCCGCTGTGATCGACGTGGCGACGGCAGGGGTAGTGAAGCTTCCGGCGTCGAGTCCCGCGTAGGCTGGGGCACTGGTGTGTAGTCCTCGTAGGTGTCGAGCGGGTCGCAGGGCCCAGGCCCGCCGTCTGCTGGGGCTGGATATCGGGTCGTGTGGGGGGTGGGTGGTAGTGGGTAGTGGGTTACTGCGGCCCCCGAGGGTGCGAGGTCTCGTATGGAGACGGTGTCCTCCCGCCCGTCCAGGTACACAATGTAAGCATACTGGGGGTTGGCGTGGAGGAGGTCGACCCTCTCGACCAGGGGGTCCATTTTATGGGTCCTCACGTGTCTTCTCAGTAGGACCGGCCCTGGGGACGTCAGCCATGGCGGTAGCGATGTCCCCGATGTGGACTTCCCTGGGAAGACAAACATTTTCTCATGAGGGGTGGCGTTAGTGGCAGTGCAAAGCAGTGACCGAATAGAGTGGAGCGCATCGGGGAGCACATCCTGCCAGCGGGAGGTCGGAAGGCCCCTAGACTTTAAGGCTAGCAGGGCGGCCTTCCAAACTGTCGCATTCTCTCTTTCCACCTGTCCGTTCCCCCGGGGGTTGTAACTGGTGGTCCTGCTTGTGGCAATACCCCTAGCGAGCAGGTACTGATGGAGTTCGTCGCTCATAAACGATGAGCCCCGGTCGCTATGGATATAGCTGGGGAAACCGAACAGGGTGAAGAGGTCGTTCAGACATTTAATGACCGTGGCACTGGTCATGTCCGGGCAGGGGATGGCGAACGGGAAACGGGAGTACTCATCAATAATGTTGAGGAAGTACACATTGCGGTCGGAGGAGGGGAGAGGCCCTTTAAAATCAACGCTCAGGCGCTCGAAGGGGCGAGTGGCTTTTATCAGGTGAGCCCTGTCTGGTCTACAAAAGTGCAGTTTGCACTCAGCGCAGACTTGGCAGTTCCTGGTCATGGTCCTGACCTCCTCAATGGAGTAAGGCAGGTTGCGGGCCTTGATGAAGTGGAAGAACCTGGTGACCCCCGGGTGGCAGAGGTCATTGTGGAGGGCCCGCAGTCTATCGATCTGCGCGCTGGCGCAGGTGCCACGCGATAGAGCATCCGGGGGTTGAGTTTCCCGGGCCGGTACAAGATCTCGTAATTGTAGGTGGAAAGTTCGATTCTCCACCTCAAGATCTTGTCGTTTTTGATTTTGCCCCTCTGCTTGTTGTTAAACATAAACGCAACTGAACGCTGGTCAGTGAGCAGGGTAAATCGTTTTCCGGCCAGGTAGTGCCTCCAATGACGCACAGCCTTCACAATAGCCTGGGCCTCCTTCTCAACGGCAGAGTGTCTGGTCTCCGGGCCCTGGAGGGTTCGTGAAAAGAAGGCCACGGGTCTCCCCGCCTGATTGAGGGTAGCGGCCAGGGCAAAGTCGGACGCGTCGCTTTCCACCTGGAAGGGGATGGATTCGTCCACTGCGTGCATGGTGGCTTTGGCAATGTCTTCCTTGATACGGTGGAAGGCTAAGCGGGCCTCTGCCGTCACGGGAAAAGAGGTGGACTTGATCAGCGGACGGGCCTTGTCCGCATAGTAGGGGACCCACTGGGCATAATAAGAGAAAAACCCTAGGCACCTCTTCAGGGCCTTGAGGCAGTGGGGCAGTGGGAGTTCCATAAGGGGATGCATCCGGTCGGGGTCGGGACCGATAACTCCGTGTTCCACAACACAGCCAAGGATGGCGAGGCGGGTTGTGCGGAATATGCACTTCTCCTTGTTATACGTCAGGTTGAGGAGTTTGGCGGTGCAGAGGAATTTTTCGAGGTTTGCGTCATGGTCCTGCAAGTCATGGCCGCAGATGGTCACATTGTCCAGATATGGGAAGGTGGCCTGCAACGCATTTTGATCAACCATCCGGTCCATCTCCCTTTGGAAGACGGAGACCCCGTTGGTGACGCCAAAGGGAACCCTAAGGAAGTGATAAAGGCGGCCGTTTGCCTCAAAGGCAGTATACTGGCGGTCCTCAGGGCGGATAGGGAGCTGGTGGTACGCTGATTTCAGGTCAATGGTCGAGAAGACGCGGTACTGCGCGATCTGGTTGACCATATCAGCTATACGGGGGAGTGGGTAAGCGTCCAGCAGGGTGTAGCGATTTATTGTCTGGCTGTAGTCGATGACCAGGCGCTGCTTCTCGCCGGTCTTAACGACCACAACCTGGGCTCGCCAGGGGCTGGTGCTGCCCTCAATAATCCCCTCCTTCAGGAGCCGCTCCACTTCGGTTTTAATGAAAACCCTGTCCCCGGCACTGTATCGCCTGCTCTTTGTGGCGATGGGCTTACAGTCGGGGGTGAGGTTAGCAAACAGTGGGGGGTGACTCTGAGTGTGGAGAGGTTGCACCTGGTGCGCGGCGGGCAATTTGGAAGCTGCTGGCTGCGGACTGTGAGTGGGGGGAGGGGTCCACCGTACGCCATCGTAACACTTTTAAGGTGGCACTGAAAATCTAACCCCAGTAGAACGGCAGCGCAGAGGTGGGGCAGGACCAGAAGTTTAAAATTATCGTACACAGTCCCGTCTACTACGAGTGTTACCACGCAGTAGCCGCCAATGTCCGCTGACTGAGACTCAGAGGCCATAGAAATCCGCTGGTGCACAGGCAGGACTGGGAGAGAGCAACGCTGCACCGTGTCGGGGTGGATGAAGCTCTCCGTGCTCCCAGAGTCAAAAAGGCAGATTGTTTCGTGACCATTTACCTTAATGTCCATTGTGGACCGGGCCAGCTGGTGCGGTCTCGCTTGGTCCAGCGGAACGGAGGCCAGCGTAGGGGTCGGTGTGTCACTGCGGGTATCAGATGAGGCGGTGTTGGGGGCCTGCTGCCTCCCGGCTGTCATCCAAGATGGCGGCGTCCATGATCCCCATGTGGCTGGAGGCGTCCAAAATGGCTGCTGTTCCGGTGGTTCGCACATGGCTGGGGAGGCCCAAGATGGCGGCCCGCATGGCCCACACGCGGCGCTGCTGGGGTTCGGGGTGACTTTGGCCCTGCAGACGCTGGCGTAGTGTCCTTTCTTCCCGCAGCCCGAGCAGATCGCATTTTTCGCCGGGCAGCGCGCTCCGGGGTGTTTGGCCTGGCCACAGAAGTAGCATTTCTGGCCTTGGGGCACTGCTGTCTGGCCTTGGGACACTGCTGCGGTAGTTGGGCCGTTGCTGGGATGTGGCTGGGGTGGCACGGCCCTATGAGACGGTCCTACCGTGTCCCAGGCTGTCGTTCCCCGCGGCGTCCACGGTGCAGAGGAGTAGGCGTCCATGCCTCGGTAGGCTGCGTCCAATGATAGTGCGAGTTCAGAGGCCTTGTTGAGATCGAGGTCACTCTGCTCCAACAGTCGCTGTCGGGTGTAATTGGACCTGTGGCCCGCTACAAAAGCGTCCCGGATAAGTTCCTCTGTGTACACGGCGGCCTTTACATCCTTACAACCACAGGCCCGGCCAAGCACAGACAGTGCCTGAAGGTATTCCTCGGTCGATTCCCCAGGTTGTTGTTTACGACTCCCCAGGAGGTGCCTAGCGTACACCTCATTCACTGGGCGCGTGTACTGGTCCTTGAGGAGCTTGATAGCATCCGCGTACGAGGTCGCATCCTGGATGACCGAGTACACTCGGTGGTTCACTTTGGAGGTCAGGACATCCAGTTTGTCCTTGTCCGATTTGACCGTTTCAGCAGAGGCGATCAGAAATTTTTCAAAACACCTAAGCCAGTGAGTAAACTTGGTGGATGAGTCCGCCTCCCGATGATCTAAGTCCAGGCATGCTGGTGTGAGGATCTTCTCCATTATAAAAATCTTGTTAATAAAATTGATGCGCTATCAATAACTCAAAAGACTGAGATTAAGCGAGTAATTAACAGGCTTTTATTAACAAGAGAATGAAGGTGTGCCTCGAGTGGTCGACCGGTCCAGAATACAGAGGGACTGTGGAGCAGTCACCTTTATACCTGGACTCGTGGGAGGAGTCAGCCGAGACATGTACAGGCATGTACACAGTGGAATACAAACAGTGGTTTACCACACCAATTAAATACATACTTTGGTTCTGTCTTCACAGAGGACACAAATAACCTTCCAGAGATGTCAGGGAACATAGGGTCTAATGAGAGGGAGGAATTGAATGAAATCAGTATTTGTAGGGGAATGGTCCTAGGGAAATTGACGGGATTGAAGGCCAATAAATCCCCAGGGCCTGATAATCTATATACTAGGGTAGTTAAGGACGTGGCCCTAGAAATAGTAGATGCATTGCTGGTCATCTTCCAAAATTCTATAGACTCTGGAATAGTTCCCATGGATTGGAGGGTAGCTAATGTAACCCCACTATTTAAAAAAGATGGTAGAGAGAAAACGGGGAATTATAGACCAGTAAGCCTGACATCAGTAGTGGGGAAAATGCTAGAGTCCATTATAAAAGATGTAATAGCAGAGCACTTGGAAAACAGTGACAGGATCCGACAAAGTCAACATGGATTTACAAAAGGTATATCATGCTTGACTAATCTACTGTAATTTTTTGAGGATGTAACTGGTAGAATAGATAAGGGAGAACCAGTGGATGTGGTGTATTTGGACTTTCAGAAGGCTTTCGATAAGGTCCCGCATAAGAGATTGGCGTGCAAAGTTAAAGCACATGGGATTGGGGGTAAGGTACTGACTTGGATAGAGAACTGGTTGGCAGACAGGAAGCAAAGAGTTGGAATAAACGGGTCTTTTTCCGAGTGGCAGGCAGTGACTAGTGGGGTACTGCAGGGATCGGTGCTAGGACCCCAGCTATTCACAATATATATTAATGATGATCTAGACGAGGGAACTATATGTAATATCTTCAAGTTTGCAGATGACACAAAGCTGGGTGGGCATGTGTGCTGTGAGGAGGATGCCGAGAAACTCCAGTATGATTTGGACAGGTTGGGTGATTGGGCAGATGCAGTATAATGCGGATAAATGTGAGGTTATCCACTTCGATGGCAAAAACAGGAAGACAGATTATTATCTGAATGGCAATAGATTGGGAAAAGGGGAAGTGCAACGAGACCTGGGTGTCCTTGTGCACCAGTCGCTGAAGGTAAGCATGCAGGTGCAGCAGGCGGTTAAGAAGGCAAATGGTATGTTGGCCTTCATCGCGAGAAGATTCGAGTACAGGAGCAAGGATGTCTTGCTGCAGTTGTACAGGGCCTTGGTGAGACCACACCTTGAGTATTGTGTGCAGTTTTGATCGCCTTATCTGAGGAAGGATGTTCTTGCCATGGAGGGAGTGCAGTGAAGATTCATCAGACTGATACCTGGGATGGCAGGAATGACATATGAAGAGAGATTGGGTCGATTAGGCTTATATTCGCTAGAGTTTAGGAGAATGAGAGGGGATCTCATTGAAACTTATAAAATTCTAACAGGACTAGACAGACTAGATGCAAGAAGGAGTCCAGAACCAGGGGTCACAGTCTAAGGATAAGGGGTAAGCCATTTAGGAGTGAACCTGTGGAATTCTCTACCACAGAAGGCAGTTGAGGCCAACTTATTAAATATATTCAAGAAGGAGTTAGATATATTTTTTAAGGCTAAAGGGATCAAGGGATATGGGAAGAAAGCAGGGACAGGGTACTGAATTTGAATGATCAGCCATGATCTCATTAAATGGCGGAACAGGCTCGAGGGGCCGAATGGCCTACTCCTGCTCCTATCTTCTATGTTTCTATGTAGCCCAGACTGCTGCCGCCCATGCAGAGTTGCTGCAGTCTGCAGCCGGGCCCTCCAGGCCCAGAGCTGGTCGAGGCCGTCCTTCAAGGGTATCTGAAGTCTCCGGTTCTGACAATCAGCAGCCTTCCACCAGTCTTGCTGCAGCCACTGGGGCCCCATTACGGAGGAGCAGTAGGGTGAAAAGGGGGGGGGAAGTACGTTAGGGAAGATCACCCTCGATCTCAGTTATGTGGAGAGATTAGGGAAGCTGGGATTGTTCCCTTTAGAGTAGAGAAGGTTAAGGGGAGACCTAATAGAGGTATTCAAAATTATATGGGGTTTTGATAGAGCAAGTAGGGAGAAACTGTTTCCTTTGGCAAGTGGGTCAGTAGCCAGAGGTCATGGATTTAAATTAATTTGCAAAAGAACTAGTGGGGAAATGAGGAGAATATTTTTTCACACAGAGGGCTGTTAAGATCTGGAACGCACTGCCTGAAAGAGTGGTGGAATCAGATTCTATAGGAGCTTTCAAAAGGCAATTGAACATGTACTTTAAGAGGACTAATTTGCAGGGTTATGGGGAAAAAGCTGGAGTGTGGGACAAATTGGACAACTCTTTCAAAGAGTTGCACAGGCACGATGGCCTCTTTCAATGCTATAATATTCTATGATTCTATGAGAGGAACAGGCTTGTAAATGACACCCTCTATGAATAAATAGCCTGCAGGGAGCTTTATCTGTGGTCAGTAAAGGATAAAACTCACTTCCTTGTTTCTGCTTCCTAGAAAACAACATTTTTATAAAATAAATCTGAATTTTAGTAGTAGAGATACACTTACTGCTGATAGAGATCTTTCTATATGAAGAGCAGCAAGGACAAATATATTTGACACTGAAAGGGAGAAAACTTGGTCACGTTACTGATTTGATTAGAGATTTAGATTAATAAAAACTTAAATCTAACCGGGATGACTGTCTCACACCAACATTCACTGAATGGTGGTGTTTATAAATTCATCCCAAAGGCTAAATGGTGTATTTCTCTTTCATTGTTTAAGAGTCTTTACTAAAGGGATCCTTTTTGAACAATTTCTACTTTGGATTACTTTGTCCTGTTAGTTCATTTGTTTGTCATATAATCCAAAAAAGCCCCATTGTTACTAATTCATTGATCAATAGAAATAATCTTTCACTATATTTACCTTCTCAAACTCAGAACTTTGAATTCTTCTGTTAGATTTTCCCATAACTTTCTTTGCTTCAACGAGCACAACCTTAGTTTTTCATTATAGCTACATCCTCTCATCCCTAGTGTTATCCTGGAGAATTATTTGGCTCCAACATCCTCCTATATGGTGTGTCCCAAAATTGCGCACAGTACTCCAACTGTGAACTAACCAATGTCTTGTGTAGATTCATTGTTACTTGTTTGTTTTTGTACATGGATTTTTAAAGGACAGGCCATGTTTGACTAATTTAATAGAATTCAAAGAAATTACATAGTGGATAGGCAAAATAATGCAGTGGATTTGATATATTTGGATATTTTGCCCCTATATATAAAACTCAGGATCCGATTTGTCCTTTTATGGCTTTTTACATCTGCAATCCTACTTTTAAAGAGCTGTGGATTTCCATCTCTACATTGCTCTGTTCCTCCACTCCGCTGATAGTTACAATATTTATGGTATATTTGTATTGTCTATTATTTTTTCCAAAATGTACCAATTTGCATTTATCAGTGTTAAACAGCATTTACCACATATCTGCCCCTCCCCTAATCAGTCCATTACCTCCTATACGCTCCTGCATTCTTCCTCAGAGCTGTTATGCCTCTTATTTGTATCATCAGTAAATTTTGATATGTCACTATGTCCATGTATGTAGAGAATAAGAAGACCCAACACAGATCAAACTACTATCTACATCTTACCAATCCGAATACATCCATTCACTCCTAGGGGTCGATTTTAACTCAGCCGTTAGGTGGGCTTTGAGGCGTGTGGGGGGTTAAAATCACAAAAACTGGGGGGTCGGAACCCCCCCCGCCTGGTTCCCGACCCCGAGCCATTTTAACCCAGGCGTGTCTGATGGTCCCGAATCAGTCCCGCCTCCAACAGGCGGGACTGGTCTTTAAGGCCCTTAATCAGCAATAATTGGCCTTTTTAATGCCATTCTAACAGGCCCTTGCATTTTTAACCCTGTTCCCACGTAAAACACGCCTGGTGGGGATCACGCCTGTGAAACCTGGCGTGAGCATTATTGGCTTGCTGACTATCAGCTGCAGGTCAACCATTAAAGAGATTTGATCAGTCATCATTTGCAGGTGGCAGGACTTTGTTGTTTCAGGTCTGGGGCAACTTTTACCAGGCTTAACCACACCTGTGGAAGGTTGGAGCCTCACACACATCTCCAGTGTGACCTCCTGGGAAACCCCACTCGCCACCTTCACTCAGCACTTCCTCAACTGAGGCATCTACCAGAAGCATGGGAGCCATTTATTTCCTTCCCTTCTGGGCATTAGATGAGCTCGAACACCAGCCGCGGCACCAGCAACAGCAGCAGCAGCAACAGGAGCGCCAGACTGCTGCTCACCCACCTGAAGCTGCACAGGCCAGAAGGGGCCAGCACTTGGAAGTGGCTTGAGAACACCTTGCTGCACATCAGGGGGGCCATGGGGACCCGTATCTGCACTGGCAGTCCTACTCAGAAGGACTTCCATGAAGGTCTGGTTTCTCTGTTCAATAGATGCCCATCGCTCCTCAAGAGATGTCATTCTATTATGAACACTCACCATGTTTTCCATACCCTGGCGACTTATCTCCTCCATGGAGGTTGCCATCCTTTCCATGGTGATGCGTTCATGTGCCAATGACTCCGCAAAGGCTCTGCTCATATTCGCTATGGACTCCTCCATTCGCTCCACACTCACATCGACCCTGGAGACAAAACCTGCCAGAGACTCCTGCATCTGTTCCTGGAGTTCCAGCCCCGCTGATCTTATGGATGGACCCAGAGGCAGAGGGTTGACAAGCAGCTGAGCCGATCTGGCAGAGTCCTGCGCCCTCCGACTAGCACTCTCCACTGCTGTCCCTGTCTCCACAATCTGCTGATGCTCACTTGTGAGCTGTGATACACCAGGTGACAACAGTACTCTATGTCCCAAAGGTCACACCGAGGTGTGAGTGTCTGCGCTGGTGCTGGGTGCGCTGAATTCTGCTGACGCTGCGCCCTCAGAGGTTGCAGATTCCTCTGAGGAGTCTGGAAGCTCAGGCTCTTCCTCCTGGACAGTGGGGACGGGGGCTCTCGATGGTCCTGTGGGGGAGTAAAGGTAAGAGTTAGAGATGTGAGGTCAAGGTTACACGCACATTGCATATTTCAGATGATCATAGGTCCATCTGTTATATCTTCAGAATCATTATCAGCGACTCATGCAATGTCAATGAGAGAGATGGAAAACTATTCTGTCACCAGCTTGTTGTGATGCACCCGTCTGTCCGTCCCCCACTTGCGCCTCATCCTCCAGGCATACGATCGCCAGGACCGCCTCCTCCCAGGGGGTCAGGTGGGCTACTGATGGTGGCCCTCCTCCTGTCCTCGCTCGTTCTCTTTTATTGTGAGCTCTTTTTTCCTGCAATGAGGGAGACAAGTGGAGCTTGAGTGAGAATGAAGGAGTGAGTGTAGAGAATCCATAGCATACTTAGGAGACAAAGATGGAGTGAGGTGGCAAGACCAAGGGCCTTCCCTGTGCATTGTCAGTTGTTTTCATAGCATCAGAGTGATAGGGAGTGTGAGGGCTACATAGTCGAATAGTTAGGTGAATGTGAGCATAGAGAGAGAGGGAATGGGAAAGGGTGCATGGATGTCAGTGTCAAGTGGAATGTGGAGGAAGAGATTGCTAAAGCTGAGTACTGGTGAGAAGAGGCAATGGAGATCAGATTGAGAGTGATGGGAACTTCATACTCACTTTTCCAGTGTGCTGAAGGTCATGAAATCTCTTCCTGCACTGTATCCAGGTTCTGCGGGTAGCCGATAAGGAGCTGACCTCCTCTGCCACTTGCAGCCACGCAGCCTTTGTCTGCTGGGGAGGCATCTTCCTCCCTGATGAAGGGAAGAGCATCTCCTTGTGAGCTCTTGCTCCCTCCACTAAAGCCTGCAGGGCAACGTCATCAAAACGGAGTGCAGACCTCGGTCTTTCTCTTGCCATTCTGCTTCCAGCTCAGTGTATCAGCAAATGCCAAAAGGTTGGCAGCCTGCAGAAGAAGCAAGGCTTGTTGCAGACCCTAAATGCAGCCGCAATAATGACGTCATATTATGCGACTTTCTGACTGGAAGTACTCATTTGCCAAGGGTTCCCACATGTTGGAAATCAATTGGCCAATTGAGTTAAAATTGCATCAATCTCACACACCCATTTAGATTCGTGTGGGAAACACCAAATTCGGGGAACCCGACAATTCCCCACACCCGAGTTAAAATCGACCCCCTACTCTCTGCTTTCGATCCTTTAGCCATCTCTCTATCCATGCCACCACTTTAACTTTAATGCATGGACCTTAATCTTCAATGCCTCTTATGTGGCATTTATCAAACAATTTTTGAAAGTCCAAATATATCAAATCCACTGCATTATTTTGCCTATCCACTAAGAAATTTCCTTGAATACTATTAAGTTAGTCAAACATGTTGATTGTCCATGATTAGCTCATGCCTTTCTAAATGTTCACTAATGTTATCCTTTATTACAGTCTCTAGCAGTTTTCCTACCATCGATCTGGGACTAACCAGTCTATAGTACCTAGTTTATCCCTTTCCCCTTTTTTGAACAGGGATGTAAAATTTGCCCACCTCTAATCCTTTGGTACAGTCCGTGTTTCCAAAGAATTTTCAAAAATTAAAGTTAGTACATCTGTTCATGCCTCACAATATTATGAAGTGTGCACTATCCGGGCTTGGTGATTTATCAACTTTAATTCCTATTAGCCCTTTTAATAGTTTTCTTTTAATTCCTTCCTACATACTCCTCTGAAAGTACAAAGGTGAAATGTTTCATAAGCATCTCTGCTATTCCTTTATTCTTTACCGTTAGATTGCATTTGGGGTGCGGACAGTGGAGAAAATGTGGCCCTCAGTATCTCCCTTTCCATTCCCTGTTCCAATCACTCGTGCTTCCCCCCACCACCTTGCTCTCATCACATTCCCTACCCCCTTCCCACCACCGCTCACTCCCGTCAATACCCCATCCTTTTTGAAGTGCCCACTCAATCCTGTATCGTCCTCCTTGCTTTACTGTCATTCATCTCACCCTTAATCCTCCAGTCACTTCCACCCCAATCTCACTTCTCCCAAATGCAGGTGATTGGAGGCCAGAGATCCTTCACCTTCAACCAGTTTCCTTTCTTCTCTCCCCCTTCTACCTTCCCTGTTTACTTCAAAGATGTTTTGATTCCTTTCAAAATTCAACATAAAATAACACAAGTTAGGATGATGAAAGGTACTATGGGCTAGATTTTCAGTCGCTTGCGCCAGCAGTTAGCGCCTTAAGAGAAGTGATTTTCGGGCGCTATGCGTGTAGCGCCCGGACGCAGCGCAGTTTGCGCCCCGCCCCAAATTAAGTTGCCCGTTAGCGCCGGCGCAAAGTTTAGCGCCCGCCCGGATGCGCGCGCAGAAAATGACGTCACATCCTCGTGCAACGCCCTTTGTGCGCCCCGATTCCAAACTTCAGTCGGACCGCCCCATTGTGCGGCTGGCGGCCGGAGCGTTTGGAAAAAGGAACGCAACACAACCAGCGCGGGCCCCGGGGGGCGCAAATTAAAGGGGACGTACTCTCCAGTATAAAGGCCAGCCTTTTTTCAGAAAACACTCTTGTGCAACGCATTTCTGGAGACACAACAAGGAGGATAGCTAACTGGTTTCAAGCAGCAAGAGCCAGGTATTTTTGGACTCAGGCCAGAGCGCTGCAAGTGGCCTTTTGGAAATTAGAGTGTTTGCCAGGATTTGATGGGGGTTGCATGGGGTGCCAACGCGGAGCTGCAGCTCCATGTCCGTAGGGCTCGCAGACGCATTGTGAGAGGGGCAGCCCTGGCTAGAGGCAGAGGGGGCTACAGGCGTCGGCCACGTAGGCCTTACCCAGTCAGGCTATACCGCCAGCAGCGCTCCTACCTAAACATGAGTGCCGCGCGATGTGTTAAAAGGCTCCGATTCCGAAAGGAGGTGATTGCAGAGATCTGCCACCTGCTTCGCCGAGATCTGCGGCCAAAGCTCAGGTGCAGGACGTCTCTGTCGGTGGAAGTGAAGGTGACAGTGGCATTGAACTTCTATGCCACCGGCTCCTGCCAATACGCTGCTGGGGACATAGCAAACATCTCCCAGTACGGCGCGCATCGCTGCATCCGCCAGGTGACCGAAGCACTGTTCAGAAGGAGAAGCCAATTCATCTCCTTCCCCATGGCCCTGGAGAGCCAGCATCAGCGCGCATTGGGATTTTCCAGACTCGGGGAATTCCCCTTGGTGCAGGGCGCCATTGACTGTACGCATGTGGCTTTGCGGGCCCCTCTGGAGCATGGCGAGCAGTATCGCAACAGGAAGGGCTACCATTCTCTGAATGTGCAGCTGGTCTGTGACCACAAGCAGCGCATCATGGCAGTCAATGCCAGCTTCCCAGGCAGCAGCCACGATGCCTTTATCCTGCGGCAGAGTACTGTGCATGACATGTTCCAGGCACAGCCTCCCCCAAGAGGATGGCTACTCGGGGACAAAGGCTATCCTTTGTGCACCTGGCTCATGACCCCGCTCCGCGCGCCCAGGACCGCTGCTGAAGAGGCCTACAACGAGAGCCATCAAACCACCCGCAACATCATCAAGCTAACTATTGGGGTCCTCAAGCAGCGGTTCCGCTGCCTTGATCGCTCCGGAGGAGCTCTCCAGTATTCGCCGGACCGGGTCTCCCAATTTGTGGTGGTTTGCTGCATGCTACACAACCTGGCTATCCGCAGGACTCAGGCACTGCCACCTGATGTTGGACCAGCACCTCAGGAGGAGGAGCAGGAGGAGCATGAGGAGGAGGAGGAGCAGGAGTACGTTCCCAGGAGGGAGCGACCAGGGCCAAGGGCCGCACAGCGCCACCTTATTACACGGTACTTCTAAGCCCCCTGTCAGGGAATGGCCAGGGGCCATGAGGGAAGATGAATGCAGTTGCTCCGCAACCCCTCAGCCGGCGAAGCCAACAAACACTAAGAAGAACAACCATGGAGACTGCATGAATAAAGATAATTTTTTATTACACAAAAATGAAAAGCCCTTCCCACATGAATCCCCAAAAACAATAAACGGGCCCCACAAAAAGCCCAACAAACGACTCACTCCCACAAACTGGGGAGGAGTCACTCCACCTTTCTTCAAACCGGGCCTCAACGTCGGCCTAACGCAAAAAATAAGCCCTCCAACAACACAACCATGGGCAAAATAAAGATGGCCACCGCCATATAAAAGGAAAGCTGCCCACACCCTCTACTGAGTGGCCCGCGAGGGCGAGACCTTGCCCAGCCTTTTGCCTCCCCTGCCCGGCCTGCTGCTCCTTCGCAAGCTCTGCCCAGTGGCTGCTGCGAGGCTGGGGGAAGGCGCCTGAGGCTCAGATGCCCTTCCGCCAGATGCCGCTGGGGGACGGCCTACACGGCGTTTGGGCCTCGAGGGGCCGTCTGCTGAGTGGCACACCTGAGCCTGGCCACCATCAGCTGCAGCCGCTTGCCCTTGACGCCCCAGTGGGGGAATGGCGGCGACGGATGGCGCAATGTGGGCCAGCTGGCGTCTGGGATGCGCTGGCTGGTGCTGTGGCGCGGTGGCACTCGGCCGGGCCCGCACTGCAGGATCCGCAACAATCAGCCGAGGGGCGGCTTGCTGGGATGGTCCAGCGCGGCGGCTGCCCTGGCGATGCCTGCCTGAGACAGCGCGTGTGGCAGCAGTGAGTGCCCCTGTGGTCCTGGTGTGCGCGCGCATCACAGCCGCCAGGGTCTTGACGGCATCAGTCAGCATGCGGCCACTCGCGGCAGTTGCTGCCCCGAACTCGCGCACACTGGTCGCCAGCGACTCGATGGCCTCAGGCATGCACCCCACCACGCTCATGAGCTCCGTGTGGCGCCGGTCCGAATCCTCGGCCATCTTATCCAGCTTCCGCACCTCCTCCGAGGTGAAGGTGTCCGGACTGGAGTCGCGACTCTCCCGCTGGGGAGGAGGGGGCCGAGCTAGGGGACCCTTGCCGCGTTGGTGGCGGCGAGTGTGCCGATCAGCAGCACTCCCCTCTGATCCTTCCCCCCTTTGGGGGGAAGGCCGTGGGCCACGTGCACGGCTCCTGGGTGGCTGGACGCCACTGGTCCCAGAAGCTGCATTGCCCTGCGACAGTTCCTCCAGGCACTCGTCCAGTGAGGAGGTGTCAAGCATTTCCTCCTCTCCTGCGGGATGTGACTGTTCCCCCGAAGGTCCGGCTTGCTCCTCCTCCTCCTCCTGGTCGGAGGTGCTGTCACTGGCAGCTTCAGGGTCCTGGTCATCACCAGCTGAAAGCAGGCATGCACAAGAATAGCTTCAGAGTGAGGAGACGGCGTCAGCGAGGGAGTTAGGACTGGTGGCATTCAGCGCATTGGTGGGACAGTGGCAAAGGAGGTAGCTCGGATGGGCCAGTGCGACGCGAGAGGGCCAAAAGGCGAGGTCCTTACCATTGCCGGGCAGTGGAGGGTCGGATACTCCGCACGCTGTGGGGACAATCACACGGGCTCCCATGAGCACACACATGCGCTCCTCCAGCCGAGTGAGCTTCTGCAGCTTGGCGCGGCCACCCCTGGCACGCGCCTGGCGATTAAACGCTACTTTAGCCTGCAAGAGAAAGGACGGGCTGTAAGTGCGCAGTGAAGCCCTGATGTAGTGTGCACTGCCTCCCATGGTGGAATAGCTTGGACAGAGTGAAGCCCTGATGTAGTGTGCACTGCCTCCCATGGTGGAATAGCGTGGACAGAGTGAAGCCCTGATGTAGTGTGCACTGCCTCCCATGGTGGAATAGCTTGGACAGAGTGAAGCCCTGATGTAGTGTGCACTGCCTCCCATGGTGGAATAGCGTGGACAGAGTGAAGCCCTGATGTAGTGTGCACTGCCTCCCATGGTGGAATAGCTTGGACAAAGTGTAGAGTGCCGAATGGCCATGTGATGCTCATGACTGTCCCAATGCTGCTGGCTGAGGGCTGGCCAATAGGACTTTCAGCTCCCTTTGCCCATCATGTCAGGTGTACATGCAAGAATGAGGAGGAGACTGGAAAGGCTACTCACCTTCACAATCCTGGTCAGATCGTTGTATTTTTTACGACATTGTTTGTGGGTCCTGGGGGCATCGCCGGTGAACGTCACCCTCTGGGCGATCTGCTTCCAGGCTTTGGTGTAGTCGTGGTGGGTTGGATTCCTCCCACTCTCTGGGAACAAGATCTTGTGCCTCACCTCCAGAGCTGTGACCATTATGTCCAGATCACCCTCTGAGAAGCGCAGGGCACGCTGACGGGCCTTCTCTGGCGTTGCCATGACTCCCTGGGGCTGAGCAGCAGTGTTGAGGCCTCTTTGCAAGGCTGCAGTGTGCAGGGCGTGGCAGCAGACCAATTCGTCCCTTCCCCCTTTAAGAGCTGGTCGGCGCCACGGGGTCTGCTGTCAGTCCAAAAATGACCGCACCCGCGCTGCGCCCCGCCTGGGCGCTATCCCTCTGGACCGCCGGCTTAGCGCCTAAAGATAGGAGTGGAATGCCTCTTTTAGCGCTCCACCAATCTCTTAGGGCGAAGCCACTGAATTTCCGGCAACGGGGCGCTACTTTGGGGCGGGCGCTAACTTCGGGCGGGCGCTAAGGTTAGCGCCCCAAAACTGTCTATACTGAAAATCTAGCCCTATGTCTGCTAATTCAGTGGAAGATATGCCACTTTTCTAGAGTTATCGCAGCTCCTGCTGAAGTTATGGCGGCGATCAGGAGAACCCTTGCTGAAATTCACCCCACTCTCTCCGATTATTACACTTTCTGAAGTTTATAGAGTACAAAACAACAGAAAATAGGAACAGCAGTAGGTCATTCAAGTCTGTTCCACCATTCCATTTGATCGCGGCTATCTGTACTTCAAGTCCATTTACTGCCTTTTCTCCATATTCTTTGATACCCTTACCTAACAAAAATCTATCGATTTTAATCTTGAATATTTCAATTGACCGCCAGCATCCACAGCCTTTGGGGAGAGCAAGTTCCAGATTTCCACGACACTTTGTGTGAAAAAAATGCTTTACGATTTCACTCCTAATGGGCCTTGCTCTAAATTTAAGATTATACTCACTTTCCCCCGCAAGAGGAAATTATTTCCCTGTATCTAACCTAACGAATGTCTTTATCATTTTAAGCACCTTGATTAACTTACCCTCAGCCATATAAACTCAAGGGAATACAAACCAGGTTTATGCAACCTGTCCTCATAATTTAATTCTTTAAGCCCCGGTAACATTCTGGTGAATCTGCACTGAGTGCCTTCCAAGGCCAAAATATCTTTCCGAAGGTGCAGTGCCCAAAACCGAACACGGTACTCCAAATGGAGTTTTTGTGAGAATACTGCTCTTGATTGGGTCTCCACTGCCGGAAGGGAGGGAAATAGCGGTTAGCTGCAGCAGTTAAAAGGCTTTTAACCTTTAACTGGTCTGCAGTGACCAAGGCGCGATTTTGCGTTCGGTGTCGGGATGGGTGCGTGTCAGCTGGTTTCCGGGTTCTGGTCCCGCCCCCAGCTGCCTCCGCTCCACAGACGTGATTTTCCCTTGATTGACCTTGTTAAGCCCGCCCTCGAGCTTAACGGCCAATTAACAGGAAGCGGGTCTGATGACGTCATTTGATGACGCGTCGTCTGCCGGCTTCCTTAAAGGGACCATGCACAATTTTATTTTGACAGTTGATTTCTCAGTGTTTGACAGCATTGAGATGCTGAAAACACTGACAATCACTGCACAAAGATGAACTCTTGCACCCAGGCTCTCCAATGACTCCCTCCATATGCTGGAATAGATGGCAGCTGCAGGTGAGATGAAAGAAGCGATCTGTCACTGGTGAGAGAGGTTCTCCCAATCAAGTGGCACTGAACATATAGATGGATTTAAAATCTTGTAAGCTAAAAAGAAATATGTATATGTTTTAAAAATGCAGTAACCAACATTTTCTTTGCTCTGAAACTCACCATGTGCAACATTGGATCCTTCACACCACTTCTGCAGCTGTCATCTTTTCACAAATATTACACCAGACTCACAACACGCCACACTTACCTGGCGTGGTGTCCAGACGTTGGGCAACCCGACCCAGAAGCAGGAAAATCAAAAAATAGGCTGAAAACTTCTGACAAGTACCTGTTAATAGGCAGGTAATTGCCTTTAATCCGTTTCCCGCCGCTAGGTGTCAGGTCCATTCACAAATGGGAAAGCTGTTTGGAGGCGGGCTGACGGCGGGTTCAGGACCTGCCGTCAATCAATAGGACTTTAACCTCTGACCTGCCTCTCTGAGCACCGGCAAAATCGCGGCCCAAGTCTCTAAGATTTAAAAAGCAGTGGTGGAGATGTTAGTGGAGGCAAATTCAAGAAAACAAAGGCTCTTTGGCACCCAGGGAATCATGGTCCAGAAAAAAGATGTGCCAGCTGTTCAGTGGTGGAAATGTTTTAATGACCTCACTAGGTTGACCAAGGTAATTTAAAGCAATGAGTGCTCATGCGGATACTGGGTTAGGCCCCATAGGCTTTGGATGTGTAAGTGACATAACATCAGAAGCAGCTCCTGCAAAGACATCGGCTTCACTGAAACGAGTGTCACTTCATTCCTCAAGGGCTCCATCAATGCAGTGCAGCCACACACCTCACAACCTCAATAGCATCACGTACAAATAAGAGGTTAGGGTCATGAGTGAAAAGAGTTCTAAACAGAAGGGGTAATCATGGTGTTATCAGTAATAGTAGAGCACAATGAAGGAACAGGGTGGTAGTATACATGCATATATCTAGCAGTTCGGTATGTTTGTGTATTTTTTCCAGAGAACCTTGCTGTTACTCCAGTTATAGGATGATTCATGTTTGTAACTGACCACTCCCACTGATATTAGAGCTATTACAGATTATCTGAATGATTGTCTGAGATTTTAATTTTGCTCTCCTTTTGGCAGAAATATAAGCACAAGTTTAAAACTGCACAATTTATTTTAGAAAAATATCACTGATTGTCATTAATTTTCAAAACAAAATTAAGATCCATTTAAAAGGATAAAATACAAAAGCTGACAACATGTAAATCCATTTAAAAGGATATAATACAAAAGCTGACGACATGTAAATCCAATGAAAATAAAATCTCATTCCGTATCAGCAGTCTTCCATTTTAATTTAGGTGTTATCACTCACCAATAATCATATATGAACCTGGCCAAGTGTTGGGGTCACTCAAGGCAAACGCAATAATCTGAACAGGATCCACGAGGATTCCATACCTGTGTAGATACTTTAGTCGTCAGTAATATTACACCTGAACCTACAAACTAAACAATATACAAAATGACAAAGTTGGGATATAACTCTATCATAGATGTACCCTAATAGAAAAACCTCATTCTATTACTACAACTTGTTTTTTGGTGACAGTACCCAGTCTACATTGTCAAGGTATTTTCGGCTCTCTTTTTAATTTCCCTTGGTTGTACACCAACTGCAACAAAGAGGGAAGGTGATCTGGTTGACAAAAGTATAGTATAGACAAAAATAGTGTTTGTTCTCTATTTTAAGTTTAATGCTTGTTCCTTTCAATCTAGTCATTTTTTAATATTCGTTCACGGGATGTGGGCGTCGTTGGCAAGGCCAGCATTTATTGTCCATCCCTAATTGCCCTTGAGAAGGTGGTGGTGAGCCACCTTCTTGAACTGCTGCAGTCCATGTGGTGAAGGTACTTCCACAGTGCTATTAGGGAGGGAGTTCCAGGATTTTGACCCAGCGACGATGAAGGATCGGCGGTATATTTCCAAGTCAGGATGGTGGGTGACTTGGAGAGGAACTTGCAGCTGATGGTGTTCCCATGCGCCTGCTGCCCTTGTCCTCCTAGGTGGAAGAGATCGCGGGTTTGTGCTGTCGAAGAAGCCTTGGCAAGTTGCTGCAGTGCATCTTGTAGATGGTAGACACTGCAGCTATGGTGCGCCACTGGTGGAGGGAGTGAATGTTTAAGGTGTTGGATGGGGTGCCAATCAAGCGGGCTGCTTTGTCCTGGATAGTGTCGAGCTTCTTGAGTGTTGTTGGAGCTGCACTCATCCAGGCAAGTGGAGCGTATTCTATCACACTCCTGACTTCTGCCTTGTAGATGGTGGAAAGGCTTTGGGGAGTCAGGAGGTGAATACCCAGCATCTGATCTGCTCTTGTAGCCACAGTATTGATGTAGCTGGTCCAGTTAAGTTTCTGGTCAATGGTGACCTCTGGCCAAACTGTTCCAGTACAGCTACAACACTGGCATCTACCTGACGATGTAGAAAATTGCCAGGTATGTCCTGTCCACAGAAAGCAGGACAAATCCAATCTGGCCAATTACCGCCCCATCAGTCTACTCTCAATCATCAGCAAAGTGATGGAAGGTGTCATTGAAAGTGCTATCAAGCGCCACTTACTCACCAATAGCCTGCTCACCGATGCTCAGTTTGGGTTAGGCCATGACCACTCCGCTCCATACCTCATTACAGCCTTGGTCCAAACACGGACAAAAGAATTCCACAAGCAAGGTGAGAGTGACTGCCCTTGACATCAAGGCAACATTTGACTGAGTGTGGCACCAAGGAGCCCTAGAATAATCGTTGGCAGTGTCCTAGGCCCAACCATCTTCAGCTGCTTCATCAATGACCTTCCCTCCATCATAAGGTCAGAAATGGGGATGTTCGCTGATTATTGCACAGTGTTCAGTTCCATTCACAATACCTCGGATAATGAAGCAGTCCGTGCCTGCATGCAGCAAGATCTGGCCGACATTCAGGCTTGGGCTGATAAGTAATATTCGCACCACAGAAGTACCAGGCAGAAGTGCAGGCAATGACTACTGCCAACAAGAGAAAATCTAACCACCTCCCCTTGACATTCAATGGCATTACCATCGTCAAATTTCCCACCATCAACATCCTGGGGGTCACCATTGACCAGAAAGACAACTGGACCAGCCACATAAATACTGTGGCTACAAGAGCAGGTCAGAGGCTATGTATGCTGCGTTGAGTGACTCACCTCCTGACTCCCCAAACCCTTTCGACCATCTACAAGGCACAAGTCAGGAGTGTGATGGAATACTCTCCACTTGCCTGGATGAGTGCAGCTCCAACAAGAAGCTCGACACCATCAAGGACAAAGCAGCCCGCTTGACTGGCACCCCGCTTGACTGGCACCCCATCCACTCCCTCCACCACCGGTGCACCATGTCTGCACTGTGTACCATCTACAAGATGCACTGCAGTAACTCGCCAAGGATTCTTCGACAGCACCTCCCAAACCCATGACCTCTACCACCTAGAAGGACAAGGGCAGCAGGCGTATGGGAACTCTAAGTTCCCCTCCAAGTCACCCACCATCCTGACTCGAAAATATATTGCGTTCCTCATCGTCGCTGGGTCAAAATCCTGGAACTCCCTACCTAACAGCACTGTGGGAGTACCTTCACCACACAGACTGCAGCGGTTCAAGAGGGCAACTCACCACCATCTTATCAAGGGCAATTAGGGATGGGCAATAAATGCTGGCCTTGCTAGCGATGCCTACATCGCATGAATGAATACAAAAAATTAAT
Organism: Somniosus microcephalus; assembly: GCF_052327205.1. Taxonomy (NCBI): domain Eukaryota; kingdom Metazoa; phylum Chordata; class Chondrichthyes; order Squaliformes; family Somniosidae; genus Somniosus; species Somniosus microcephalus. The sequence continues at coordinate 190,511,532 of NC_140992.1, read as the reverse complement.
AAAGGTTTCTGTAGTGGTAAGAAATGTAACAAACACTGTTTAGTATAACCATTTACAAATGGTTAGTTTAGTAGAGTTGGAATCTTCTGATTGTTATTCACTCGAGCAGTTAGGTGGAAGGATATCTACTGTAAAAATATACCTTGTTCATCTTTTGTTAAATAAATTCACTTTGTGGTTTTCACTTAAAAACATGAAGATACTCTTTGTTCAGAACGTCTGAACGTGCGATACTCTATTTGCTTATCAAAGATGACAGAGATCCTATGAGACCATAGTATAAGTCCAGTAGTTAAAAATAACGAACAGGCAGGGTTTTCAGTTTCATTATTCCGGGCACGTTACCAAAAGCTTATTAGATCTCAAAGTTAGGATAGATACTCTTGAAGATTTGGGGAGTTGGGACTTGCTCAAGAAAGTGATCCAAGGTACAAGAGCTGAAATAAAGGGTAGAAAAGATTCTCAATCGTACCACATTTCAGGTGTGTATCTATGCTAGCTGTTAGACAATATGCAACGGAAGTTGAGTGCTGACTTTCCATCCAGCTTTTCTTTAGCCTTCCTGTTGCCTGGCACAATGAAGCTAACATGCTGTACCATGTGTCGCAAGATGTCATATTGCTATCATTCAACTGGATGAAAACTGCCACATTGAATCTGTAATAGGCGACTGCCAAGTTTCTGGACTTCTGACTAGTTCGTCATGAAGGGATTTGGTATGATCTATATTAAAATGTTACTTTTACTTTTAAGTAAAAGTTTGCTCTTAAGAGGTTAAATTCACAGGACAGTCACATCCTGGGAATGTAAATTCAGATTCAGATTAGAATTCAGAAGATGGGCCTATCCAGATTGCATGAGGCAACAGAAGCTTGTTAAAATAACATCCCAGCAAACATTTGCACATTAGAGAATGGAAGGTCTTATTCATTTTGAGAACAACAGGAGACAGTTTCTAGGGAACCCACCCCTTGGAGGTAATAGTTGGCTTAATTGGTAGATCTCCTGGCCAACCCTCAGACAGAAATCGTATCAGAGGTCAAGCTGCTTGCTTCCTGTCCAGCTACGGAAAAAAAGACAGAAGCCAGTTCCAAAAAGTCAGCTGAAAGAAGATCAGACAGGGTTTACGGGGAACAGATAGGGTAGATAGAGAGAAACTATTTCCACTGGTTGGGGATTCTCGGACGAGGGGGCATAATCTAAAAATTAGTGCCAGACCTTTCAGGAGTGAAATTAGGAAACACTTCTACACACAAAAGGTGGTAGAAGTTTGGAACTCTCTTCTGCAAATGGCAATTGATGCTAGATCAATTGTTAATTTTAAATCTGAGATTGATAGCTTTTTATTAACCAAAGATATTAAGGGATATGGACCAACGGCGGGTATATGGAGTATGGTTGCAGATCAGTCATGATCCCACTGAATGGCGGAGCAGGCTCGAGAGGCTGAATGGCCTTCTCCTGTTCCTATGTTCCTTAGAGTCGGTCAGTTCAGAGAAAAGGCTTATCAGAAAACATGAATATTAGCGAGGACAAGATAGTGGGGTAGAGTTTCCGCTTTGAGTGCAACTGGCAATCCGGATGCAAATTGCGCCCAAAAATGTATTCGTTTTGAGAAGTGTTTTTCCACCCCCTCGAATTTCTGCTCAAATTCGTTTGCATATGAACATAAAATCTGCAATGAACCAACACAATTGGGCAGCATCTTAGAATGTAATTTTTTTTTTAAAGTTTTGCTTAAAAAATATTCCTTGATATATTTAAGAGTGGTAACTTGGTACAGTTTAATTAATACAGCTGAAAATGAAATATCACAAAAAATAGGCATTTTAATCAGACTGTCTAGTCCACCACCTGTGAGTATCCCAATTTTAAATGGAAAATGACTTAAAAAAAACTATACATTTGCTAGTTATATTGGTGTACAGTAGTCAGTTTCTTAGTAAATTAAAAACAAAATTATACTCAAAAGCTTTTATAACGTGCCTAATTAGTGTTCTTGCACCTAAAAAAAAGCTTCATTTTTAGAGCTCATTCGAAAGCCTGCAAACAAGCGCAATTAGCAGAAATTTGCAATGGTGATTAATTCAATCTGGGGGCAGGGCTGGTTTTTAGCGCAATGTTTTTTAAGCTAGCGCAATAGATTGCGGAAACTCGAGCTGCACTGAATGTAATTTGCATTTAAAATTCCGCAAACTTTTGCACTGGTTTCAGCGATTTCGGGTGAATTGTGCTGAAAAAAACAGCGCAACCGAGCGGAAACTCTACGCCAGTTTATTTTGTTATTTTCTATACTACAAGGAGGTTTACCGAATTAAATTGAAGTGAGATGAGATTTACTGTAACTGTTGCTTTATACATGCTGATGATAACAACTGTAAAGTAAACCAGTTGGATGGTTTACATTCAGTCCGATCTCATTAAAGTGTTGATCAGTCCTCCTTTCACTTATGGAGGCACAGTTCATATAACAATAGGATTTATTTGTTATGACCCTGGGTCACGCTATCAGATGACTAGATATTGGGCACTAAGATAAAAGAGTGAATTTTCACTTTTACCGCTGGGCGGAAAACGGGCAGGGAGGGTCGAACACTCATTTTACACCCCGCCCGATTTTCATTTCCTATTGACGTCAATAGGAGGGATGTAAAATGGGTGGCCGATCTGCTACCGCCCAGTGGTAAAGGTGAAAATTCCCCCCATAAATTCTTAAATGTAAGGGAAGTGGAATCTGCTTATGAGAGGACCAATCTCATTGAACCCTACAGGGTATTGAGAGCAGACCTGAAATTTATAATAGCAATGTTTGGAGGAACTCCTCGTCACTCTATAAAGAAGTAAACCCCCCACCCCCCAATATCAGCTGTGGAATTCCCACTTCCAGCAGAATTTTTGATCGGCAAGAAAAGGGCTGGGCCCTTGTCATAACAAGTCCCACACAGATTACGCTGTTTTTGCACCACAGTACACGCCAAGAATTTCAGAGCTACTGTCCCTTAGTTTCCCCATCCAAAGAACAGAATATGCTATTGTATGTGGAAAATGAATGAATGAGGAAGAATCAAGCAATTCACGGGCCTTGAACATTGATATTTCTTCCTGTTCCTGAGTAAATCATCAGCTTATTTCTGTAACTAGTTGTTCATCTGTCTCAATGTAACACTTTTATAATGCTCTTTGTTAGGACCTAACTGCTAATGTTTAACTCTGAAATTTGTGACAGAAAATTCCAACTGAGCACTTCCCGTCCTTGCTGGATAATCCAAACTTGTGGTAATTATTAAAAATACAGGTTACTTACTGCCAGCATTAAATCTAATAACAATAATGAAATCTCTAGCTTCTCCCTAATTTGTAATTAGACACAAGCATAATAGTTTGCTCTCAATTTTGATGCAAATCTTGGATCCTAAATCAGAGAGGAGATTAAAAAATGCTGTGCAAATGATTCACCACAGTTATGGAAGTGGATTGTACAATATGCACTACTTGGTAGATTTAAAGTGCAAGAATAACGAGAGACTAGTAAAGATCCACAATGTTTTGGTGGATCTCCTCAAAAGCAGAAAAATAATTTTGAGGATATTTATCAAGCCATTAATTCTGTAAGGGGAAACAGGCCTGTGAGGAGGTGGCAACCAAGCTAAATGATACCTTCCGGATCAAAAAGATTGTAGGGAGTGTTCTTCCTGGCTTCCTTTGAAGGACAATGTACTGATTGGGGTAAAGTACAATGGATTAAATGGATAATATGTAAAAGAAAACTTTCAATTGTTGAAACAAATACATTGGTCCCGAAACTACACGGGGCTACCACCAACTGGTCTCTTGCCATGATTACTGCGGAATTTTGGTGGAAACTCTAGATTAGTTACCATTTTCAGCCATTTCTTTGGGGATTCCACTAGTCTCCTGCCAAAGTTACTTTGGGAGACCAGTGATAGCCCTGTGGAATTTGCATATTTTATACATGACTTCTTGACAGTACTACTAATACAGCCATTTTGCTAGCAGCATTTGCTAATGTCTAGGCCATTTACCTAGCAGCATTTGCTAATGTCCAGGGCATGGCTGATAGATATTACATTTTCCTGTTCATTGTTGGTCCAGATTTTCTTGTTACAGACTGGAGCGCCTGAACACAATGCATAGAGGAAAATTGCACAGGGAGAACTGCATATTGGTAACAAAGCCTGTCCGATTTTCCGTCCATTTAAGTTAATGGACAGAAAATTGACGGGCTCCCATATGGGCATGCAGTCCTCCCCACCTGATTTTCTTCTGTGAATTCCATCCACATTATCTAATACACCCAGGTGCAATAACTGGAAAATCTGCCCAGTTGAGTTAGAACCTATACTAATGGTTAGGTCAGTTCGTTTTAATCACATGGGTCTTGGGGCTAGAAATTCAGTAGGCTTTGCGCCCAGTTTTCGCCCAAAGAGGGCTTTGCCGCCACTTGCTGAGATTGCGCCGATATTAAGCGCTGCGGTAATGGCGGCATTAGCCAGTAGCGCTGCGCCGCCACCGATGACGTCATCGGTGTGCGCAGTGCCCCGCTACCGCCCCGCTACCGGCCCGACCGCCATATTTAGTTGTGGCCGCCTCTTCCGCAGCGGCCGCAAACAGCGATCTGAAAACGGGGCCGTCCTGCAGCCTTAGTGGGGCAAGTTAAGGCGGAGGTGCGGCCGGCCGCTTTTTCGGCGGCCGCTTGCCCGCACCTCCCTCCCCGGCCTCCTCCACCCCCCCCCCCCCGTGGCATTGCCGGCTGTTTTCCAGGAGCCCGGCACTTCTCCGTGGTGCCGGGCTCATTTGCCGGCACTAGCGAGCGGCAATCTCGCTGTTGCAGGCACTTCCCCCTTAAGAGAGGGAGGAAGGCCTGCAGTACCGCAGCCTGCCGCTCCGCAGCGGGTGGCGCTGCGGCACCTAGCGCGCCGAAATTCAGTTTCAGCGCCCCAAGCGGGGGCGGCCACACCCTTGAATAGCGGCCGGCTTCGACTTGGGGCGCTGAAACTGAATTTCCGGCGGGCGCAAGTGGCTCTGCGCGCAGCGGTAACTTCTGGGCGCAAGCGAGCTGGCGGGCCCAAACTGAATTTCTAGGCCTTGGACTCTCTTATTGTAACAGCACATTTGGAGCCAGAAGTACTAATTTCAGATAACATCTGATATCAGAATTTGCCAGTAGAGCATCTACTTCAGCACAAAGCAATCTACCTGAACCCACTTCCCTGTACAAAACAAGACAAAAAGCTTTCCAGCCACAAAGCCTGCCAATAAAAAGTTTACTAAAATATTTAAACCAAAAACTGTTAATAATCCTAGGTATAATACGCACGTGATCAAGTTTTCCAAAACCATATGTGTATGAGTCAAAATCTGGGAAAGAACAAGGAAACTCATTAATTTCACATAAACCACTTAACTCGCAGCAATTGTTAGCTTTGATATTAAGAAAGCAATCAAAAAATACTGCCACATGAAAATAATTCCAAGACCAGCAACTGTAGAAATAATACTAAAAACATATAACAGAGCTAGATATGACATTTGTAACTATGCCCACTGTGTTAAATCTAAATGAAGCACATTATAAACCTATGTTATATGGTTCTTTCTATTGTTTTCTCAGATAAACCCAGGCATAGTACCTACCAGCACAACCACAGCCCAATTCAAAATCCCACGGTAGTTGAGAAATCCACTGGAGGAGCTAAACAGAGATTCTCGGGTTTTGTGGCAACTGTAAAAAAAAAATGGCTCAGAATCCAATCTAACTGAAGTGATCTTAATAGCAGTCTTTTATTTAATTATATATGCTATTATTTACTGATAGTCAATTCTGGTGACCAGGCGGAAAGCTCCCGATAATTATGTCGCAATTATTTCCTTCAGAATATACATCATCATGTATCGCATCAGGCACAGGGACAAAACAGGTAATTCTCTATTCTTCAGTAGATATAAATTACAAAAAGGTCTCAACTGAGTTTGAGAGTGACGTACTTAAGTCCAAAACTAGAGTATTAAAGTTAAAGCTAATTACACAGGTATAAGGGGTGAGTTGTCTAAAGTAGATTGTGAAATTAGATTAAAATGTATGACGTTAGATAAGCAATGGTGAACATTTAAAGAAATATTTCATAATTCTCAATGAATATACATTCCATTGAGAAATAAAAACTCCATGGGAAAAGTGATCTATCCGTGGCTAACTAAAAACATAAGGATAGTATTAAATTAAAAGAGACTTAAAAATTGCCAAGAAGAGTAGTAAGCCTAAGGATTGGAGAGGCTTAGAAACTAGCAAAGGATGACCAGATTACATAGAAACATAGAAGATAGGAGCAGGAGTAGGCCATTCGACCCTTCGAGCCTGCTCCGCCATTCAATGAGATCACGGCTGATCATCCAAATTCAGTACCCTGTCCCTGCCTTCTCCCCATATCCCTTGATCCCTTTAGCCTTAAGAAATATATCCAACTCCTTCTTGAATATATTTAATGAATTGGCCTCTACTGCCTTCTGTGGCAGAGAATTCCACAGGTTCACCACTCTCTGGGTGAAGAAATTCCTCCTCATTTCTGTCCTAAATGGCTTACCCCTTATCCTTAGACTGTGACCTCTGGTTCTGGACTCCCCGACCATCGGGAACATCCTTCCTGCATCTAGTCTGTCCAGTCCTGTCAGAATTTTATAAGTTTCAATGAGATCCCCTCTCATTCTTCTAAACTCCAGCGAGTATAAGCCCAATCGATCCAATCTCTCCTCATACGTCATTCCTGCCATCCCAGGTATCAGCCTGGTGAATCTTCGCTGAACTCCCTCCATGGCAAGAACATCCTTCCTCAGATAAGGCGGCCAAAACTGCACACAATACTCAAGATGTGGTCTCACCAAGGCCCTGTACAACTGCAGCAAGACATCCTTGTTCCTGTACTCAAACCCTCTCGCTACGAAGGCCAACATACCATTTGCCTTCTTAACCGCCTGCTGCACCTGCATGCTTACCTTCAGCGACTGGTGCACAAGGACACCCAGGTCTCATTGCACTTCCCCTTCTCCCAATCTATTGCCATTCAGATAATAATCTGCCTTCCTGTTTTTGATACCAAAGTGGATAACCTCGCATTTATCTACGTTATATTGCATCTGCCATATCACCCAACCTGTCCAAATCATCCTGGAGTTTCTCTGCATCCTCCTCACAGCACACACGCCCACCCAGCTTTGTGTCGTCTGCAAACTTGGAGATATTACATCTAGTTCCTTCGTCTAGATCATTAATATATATTGTGAATAGCTGGGGTCCAAGGACCAATCCCTGCAGTACCCCACTAGTAACTGCCTGCCACTCGGAAAAAGACCCGTTTATTCCAACTCTTTGCTTTCTGTCTGCCAACCAGTTCTCTATCCAAGTCAATACCAAGATTGTAAGAGCTTCTACAAGTATGTAAAAAGGAAGAGAGTAACAAAAGTAAACGTGGGTCCTTTAGAGGCTGAGACAGGAGAAATTATAATGGGGAATAAGGAAATGGCAGAGGCGTTAAACAAATACTTTATATCTGTCTTCACAGTAGAAAGCACAAAAAACAAACCAGAAATATTGGGGAGCTAAGGATCTAATGAGTGAGGAACTTAAAGTAATTAATGTTAGTAAAGAAAAAGTACTGGAGAAATTAATGGGACTAAAAGCCGACAGATCACCTGGACCTGATGGCCTACATCCTAGAGTTCTAAAAGAAGTGGCTGCAGAGATAGTGGATGCATTGTGCATTGGTTGTAATCTTCCAAAATTCCCTAGATTCTGGAATGGTCCCAGTGGAGTGAGAGAAAACAGGGAACTACAGGCCAGTTAGCCTGACATCCGTCCTTTGGAAAATGCTGGAATCTATTATTAAGGAAATGGTAATAGGGCACTCAGAAAATCAAAATATGATTAGGCATAGTCAACATGACTTTATGAAAGGGAAATCATGTTTGACAAATCGATTAGAGTTTCTTGAGGATGTAACTAGCAGGGTAGATAAGGGGAAACCAGTGGATGCAGTACAGGTAGACTATCCTTTATCCGCACTTCCGAAAACCGAAAACCTCTAAAAACCGAAAGTTTTTCGTGGAGCGTAAGTCGTGCACACGACATGACCCGAGTGGCGCCAAACATGACAGGAGTGGTCCGGGAGCTCTGCCTTTCCCTGTGAGCAGGGCAGAGGGTCACAGAGTTCCCTCCTGGGTAGGAGATTGCAGGCCGAGCCGGGCAGTGTGAAGGAGGTACCGGGAGAGTGAACCCAACAATACAGCGGCCCGTCCGATAGCTGCAGCGGCCTGTCCGATAGTCTTTTCTTCCCCCCCCCCCGACCTGATTTGCGGGCCAGCTTAGTGTAGGAGTCAGCCGATATCCATCTTTCCCACAACTGGCGGCGGCAGTCGAGCCCCAGACCCCCGCTAAGTCAAGGAATTCAGATACGGAGCAGGGGGAGCCAGAAACCTCGATCTAACGGCAGAAATCAGCAGCCGTTCTGTTAGGTTTCTTTTCTTCCCCTAGCAATTTTTTTCTTCCCCTAGCATTTTTTTAAACAGTCAGGCTGTGGAAAGAGTCTCTGTAGCTTAGCAACAGCTTCAGAGACGCTTCCAAGGCAGGGCCCGAGTGTTTACAAGCTGTTGCTAAGCAACAGTGTTTGTTGTCAGATACGGAGATGAAAACCTTCTGAAATCCGAAAAATTCCGAAAACCGAAACACGGCTGGTCCCAAGGTTTTCGGATAAAGGATAGTCTACCTGTATATTTGGATTTTCAAAAGGCATTCAATAAGGTGCTACACAAAAGGTTGTTGGACAAGATAAGGGCTGATGGAGTTGGGGGTAATATATTAGCACGGATAGAGGATTGGTTAAAGGACAGAAAACAGAGAGTAGGAATAAATGGGTGATTTTTCAGCTTTACAGGCTGTAATGAGTGGGGTGCTGCAAGGTTCAGTGCTGGGGCCTCAGCTATTTACAATCTATATTAATGACTTAGATGAAGGGTCCAAGTGTAATGTATCCAGGTTTGCTGACGATACAAAGTTAGATGAGAAAGTAAGCTATGAGGGGAACAGAAAGGGCTGGATTTTGTGGGGGGGTCAGCGGGCGCGATCGGTGGCGGGTCAGGTGGGAAAGTGTTTTTTTCCCCAGCGGGTTGGGAACCCACTGTGAACCTGCCGCCATGCGCCTTTACCAAATGTTGGGTCTGTCAGCGCTGAGCAGACCCGACACGCAGGGGTGGGGGAGGCAATTAAAATAATTAGTGGCTTGTTTACAGCCACTTAATGTTTTTTTCCCCAGCTTTTTGAATTTGACAGGTTGCTCACCGGTTTCCATCTGTGAAGCTGAGGCGGGAGGTCATTGGCCATTGAATCAGCTGATCGAGTTGACAGCTTCAGATGTCAAGTCAAAGCTCCCACCTGATTGAGAAATGTTCCCTTAACCATTAGATTCTCTAAACTGCATTTCCACTACCAATTCAGAATGCTGCAAGTCTTTACACAAGTCTCCATGCGATCTGATCTCATCACCTCTTCCACCATTGACAGATTACTTCTGTCATCTCTACTTCACCTGCCATCTATTCCATCAGCATGGGCGCACTTTATACTCTCTCACCTTGGTCCTCAGAATCCCACCACAATCAGCCCCAACACCAGCATCACCAGGCACACCAGCAGCACCAGGCACACCAGCAGTACCAACACCAACCTTTTCCGCAATCAACTGATGCTGCACAGAACACAGGGCATCAGTACCCGACCACACTGCTGCCCGGGAGGCCAGGAATGGCCTCACCATGGCCAGATTTACTTCACTTGACACTGTACACCCTGGCTGCCACATGATGTGCCAGGTTGGCACCACCCCATACCAACACCATAAAGCATCCCTACAATGCCCAATACATTCCTTTCATCACCATTGCGGGGGGTACCGTTATGTCTCACCATTCACTGAAACTCACTAAGCCACTTCCAAAGGTGCACACAAATCTGTCCAAGAATGCAAAGTGTTGAAAATAAAGGTTTCAATGTTTGACACCACATTAACAGAAACTTTACATGAACATTGGCTAAAACACCCAAGTGCCTACCCTTGTGTGTTGTTAGTTGGTATGATTGTTTTAGGAAGAGGGTGAGTGTGAAGGGTGGCTAGTGCGATGGGGATGTGATAATGTAGATAGAGAGGGATGGGTGGAGGTGCAAGGTAAGTTGGTGTAAGGATGTGCAGGAATAGGGTAGGGAAGGCAGAGTGATGGGGATGTGACGAGAGGCACAGGATGAAGTTGAATGTGGCTTTGTACTAACGTTTCGTGATCTACTGAGATCATTGAAAGGTTTGCGGCACTGCACCCAGGTCCTCCTGACCACATCCCAGCTTGTGCCCTCCTCTGCAATGTGCAACCAGGCTGTGTTGATCTCCTTGGGAGGTCTTCTCTGCCCATGGGAAGAGAAGAGGACCTCCCTGTGTGCCGTGACTCCCCTCCATAAGCATATGGAGGGAGTTATGGGAGAGCCTAGATGCAGTCCTGCACTTCTGTGCAGTGCTTGTCAGTGTTTGTAGCACCTCAATGCTGTAGAACACCAACAGCACAAATGTCCAATTAAAGTTGACCATGGTCCCTTTAAGGAAACCGGCTGATGACGCCAGACCCGCTTCCTCTAATTGGCCGAGAAACTCGCTGGGCGGGCTTCACAGGCCCAATCAAGGTAAATTCATTCTACACAGTGGGCTGCTGCCAGCAGCAGGGCCGTGTCCCGCCACCGACGTCGCCCGCCACATACCCGCCAAGGTTCGTAAAATCCAGCCTAAACATAAGAACATAAGAAATAGGAGCAGGAGCAGGAGTAGGTCATTCGGCCCTTCGAGCCTGCTCCACCAATGAGATCATGGCTGATCTTCTGCCTCAACTCCATTCACCGGCCCTATCACCATATCTCTTGATGCCCTTACTAGTCAGAAATCTATCGACTTCTGTTTTGAATATACCCAATGACTGAGCCTCCACAGCCCTCTGGGGTAGAGAATTCCAAAGATTCACCACCCTCTGTATGAAGAAATTTCTTCTCATCTCAGTCCTGAATGGCCTACCCTTTATCTTGAGGCTGTGGCCCCTGGCTCTAGACTCCCCAGCCAAGGGAAACATTGGGCTCGATTTTGCCATTGGGGCAGGCTGGGGGCATGTCAGCCGCTTTTCGTGTTAGCTACCCGACTCCAATTTGATGTGGGAAAAATATGTGATTTTCCCCTAATTGGGCAATTGATTTCCAACGTGTGGGAATCCCTGGCCCACTTAGTCTTTCCATCCTGAAAGTCGCCTCCGATTACGTCATCAATGCTGCTGGATTTAAGGCCTGCAAGCAGCCTTGCTTCTTCTGCAGACTGCAAACCTTATGCCCTTTGCTGTGATAGATATATCCAGCAGTAGGCCAAAGTCTGCACCAAGGTTCGATGACACCGCCCTGCAAGCTCTGGTGGAGGGAGCAAGAGGAAATAAGGAGGTGCTCTTTCCTTCCTCAGGGAGGAAGAAGCCTCCCCAGCAGACGGAAGCTGTGTGGATGCAAGTGGTCCAGGAGGTCAACTCTTTGTCTATGTGCCATAGAACCTGGCTGCAGTGCAGGAAGAGGTTTCATGACCTTCTGTGCACTGGAAAAGTTAGTACAGGGAACTCTTTTTTATCCGGCACCGACGGGACCGGCGTGGTGCCGGTTTATCAAAAAGTCCGGATTACAGAGAGGTATAGTAAAAGGTACGAGAACCCTGTACACGGCCACAGATCCAGGCGTCCCTGTTGCATGGCAACAGGTGCAGGAACCCCGGCCACAGATCCAGGTGTCCCTGTTGCATAGCAACAGGTGCAGGAACCCCAGTTACACGGCCACAGATCCAGGAACGGCCACTAATATGAAGTAAAACTTACCTGAACCTACTCCTGAATTATGCCGGTTAACAGAGATTTCCGGTTATTTAGGTGCCGGTAAATCAAGAGTTTCCTGTATTACCCTCAATCTGATCCCCATTGCCTCTCCTCACCAGCACTCAGCTTTGACAACCTCTTCCTCCACATCCCACTTGACACTGACATCCCTGCACCCTTATCCATTCCCTCTCTCTATGGTCACATTCACCTAACTATTCGACCATGCAGCCCTCACACTCCCCATCACTGTGACAGAATGACAAGAACTTACAACACACAAGGAGGGCCTTTTGTCTCCTTCTAAGCATCTATGCTATGGATTCTCTACACTCACTCCTTCATTCTCACTCAAACTCCATTCGTGTCCCTCATTGCAGGAAAAGAGAGCCCACAATAAGAGGGAAAGAGTGAGGACAGGAGGAGGGCCACCCTCAGTAGCCCAGCTCACCACCTCGGAGGAGGCAGCCCTGGAAATTGCCGGGATTGAGGAGGATTCCTAAGTCGGGGACGGACACACGGGTACATCACAGCAAGCTGGTGACAGAATAGTTTGGCATCTCTGTCACTGACATTGTATGAGTGACTGGTAATGATTCTGATGCTCTAACAGATTGACTTATGATCATCTGCACAATTCAATGTGCGTGCAACCTTTACCTCACATCTCTAACTCTTTCCTTTACTCCCCCACAGGACCATCGAGAGCCCCCGTCCCCACTGTCCAGGAGGAAGAGCCTGAGCTTCCAGACTCCTCAGAGGAAGCTGCAACCTCTGAGAGCTCTCCGTCAGCAGAATTAAGCGCACCCTGCACCAGCGCAGACACTCACACCTCGGTGGGACCTTTGGGACATAGAGTAGAGTTGTCACCTGGTGTATCACAGCTCACAAGTGAGCATCAGCAATTGGTGGAGACAGGGACAGCAGTGGAGAGTCCTCGTCGGAGGGAGCAGGGTGCTCCCAGCTCGGCTCCGTTGCATGTCGACCCTGTGCCTCCAGGTCCATCCAGAAGGAGAGCGGTGCTGGAACTCCAGGAACAAGTGCAGGAGTCTCTGGCAGGTTTTGTCTCCAGGGTCACTGCGAGTGTGGAGCAAATGGAAAGGCTGGCTACCTCCATGGTAAGGTTGGCTACCGTAGTCACTTGGGTGTAATGTTGTGTTTAATTTTGAAAAGCCATCAGTTGCTTATTGTCATAAAAAATTCTGATGGCAAACTGTTGCAGTTATGGCGTATGTCATTTCGCTAATGTGACTTCCACATTAAGGGCTTAGGGCGACTTGCAATTGTCAGTATGGTGGTCAGAGTGATAGGAATCGGCAGGTTCTTGGCCATTGTCGATGGTCTGGTAAGATGGTATGAGGCAAAATTGTTTGATTGTGCAGGCTAAGCAAATCTGGCCAAGATGAGTGCGTCCCTTGCATCCCGGGCAGCAATGTGGTCGCGCGCTGGCGCCTTCTGGTCTGTGCAGCTTCAGGTGAGTGAGCAGCAGCTTGGCGCTCCTGTTGTTGGTGCTGTTGTTCATGGTTCTGCTGCCGCCACGGCTGGTCTTCGTCCGAATCTGATGTCCAGGAGGAAAGGAAATAAATGGTTCCCATGCTTCTGGTATATGCCTCAGTTGAGGAAGCTCTCAGTGAAGGTGGCGAGAAGGGTTTCCCAGGAGGTCACACTGGAGATGGGTGTCAGGCTCCAAACTTCCACAACATAGAAACATAGAAGATGGGAGCAGGAGTAGGCCATTCGGCCCTTCGAGCCCACTCCGCCATTCAATGAGATCATGGCTGATCATCCAAACTCAGTACCCTGTCCCTGCCTTCTCCCCATATCCCTTGATCCCTTTAGCCTTAAGAAATATATCCAACTCTTTCTTGAATATATTTAATGAACTGGCCTCCACCGCCCTCTGTGGCAGAGAATTCCACAGGTTCACCACTCTCTGGGTGAAGAAATTCCTCCTCATTTCTGTCCTAAATGGCTTACCCCTTATCCTTAGACTATGACCCCTGGTTCTGGACTCCCCGGCCATCAGAAACATCCTTCCTGCATCTAGTCTGTCCAGGCCTGACAGAATTTTATAGGTTTCGATGAGATCCCCTCTCAATCTTCTAAACTCCAGTGAGTATAAGCCCAATCGACACAATCTCTCCTCATACATCATTCCTGCCATCCCAAGTATCAGCCTGGTGAATCTTCGCTGCACTCCTTCCAAGGCAAGAACGTCCTTCCTCAGGTAAGGCGACCAAAACTGCACACAATACTCAAGGTGCGGTCTCACCAAGGCCCTGTATAACTGTAGCAAGACATCCTTGTTCCTGTACTCGAACCCTCTTGCTACGAAGGCCAACATACCATTTGCCTTCTTAACCGCCTGCTGCACCTGCATGCTTACCTTCAGCGACTGGTGCACAAGAACACCCAGGTCTCTTTGCACTTCCCCTTCTCCCAATCTATTGCCATTCAAATAATAATCTGCCTTCCTGTTTTTGCCACCAAAGTGGATAACCTCACATTTATCCACATTATAGTGCATTTGCCATGTTTCTGCCCAATCACCCAACCTGTCCAAATCGTACTGGAGTTTCACGACATCCTCCTCACAGCTTGCCCTCCCACCCAGCTTTGTGTCGTCTGCAAATTTGGAGATATTACATCCAATTCCCTCATCCAGATCATTAATATTGTGGGAGACTACGGTCTCCCGTGTAAAGAAATAGGCACACAGCGAGCTACAAGAAATAGGTCTTTACTCCAACTCTCACAATACAGTACTGAATTCGTGAAGCCCGCGAACCTGTGATGACTCACAGATTGGTCACCTGCTGGAACCTGATTGGTTTTCCTTCTCTCAGCAGCAGGCAAGTCTGAACATGCCTTATTCCTCTCAGCTTGCAACTGTCTTGCAGGGGGAGGGGAATACAGCAGTTAAAAGGGGATTATACAGGTTTATCTACGTACACACAGTGTTTCCCCAATACGCCCCCCCCAGAATCCTCGTTAACTGTAAAAGTCAGTCTCTGCGGAGGTTTGACCAAGCGGCCGTAGCGGCTGTAGTAGCCATCTGGCGTGTGAGGAGGGCTGTCTGGGAGGTCGGCCGGTTGGTTCGTCGGCTGGTCTGGCGGCTGGTCTGCCGGTGGGCTGGCTGGACGGCGAAGGTGGGGCGGCGGCCGGGAAGTAAGGTTCTGGCGTGTCTTGGTCCTCTTGTGGGGCCACCGCCAACGCGGGAGGTCTGCCCCGCCGTGGGGGAAGAGCCGGCCGAAACGGGAAGCTGAGGTCCAGGTCCGCCGGTTTGAGGTGGTCTACTGAAATAAGGTCCGGCTTCCCGCCGACGTCGATAAGAAAAGCTTTGTCCCCCGTCTCCAATACTGGGAAAGGGCCGGTGTATGGTGCCTGCAGCGGGCCTCTGTGCGCGTCCCGGCGCACGAAGATGAACTCCGCATGTCGTAAGTCTCGAGGCACGTAGGACGGCTGCGGGCCGTGTTGCGAAGTGGGCACTGGCTGGAATTGCTGGGCCGCGTCCTGGTGCAGGGAAAGCTGTCTGGCAGCCGACCACGGCTCCGTTGTCAGGGGGAGGAAGTCGCCTGGTACTCTGAGCGGTTGGCCGTAGACCATCTTGGCCGCGGAGGCGCGGAGGTCCTCTTTCGGCGCGGTGCGCAATCCCAGCAGAACCCAGGGTAGTTTGTCGATCCAGCTGGTGTCAGCCAGGCTGGCGCGGAGGGAGGCTTTCAAAGAACGATGAAAGCGCTCGCAGAGCCCATTGGCCTGCGGGTGGTAGGCTGTTGTCCTGTGCAACTTAGTGCCGAGGCCGGCGATGATGGAATTCCACAAGTGGGAGGTGAACTGGGGGCCTCTGTCCGAGGATATGTCGGTCGGCACGCCGAACCGGGCCACCCATGTCGAGACGAATGCTCGCGCGACGTCGGTCGTGGAGGCGAGGGGAACCACCTCGGGCCATCTGGTGGTGCAGTCGACGATCGTGAGCAGGTGTGTAAAACCGTGCGACGGCGGCAAGGGGCCTACCAGATCGACGTGGACGTGGTCGAAACGCCTCTCGGGCACCGGGAAACACTCCAATGGCGCCTTGGTGTGCTGCTGGACCTTAGCGCGCTGACACGCCACGCATGTGTTGGTCCAGTCTCTCACATCCTTGTGGAGTCCAGGCCAGACGAACTTGGCGGACATGAGTTTCTGAGACGCACGCATCCCTGGGTGTGAGAGGCCGTGGATGATGTCGAAAACTCGCTTGCGCCAGGGGACTGAGACGTCGCACAGGAGGGTTGTGCCGGCTGCGTGGAAGTGGATGTCGGCCAGGGTGAGGCTGGTAGTTGACGTCCTGAGGGCCTGGATCTCCACGTCGGCGGCCTGGTCTCTCGCCATGCTGGTGTAGTCGACGCCCAGGTGCACTGCGTGGAGCGAGGGTCTTGAGAGGCAGTCTGCCACCAAATTGTCCTTACCGGCGACGTGGCGGATGTCCGTGGTGAACTCCGAGATGAAATTGAGTTGGCGCTGTTGGAGCGCGGACCAGGGTTCGGTTACTTTGGCCATGGCAAAAGTGAGCGGCTTGTGGTCCATGAATGCGATGAACGGCCGGCCTTCCAGGAGGAAACGGAAGTGCCGGATTGCCAGGAACAGGGCCAGGAGCTCTCTGTCGAACGTGCTGTAGGCCTGCTCGTTCTTGCGCAGCTGTCGGCTGAAAAATGCCAGTGGCTGCCACGCGCCTTCGACCCACTGTTGCTGGACGGCGCCGACGGCGTAATCCGAGGCGTCCGTGGTGAGGGCGGTCTTGGCGCCCGGGATGGGGTGGGCCAGTAGTGTGGCGTTGGCCAAGGCGCTTTTGGTCTGGCGGAAGGCTGTCGCCATCTCGCTGGACCAGGTGAGTTGCTCTTTGCCCGTTTTGCCCCTGGTGGCTTCGTAGAGGGGGGCGCATGAGTGCGGCGGCCTTGGGCACGAACTGGTGATAGAAATTGACCATCCCCAAAAAATACCTGCAGCGCCTTGACCGAGGTGGGCTGGGGAAAGTCCGCCACCGCCTGCACCTTGGAAGGTAGGGGAATGGCTCCCCTTGGCGAGATTCTGTGGCCGAGAAAGTCAATTTGGGCTGCTCCGAACTGGCATTTGGCCGGGTTGACGATTAGCCCGTGTTGGCTGAGGCGCTGGAAAAGGGAGCGCAAATGCGCGATGTGCTCGGCCTTGCTGGTGCTGGCCACGAGGATATCGTCCAGATAGACGAACAGGAAGCTCAGGTCCCGTAGGACGGCATCCACGAGCCGTTGGAAGGCCTGTGCGGCATTCTTAAGCCCGAAGGGCATGCGCAGGAACTCGAACAGTCCGAAGGGGGTGATGACCGCTGTCTTCTGGACGTCTGCGTGGTGGACGGGGACCTGATGGTAGCAGCGAATCAGGTCGACCTTGGAAAAGACGGACTTTCCTGCTAGGTGTGCCGAGAAGTCTTGGATGTGCGGAATGGGGTATCTATCGGGCGTGGTGGCGTCGTTGAGCCGTCTGTAGTCACCGCAGGGGCGTCAGCCACCACCCGGCTTGGGCACAATGTGGAGGGGGGACGACCAAGGGCTGTTCGAGCGGCGGATGATGCCCAGTTTTTCCATCGTGGTGAATTCTTCCTTGGCCACCGCCATCTTGCCTGGGTCCAGGCGTCTGGCTCGAGCGAACACTGGTGGTCCCGTAGTGGCGATGTGGTGCTCGACCCCATGCTTGGCTGCCTCGGCTGAGAAGGTCGGTTGTGTGAGCCTCGGGAAATCTGCGAGTAGGCGGGCGTAGTCGTCATGCGCTGGGGCGGAGCAGGACCCGACGAGGGCCGGGCTGTTGCTCTGCTGGCAGGCCAGTGAAGCGAAAGTTGCTGCGTCGATCAGGCGCCTGTCGCGGACGTCGACCAGGAGTCCGTGGGCGCAAAGAAAATCGGCGCCCAGCAAGGGATGTGCCACCGAGGCCGTCACGAAATCCCACGTAAATCGCTGGCCGTTGAAACAAACCTCGGCTCGTCGCTTTCCGAAAGTAGCGATGGCTGTGCCATTTGCCGCCACGAGGGGTGGGCCGCTGCGGCCTGCCTGGATGTCGAGCTGGGAGGCAGGAATTATGCTGCATTGGGCTCCGGTGTCGCAAAGGAATCTGCGTCCTGAAAGAGTCGATTATGTACAGCAGTTTACCTGCGGTGCCGATGGCCATCGTGGCGGCGGGGGTGCGGACGAGCGGGCCTAGGCGGCGGCGCGGGACTGGTGCGTTGGGCCGGGCGGCCATCTTGGTTTGATCGAAAGAGCAGGGTGCTCTGCAGCGTTGGGCCTTGTGGCCGAAACGCGCGTGGTAGTAGCATAGTTCTGCGGCCTGGCGTGGCAGCGCGCGCTCGGTGGTGTCGGGGAGCCTCGCGGCTGCACAGCCGAGTTGGGCGACGGCGAAAACTTTGTCCGCCGTGGCTGCCAGTTGTACGCAGTCCGTGATCGGGGACCCCGCGAGGGCAGTCTGTACCTGCTGAGGAAGCAGGCTGAGGAAAAGGGCCCGAAACAAGAAGCACTGCGGTTCAGAGCCCAGGAGCGCAAGCATCCGGCTCATCAACTGGGTCGGGGTAGAATCGCCGAGGCCTGGTAGTGAGAGAAGCCTGCGGGCCCTCTCCTCCCTGGACAGGCCGTAAGCCTGCAGCAAGCGGCCCTTAATGGTTGAGTACTTGCCGGTCTGTGGTGGGTTCCCCAGCAGGTCGAGAACTTCGGCGGCGGTAGAGCTTGCTAGTGCTGAGACTACGTGGAGGTACCTTTCTTCATCGTCTTGAACCCTGCGAAGGGTGAATTGGGCCTCCGAGTGCGCGAACCAAGCTGGTGCTTGGTGTTCCCAGAAGGTGGGTAGCTTCAAGGACGCGGCGCCGGCCGACATCAGGCTGCTGCTGGCTGCCATCGGGTCATTGCTGGCCTCTGTAGGGCTGCGTGAGTCGGGGGCTTCAGCCGCCGACATTCGGGGTCACCGATGTGGGAGACTACGGTCTCCCGCGTAAAGAAATAGGCAACACAGCGAGCTACAAGAAATAGGTCTTTACTCCAACTCTCACAATACAGTACTGAATTCGTGAAGCCCACGAACCTGTGATGACTCACGGATTGGTCACCTGCTGGAACCTGATTGGTTTTCCTTCTCTCAGCAGCAGGCAAGTCTGAACATGCCTTATTCCTCTCAGCTTGCAACTGTCTTGCGGGGGGAGGGGAATACAGCAGTTAAAAGGGGATTATACAGGTTTATCTACGTACATACAGTGTTTCTCCAATGTGGCAATGCCACAATATATATTGTGAACAGCTGGGGTCCTAGGACCGATCCTTGCGGTACCCCACTAGTCACTGCCTGCCACTCAGAAAACGACCCGTTTATTCCAACTCTTTGCTTTCTGTCCGCCAACCAGTTCTCTATCCAAGTCAATACCTTGCCCCCAATCCCATGTGCCTCAATTTTGCACGCTAATCTCTTATGTGGGACCTTATCGAAAGCCTTCTGAAAGTTCAAATACACCACATCCACTGGTTCTCCCTTATCTATTTTACCAGTTACATCCTCAAAAAATTCCAGTAATTAGTCAAGCATGATT
Source organism: Somniosus microcephalus (assembly GCF_052327205.1). Lineage (NCBI taxonomy): Eukaryota > Metazoa > Chordata > Chondrichthyes > Squaliformes > Somniosidae > Somniosus > Somniosus microcephalus. The sequence goes on along the minus strand of NC_140992.1, from coordinate 190,492,013 downwards.
TACCTTTTGTAAATCCATGTTGACTTTGTCCGATCCTGTCACTGCTTTCCAAGTGCTCTGCTGTTACATCTTTTATAATAGAATCTAGCATTTTCCCCACTACCGATGTCAGACTTACCGGTCTATAATCCCCCCCCTTTTTCTCTACCACCTCTTTTGAATAGTGGTGTAACATTGGCTACCCTCCAATCCATGGGTACTGTTCCAGAGTCTATCGAGTTCTGGAAGATGACCAGCAATGCATCTACTATTTCTAGGGCCACTTCCTTAAGTACCCTGGGATGTAGATTATCAGGCCCTGGGGATTTATCGGCCTTCAGTCCCATCAATTTTCCTAACACCATTTCCCTACAAATACTGATTTCTTTCAGTTCCACCCTTTCATCAGACCCTATGTTCCCCGGCATCTCTGTGGGGTTAATTGTGTCCTCCTTTGTGAAGACAGAACCAAAGTATGAATTTAGTTGGTCTGCCATTTCTTTGTTTCCCATTATAAATTCCCTTGATTCTGACTGCAAGGGACCTACGCTTGACTTCACCAATCTTTTTCTCTTCACATATCTATAAATGCTTTTACAGTCAGTTTTTATGTTCCATGCTAGCTTACTCTCATATTCTATTTTCCCTTTCTTAATTAATCCCTTTGTCCTCCTTTGTTGAATCCTAAACTGCTCCCAATCCTCAGGATTATTGCTTTTTCTGGCCAATTTATATGTCCTCTCCTTGGATCTTATGCTATCCCTAATTTCCCTTGTTAGCCACGGTTGAGTCACCTTTTTTGTTTTATTTTTATGCCAAACTGGGATGAACAAATTCTGTAGCTCATCCATTCGGTCTTTGAATGTTTGCCATTGCCTATCCACCATCAACCCTTTGAGTGCCATTCCCCAATCAATCCTATTCAACTCGCTCTTCAGACCATCGTAGTTTCCTTTATTTAAATTGAGGACCCTAGTCTCTGAGTCAACTACTTCATTCTCCATCTTATAGAGGAATTCGATCATATTATGATCGCTCCGACCCAAGGGGCCTCATACAACAAGATTGCTAATTAATCCTTTCTCGTTACATAATACAGGTAGACTATCCTTTATCCGAAAACCTCGGGACCAGCCGAGTTTCGGATAAAGGAGAATTTCGGATTTCGGAAGGTGGGTCGGCGGGGGTCCGCGGGGGGTCGTGCGCACGACTTACGCTGATGCTCAGTGTAAGTCAGTCGGGGTCGGCGGGGGTCGGGGCCGGCGGGGTCCGCGGTTGTCGGGGCTGGTGGGGTCCGCGGGGGGGTCGGCGGTTGTCGGGGCTGGCGGGGTCGGCGGTTGTCGGGGCCGGCGGGGTCCGCGGGGGGGTCAGCGGCTGGCGGGGTCGGCGGTTGTCGGGGCTGGCGGGGTCCGCGGGGGGGTCGGCGGTTGTCGGGGCTGGCGGGGTCGGCGGTTGTCGGGGCCGGCGGTTGTCGGGGCCGGCGGGGGGGTCGGCGGCTGGTGGGGTCGGCGGTTGTCGGGGCCGGCGGGGGGGTCGGCGGCTGGCGGGGTCGGCGGTTGTCGGGGCTGGCGGGGTCCGCGGTTGTCGGGGCTGGCGGGGTCCGCGGGGTGGTCGGCGGCTGGCGGGGTCGGCGGTTGTCGGGGTCCGCGGGGGGGTCGGCGGTTGTCGGGGTCCGCGGGGGGGTCGGCGGTTGTCGGGGCTGGCGGGGTCCGCGGGGGGGTCGGCGGTTGTCGGGGTCCGCGGGGGGGTCGGCGGTTGTCGGGGCTGGCGGGGGGGTCGGCGGGGGGTCGTGCGCACGACTTACCCTTTATCCGAACTTCCGCAACCGGAACCCTCTAAAAACCGAAGGTTTTTTCGTTCAGCTTAAGTCGTACGCACGACTTACGCTGAACGAAAAAACCTTCGGTTTTTAGAGGGTTTCGGTTTTCGGAAGTCCGGATAAAGGGTAGTCTACCTGTACCCAGTCTAAGATGGCCTGATCTCTGGTTGGTTCCTCGACATATTGGTCCAGGAAACCATCCCGTAAACACTCCAGGAATTCCTCCTCCACAGTATTGTTACTAATTTGGTTGGCCCAATCTATATGTAGATTAAAGTCACCCATGATGACTGCTGTGCCCTTATTGCACGCTTCTTTAATTTCCCTTTTAATGCCATCCCCAACCTCCGCCTTACTGTTGGGAGGTCTATATACCACTCCCACTAATGTTTTTTTCCCCTTAGTATTTCTCAATTCTACCCATACAGATTCCACATCATCAGAGCTAATATCCTTCATTACAATTGTATTAATCCCTTCTTTAACCAGTAATGCTACCCCACCTCCCTTTCCTTTTTGCCTATCTTTCCTGAATATCGAATACCCCTGGATGTTGAGTTCCCAGTCTTGGCCATCCTTGAACCACGTTTCCGTAATCCCAACCAAATCATATTCGTTTACCTCTATTTGCGCAGCCAATTCGTCCAGCTTATTACAAATGCTCCTCGCATTAAGACACAAAGCCTTCAGGCTTGTTTTTTTAATGCTCTTAGACCTATTAGAATTATTATTTACTGTGGCCACGTTTGATTTAAACCGTTGATTTCTCTGACTGCCACTTCTGTTTTTCTCCTTCCTATCTTTTGCTTTATCCCTGTTTCCCTTTCCTCTGTCTCCCTGCTCAGGTTCCCAACCCCCTGCCATTTTAGTTTAAACCCCCCCAAACAGTGCTAGCAAACCTCCCCGCAAGGATATTTGTCCCGTTCTGGTTCAGGTGCAACCCATCCGACTTGTACAAGTCCCACCTTCCCCAGAAGCAGGCGCAGTGATCCAGGAAACTAAAGCCCTCCCTCCTGCACCAACTCTTTAGCCACACATTCATCTGCTCTATCCTCCTATTCCTATACTCACTAGCACGTGGCACCGGGAGTAATCCAGAGATTACAACCTTTGAGGTCCTGCTCTTTAATCTGCTACCTAGCTCCCTAAATTCTTGCTGCAGGACCTCATCCCTCTTCCTACCCATGTCATTGGTCCCAATGTGAACCACGACCTCTGACTGTTCACCCTCCCCCTTCAGAATGCCCTGCAGCCGTTCAGTGACATCCTTAACCCTGGCACCAGGGAGGCAACAAACCATCCTGGAGTCACGTCTACGGCCACAGAAACGCCTATCTGTTCCCCTTACGATGGAATCCCCTACCACTATTGCTCTCCCACTCTTTTTCCTCCCTTCCTGAGCAGCAGAAGCACCCCTGGTGCCAGGAAGTTGGCTGCTGCTGCCTTCCTCTGGTAAGTCATCCCCCTCAACAGTATCCAAATCGGTATACCTGTTTGAGAGGGGGATGGCCACAGGGGTCCCCTGCACTACCTGCCTCTACTGCTCTGCCTGATGGTCACCCATTTCCCTTCTGCCTGTGCAGCCCTTACCTGCGGTGTGACCAACTCACTAAGCGTGTTATCCACGACCCTCTCAGCATCATGAATGCTCCAAAGCCCATCCATCCGCAGCTCCAGCGCCGCAATGCGGTCTGCTAGTAGCTGCAGCTGGATGCATTTCTGGCACACATGGTCGTCAGGGACACCGGCAGTGTCCCTGAATTCCCACATAGAGCAAGAGGAGCATAACACGGGGCTGGGCTGTCCTGACATGACTTACCCTTTAATTAATTTAAATTAAATCAATACCACCAATTTAATGATATATACTCAAGGGCGCTTGCCTGCCAGCAGTCCCCGCTACACCACAGAGACCCTAGAAACTATAAACCACAGAATTTAAATATTGTAAAGAAGGAGAAAGAGTAAATACTTACCAACCAATCACTTGCCCGCTTTCTGGTGACGTCACACTTGGATTACTTTTTACTTCTCTCCTTCCCTCAGACTTCGGAGATTGGAGATTGGTAGGCCTTACCTGGTCTCGGAGCTGTTTTTGAACTCGCCGCCGCTCAGCCTCGTTCCCTCACAGGTCCGTCCGCCTGCCTCCGCTGCTCTGAGGCCTTACCTGGTCTCGGAGCTGTTTTTGAACTCGCCGCCGCTCAGCCTCGTTCCCTCGCAGGTCCGCCCGCCTGCCTCCGCTGCTCTGAGGCCTTACCTGGTCTCGGAGCTGTTTTTGAACTCGCCGCCGCTCAGCCTCATTCCCTCGCAGGTCCGCCCGCCTGCCTCCGCTGCTCTGAGGCCTTACCTGGTCTCGGAGCTGTTTTTGAACTCGCCGCCGCTCAGCCTCGTTCCCTCGCAGGTCCGCCCGCCTCCCTCCGCTGCTCTGAGGCCTTACCTGGTCTTGGAGCTGTTTTTGAACTCGCCACCACTCAGCCTCGTTCCCTCGCAGGTCTGCCCGCCTGCCTCCACTGCTCTGAGGCCTTACCTGGTCTCGGAGCCGTTTTTGAACTCGCCGCCGCTCAGCTTCGTTCCCTCGCAGGTCCGCCCGCCTGCCTCCGCTGCTCTGAGGCCTTACTTGGTCTCGGAGCTGTTTTTGAACTCGCCGCCGCTCAGCCTCATTCCCTCGCAGGTCCGCCCGCCTGCTAAAAGTTCCCCCAGACCTGAGACAACACAGTTCTGCCACCTGCAAATGATGATTGCTGAAAACTCCTTTTTAATGGTGATGCTGCAGCTGTTAGTAAGCAGTCCACTTGTGAGGCCGCCAGGATTCACTGGCGTGTTCCAGAGGAGACGTGCAGGACGTGGGAAAAGTGGTAAAATCAGAAAGGCCTCTCAAAATGGGATTATAGAGGCACTTAACTGGTTGTTAAGGGCCTTAAGGGCCTATGCCGCCTGTTGGAGGCGGGATGGAAACGGGGTCAGAAAACACGCATTTGGGAAAATTGCTCGGAGGCAGGATGGAGGCGGGATCGATTCTGCCCACCATTTTTTCAGATTTTACCGCCTCACACGCCCCCAATCCCGCTTCCTCGGGCCTGGCAAAATCGAGCCCATTCTCCCCGCATCCATCCTATCAAGCCATGTAATAAATTTGTATGCTTCAATGAGATCCCCTCTCATTCTTCTGAATTCAAGAGAATACAGGCCTAGTTTGCTCAATCTCTTCTCACACGACAGTCCCGCCATCCCAGGAATCAATCTCGTGAACCTTCGTTGCACTCCCTCTATGGCAAGTATATCCTTCCTTAGGTAAGGAGACCAAAATTGTACACAGTACTCCAGGTGTGGTCTCACCAAAGCCCTATATAATTGGAGTAAGACTTCTTTACTCCTGTACTCAAATCCTCTTGTAATGAAGGCCAGCATACCATTGGCCTTCTTAATGGCTTGCTGCACCTGCACATTCACTTTCAGTGACTCATGTACAAGGACACCCAGGTCCCTTTGAGCATCTGCATTCCCCAATCTTTCACCATTTAGGAAATACTCTGCCTTTCTGTTTTTTCTACCAAAGTGGAGAACTTCACATTTATCCACATTATATTCCATCTGCCATGTTCTCGCCCACTCAGAGCCTGTCGAGATCCCCTTGAAGCCTCTTCACATCCTCTTCGCAACTGACACTGCCACCAAGCTTTGTACCATCAGCAAATTTGGAAGTGTTACATTTAGTCCCCTCATCCAAATCATTGATATAGGTTGTGAATAGCTGGGGCCCAAGCACCGATCCTTGCGGTACCCCACTAGTCACAGCCTGCCATCCTGAAAAAGATCCATTTATCCCTACTCTTTGTTTTCTGTCCATTAACCAATTCTCAATTCATATTACCCCCAATTTCATGTGCCCTAATTTTGTTCACCAACCTCTTGTGTGGGACCTTATCGAAGGCCTTCTGAAAAGCCAGGTACACCACATCTACCGGTTCCCCTTTGTCTACTCCACTAGTTACATCCTCAAAGAACTCCAATAGGTTTGTCAAACAGGATTTCCCTTTCATAAATCCATGTTGACTCTAAATCCAAGAGTCTGCAAAGGTATATGGACAGGTTAAGTGAGTAGGCAAGGAGATGGCAGATGGAGTAAAATGTGGGGAAATTTGAGGTTATTCACTTTTGTAGGAAGAATAGAAAAACAGAAGTTTTTAAATGGTGAGAAATTATTAGATGTTGGTGTTCAGAGGGAATTGTGTTTCCTTGTACACGAAACACAGAAAGTTAACATGCAGGTACAGCAAGCAATTAGGAAGACAAATGGTATGTTGGCCTTTATTGCAAGGAGGTTGGAGTACAAGAGTAAGGAAGTCTTGCTGCAATTGTACAGGGCTTTGGTGAGGCCACACCTGGAGTACAGTGTACAGTTTTGGTCTCCGTACCTAAGGAAGGGGATGTGACAAAGATTCACTAGATTGGTTCCTGGGATGAGTGTTGTCCTATATGGAAAGATTGAGTAAAATGAGCCTATAATCTCTGGAGTTTAGAAGAATGAGAGGTGATCTTATTGAAATATACAAGATTCTGAGAGGGCTTGACAAGGTAGCTACTGAGAAGCTACTTCCCCTGGCTAGAGAGTCTAGAACTAGGAGGTACAGTCTCAGGATAAGGGGTTGGCCATTTAGGACAGAGATGAGGACAAATTTCTTCACTCAGGTGGTTGTGAATCTTTGGAATTGTTTACCCCAGAGGGCTGTGGATGCTCAGTTGTTCAGTATATTCAAGGCTGAGATCAATAGATTTTTGGACTCTAAAGGAATCAAGGGATATGGGGATCGGGCAGGAAAATGAAGGTGAGGTTGAAGACCAGCCATGATCTTAATGAATGGTGGAGCAGGCTCAAGGGGCCCTATGGCATACTCCTGCTCCTATTTCCTATGTTCTTATTAGTTCCAAGTGGAAAGCAGACTAACTCTATTTTGACACTAATTCACAATTTTACTGAGACAATCCACAAATATGACTAGCATGGGAAATTTAGTGGTAATTTTCTAATGTTGTGCTGTCAGCAAGGAGGCTCGTCTGCTTATTAAATTTAGACATATGCTGCAAATGATTTTCTAATTATTATTTTAAATAGTTGAAAAATTGAAGGCTGTGTGCATCTAAAGTTTTGATATGTGCTTCTGACAGACAAGGGGCGCAATCTTGACAACCCTGGGGGGGGGCGGGTTTGGAGGCGGGAAAATGGCAGAATCTGGGGGCGGGTAGCCACCTGCGCCGCGTCCCGTCTCCTGGAGGCGGGAAGGGGATTACAGCCACTTAACTGCCTGTTAACAGGTAGTTAACAGGCAGATAAGAGGATTATCCCCATTTTACCCACACAAGTGCGGGCTTCCCAAAGGCTGCGAACCGCGCCAGGGTCACCGAGGCGAGCAGTGGGTCTGCGGGGGTCGAAGGGGTGCAAAAGTGCGCTGTGAAGGTAAGTGATGGGTGCAAGTGTGGAGAGGTAAGTATGTGAGGTGAGTGGAAAGTGGTAGAAAATGTTTACTTACCTTTGTTTCTTCCTGCACGCTTCAAACGTTGGGGATGCGGAGAGTCTCGCATCTCACCGGCAGAGATGACAGATGGCTGCTACATTCTCCAATGCAACAACCATCTAATTTCTGCTCACAAGAGGTTTGATGAGTCTTTAATACAAGGACTCATCAAACAACATAGAATTTGACAGATAAAAGGTCATACGCTGACGTTCTCTGTAACCGACTGCCCCTTAATTGGCCTGCTAAGCCCGCTGGGCAGGCTTAACAAGGTCAATCAAGGGAAAATAGCGTGGGTTGGCCAGAAGTCGATGGAGGCGGGACTAAACCCGACAAGTGGGAGTCCCGCCTCCAAAAGCTCGCCATTGTTAAAATCCAACCCATGGCTTCTAGCCAGAGCACAAAGCCAGAAAATTACCCCTATAGAGAAAGTCATACAGTTTGACAGAGGATGCTATTCTAAAGTTGGAATGAAGAAATATTTGAGGTGATTTTCTGACTTAAGAGTGTTAAAGAGAGTTTACACAATTATATGAGGGACGGGTAAATGGTGTCAGCTTTGGCTCAGTGGTGTCACTCTCACCTCTGAGTCAGAAGGTCATGGGTTCAAGCTCCACTCCAGAGACTTGAGCACATAATCTAAGCTGACACTTCCATGCAGTCCCGAGGTAATGCTGCACCATCGGAAATTCCGTCTTTCAAATGAGACGTTAAACCAAGGGCCAGTTTATCCTCTACTTGAAGTAAAGCCGGGGATTTCTCCTGGTCTGCTGACCAACATTTATTGCTTAACTAACATCAAAAAAAGCAGATTATCTGGTGATTTATCCCACTGTTGTGCAAACTGTGTTTCCTTACATTACAAGAGTGACTACAGTACAAAAGTACTTCACTGACTGTAAAGCATTCTGGGATGTCCTGAGGTCATGAAAGGCACTATAAAATGCTAGTTTTTTCTTTCTCCTTTAAATTCTTAATTAAATGGAAACACTGCAATTTCTAATGAAGAGAATCTTAAATAACTGCCAGCTATAAGGAGGAAAAGTTAGGAAAGTACTTTTTCTGTGTAAGTGCTCAGCCATTTTACATAGAACTAAAATCTATTGGCAGGATTTTTATGAAGTTTAAAAAAAATCAATTTTATCTCCTACAAGGAGGCATAATTTTTTATTTTTTATTTATTCTTATAATAAAATTACTGGGACTACCACCGGTCTCCTGCAATAACTTTGGTGGCATAAAGGGCTGTGTTCAGCTGTTTATGTCATTTTTCTAGGACTTCCGCTTCACTCCCACCAAAGTTACAGTGAATAGTAACTCAGGGCCACTGAGTCAGCATCCACACTACCCACAGAATCATAGGGGGGAATTTTTCAGGGGGTCAGCAGGCACATTTGGTGGCGAGTTGGCTGGGAAAAAAAATGTTTTGACAGCGTTAGGGAACCTTGAGAGCTTTGACTTGACATTTGTGGCTGTCAACTCACCAGCTGATTCAATGGCCACTGACCTCCCGCCTCAGCTTCACAGACAAGGTCTAAGCACAGCGGGAAACCGGTGGGCAACCTGTCAAATTCAAAAAGCTGGGAAAAAAAAGCATTTTTAAATGGCTGTAAACAAGCCACTAATGATTTGAATTGGGTCCCCCGCCACTGCCTGTCGGGTCTGCTCACCACTGGCAGAACCGACATTGGGAAATGCAGGTGTGCGTGTTTTGAGAGCAGGTTCCCGATCCACTGTCAATCATTTTAAATTTCACAGCTGACCCGCCACCAATCAGGTCCGCTGAGCACTGGCAAAATCACGGCCCACGTTTTTATTTCACAGTCTGAAAGTACAGCCCATGTCATAAATACTGGCAACAACTGAAAACAATTTTCTTTTGGGAATAGGGCAGTAACTCATAGTCTGCTTCTGTGAATTTTTATAAATATCACTAATTTTAATTATATTCAATAAAATTAATAAAACTTCATTACATGTTGCTGAAGTTATTCAACATTTTATTGTTAGGTTTGAGAATGGTGTGTATCCGAGTATCATCTCAACCCCTGGACCTGTGGTTCCTCTCGTACTGAGCAGGATTACTATTGCAACAACACATCATCAGTAGGGTAAAACTAACCTGTCTCACGACGGTCCATACCCAGCTCACGTTCCCTATGCTGCCTCATGGTCGATTCTCCACACCTCCTTGGCTCTCCATTTTCTACAGGAATACCTCTAGCAACGTGCCCACTGATACTCTGCCCCTCAAACATTTCCTGGACTCACTCACCCTCAACACCTGTGTCCGAACCTGGACATTAGTTCGTCGGTGCTCAAAGCTGACTTCACCCTATCTACAAGTCAACTTTAACCCACCACGGGACCTCTGACTTTAATTTTGGACTCTCTCTTATTGTCTTCTCCATATTCTCCATTTACAACCAGGACATATCTATCCTAATCTTTGCCATGCTTATGTAACTTGAATTTTTCCTGTGTCAATTCATGTGCTCATTTTCACCCAAGCCCATTACTTCTATCTCCCTTTTTCTTCTCATGACCCCTCTTGGGCCCTTTTCTCCTGCCTCCTCCCCTCCCTGTTACCCAGTCATGCCTCCTTTCATTTAAGCCCTCTCTAGTATTTTTCCCCCACAGATTCCTCTGTCGTATTCCTCCCTTCCCCTTGCCCACCAAGCCAAGCTTCCCCAAGGCTCCCCAGGGCCCGAGCCCTCAATTTGCCTTGTCTACGAGGCTCACAAGCAGCAATCTCACAAATTCATTTCCATCTTTCCAACTCCTTGTTTGAACCTCTCCAATCAGACCCTAGTGACAGCACTAAAATGGTTCTAATCAAAGTCACAAACAATATCCCCTGTGACAGTGGTGCTCGATCCCACCTGATCCTTCTCAACCTGACTACAGCCGTTGACACAGTTCCTAGGCAGAGAGGACAAGGGTTTTAACCTAATACAATAGCAAAATACTGCAGATGCTGGAAATATGAAACAACAGAAAATGCTAGAAACACTCAGCAGGTCAGGCAGCATCGTGGAGAGAGAAACAGAGTTAACGTCTCAGGTCGATGACCCTTCATCAGAACTGCAGAACTTAACTGCCCTCTGCCCTAGCAAGCCACTCAGTTGTACCAAACCGCTACAAAGAACAGCAGCCACAAGAAGGTGGCTCACCACCACCTGCTCAAGGCCTTGCCAGCGACTCCCACATCCCATGAACGAATAATTTTTTTTTAAATGTCAGTTTACGGTGTGATAAGATAGGGTGCATAAGAGCTTTACAGGGATGAGGGATTTCAGTTATGAGGAGAGGTTTGGAACAGAGAAGGTTAAGAGGTGACCTAATAGAGGTTTTTAGATGAGAGGTTTAGAGTAGATAGAGAAAAATTATTCCCTCTGGTGAGTGGGTCCATAACTAGAGATCACTGATTCAAAATCATTGGCAAAGGATCTAGAGGGGAGATAAGGAGAATTTCTTTCACTGAATTGCTGAGATTTGAAACGCTCTACCTGAAAAGGTGGTGGAAGTTGATTCCATAAATAATTTTTAAAGGGAGTTGGATAGGTACTTGAAGATGATGAACAGACAAAAAGCGGGGCTGTGTGACTAACCACGTTCGGATGAGATGTTTACTTGGATACATTATGTACCTTCATTTAAGTCATTAATATAGATTGTAAATAGCTGAGGCCCCAGCACAGATCCTTGCGGCACCCCACTAGTAACGGCCTGCCAACCTGAAAATGACCCGTTTATTCCTACTCACGCTTTTCTGTCCATTAACCAATCTTCAATCCAAGCTAATATATTACCCCCAGTCCCATGAACCCTATCCTTGTGTTACAACCTCGTGTGGAACTTTATCGAATGCCTTTTGAAAAATTTCTGGTCATTATCTCATTTCTGTTTGTGGGACCTTGCTGTGCACAAATTGGCTGCTGCGTTTCCCTACATTACAACAGTGACTACACTTCAAAAATCCTTCATTATCTGTGAAGCGCTTTGGAACTTCCTGAGGTCATGAAAGGCGCTACAGAAATCTAAGTTCTTTCTTTCTCGATCTACGTTATGGTCCATACTCATATTAGGGTTGTTTTTCCTGTTACATGGATTGCTAATGTGGAACACTGAGAAGTGAATTGGATAAAATTAAAAACAGAGATTGCTTAAAAGATCAATATCTGGCGAGAAGCAGGACGAACGATATTAGGATATTTTTCAGTGACGGTCAGGAAAGGAATGACTAGTCCCTAAAATAAGGGATCAACAGATGGTGTTGGAGGGAAGTTCATGACAGAACAATCAGACATGGACTCTGAATGAAGTATACTTGAACAGCTCAATGACCTTTTATCTGGATTTCCTTGCAGTATTGTGAAAGCAGGTACCTCAGTATTTAACTACATGTAGAGTTTTATGACTTCACACCATCCAAAACTTTGTCAATCTTGTAACAAGTATTAAATACTACAAATATCAGCAACCAACCTCTGTTGGAAAGAGGCAGTTTGTTTCAAGAATATTGTTGCTGTATGAACTGTTAACAAAATGTTACCCATATTTTTGTAGCGTCTCGAAGTAATGATGGAATATGATAATTCAAAGACCTTTTGGTCATGGAACTTTTTTATTAATTGTTACTAACATCAATGCATTTATTGTCTCAAAAATATCTACGTACAGTGCACCCTATTTTAACACCGAAAATATCTGATTCTACCACATAGATATTCAGGGTGTAAAGATAAACCCAGCAACTACAGGCCAGCCAGTTTAACCTCAGTGGTGGGGAAACTTTTAGAAACAATAATCAGGGACAAAATTAACAGTCATTTGGACAAGTGTGGATTAATTAAGGAAAGCCAGCACGGATTTGTTAAAGGCAAAACGTATTTAACCAACTTGATCGAGTTTTTTGATGAGGTAACAGAGAGGGTTGATGAGGGCAATGCGGTTGACGTGGTGTACATAGATTTCCAAAAGGCGTTCGACAAAGTGCCACATAATAGGCTTGCCAGCAAAGTTGAAGTCCAAAGAATAAAACGGACAGTGGCAGCATGGATACGAAATTGGCCAAGTGACAGGAAACAGAGAGTAGTGGTGAACAGTCGTTTTTCGGACTGGAGGAAGGTATACAGTGGTGCTCCCCAAGGGTTGGTTCTAGGGCCACTGCTTTTCTTGATATATATTATAACTTGGATGTGGGTGTACAGGGTACAATTTCAAAATTTGCAGATGACACAAAACTTGGAAGTATAGTGAACAGTGAGGAGGATAGTGATAGACTTCAAGAGGACATAGACAGGCTGGTGGAATGGGCGGACACGTGGCAGATGAAATTTAATGCAGAAAAGTGCGAAGTGATACATTTTGGTAGCAAGAATGAAGAGAGAAAATATAAACTAAAGGGTACAATCTTAAAGTGGGTGCATAAACAGAGAGACCCAGGGGTATATATGCACAAATCATTGAAGGTGGCAGGGGAGGTTAAGAAAACAGTTAAAAAAGCTTGCAGGATCCTGGGCTTCATGAATAGAGGTGTAGAGTACAAAAGCGTGGAAATTATGATGAACCTGTGTAAAACACTGGTTCGGCCTGAACTGGAGTATTGTGACCAATTCTGGGCACCGCACTTTAGGAAGGATGTGAAGGCCTTAGAGAGGGTGCAGAAAAGATTTACGAGAATGATTCCAGGGATGAGGGACTTCAGTTACGTGGACAGACTGGAGAAGCTGGGGTTGTTCTCCTTAGAGCAGAGAAGAATGAGAGGAGATTTGACAGAGGTGTTCAAAATCATGAGTGGTCTGGACAGAGTAGATAGAGGGAAACTGTTCCCATTGGCAGAAGGGTCGAGAACCAGAGGACACAGATTTAAGTTGATTGGCAGAAGAACCAAAGGCGACATGAGGAAAACCTTTTTTACTCAGTGAGTGGTTAGGATCTGGAATGCGCTGCCTGAATGGGTTTCAAAAGGGAGTTTGATAAGCGCCCAAAGGAAAAAAATTTGCGCGGCTACAGGTAAAGGGCAGGGAGTGGGACTAGCTGAAGTGCTCTTGCAGAGAGCCGGCATGGGCTCAATGGGCCAAATGGCCTTCTTCCGTGCTGTAAGTTTCTATGCTCTCACTATCATCAAGCCGCTGATCAGTTATTACAATTGCAGCAAATATCTCAAGGAAAATATTTAATGGTTTATTCTTTGTGCCATTTTTGAGCTAAGTTTGTGGTGCTGGTTCCCAATGCGATATTCTATTGAAAATATATATTTTCCGTATAAGTAGCAGTTGCTTAAGAATTGTTTACATCAGTGGAGGAGCTTAACAACTTCTACGCTCGCTTTGACAGGGGCAACAGGGAGCCGGCTACCAAAGCCTTGCCACACCCGGAAGACCAGGTGCTCACTCTGTCGACCTCCGACGTAAGGGGTGTTCTACGCGGAGTGAACACACGTAAGGCTGCTGGACCTGATAGCATCCCTGGACGGGTACTCAAGGAATGTGCTGATCAGCTGGCTGATGCTTCACCGCCATCTTCAATCTGTCATTGGCCCAGGCAGTAGTCCCTACATGCTTCAAGACCGCTACCATTATTCTTGTGCCAAAGCAAACGGCTGTGACGTGTCTGAACGACTATCGACCTGTCGCACTCACACCCATCATAATGAAGTGTTTCGAGAGACTGGTCCTGGCTCACATCAAAGCCAGTGTTCCCGCCTCTCTTGACCAACACCAGTTTGCCTATCGTGCAAACAGATCAACGGAGGATGCAATCACAACTGCTCTACGCTCTGCACTGAATCACTTAGACGGTAAAGAGACCTACATCAGAATGCTGTTCATAGACTACAGCTCAGCATTCAACACTATCGTCCCCAACAAGCTGGCCACCAAACTCCACACTCTTGGCCTGAACACTTCCCTCTGCAACTGGACCCTGGACTTCCTAACAAACAGACCCCAGTCTGTCAAATTAGGTAACCACACCTCCCCCCCCCGACCCTGAACACGGGGGCCCCACAAGGATGTGTGCTGAGCCCCCTCCTCTACTCCCTCTTCACCCACCACTGTGTGGCTGTTCATGGTTCCAACACCATCATCAAGTTTGCGGATGATACCACGGTGGTAGGCCAGATCACCCACAACGATGAGTCAGCCTACAGGGAGGAGGTCCAGCATCTCGTGAAGTGGTGCGCCGATAACAACCTGGCCCTTAACATCAAGAAAACCAAGGAAATCATTGTGGACTTCAGGAAGTCTAAAGGCGGAAGTCACACCCCCATCCACATCCATGGGGCTGTGGTGGAAAGGGTGGACAGCTTTAAGTTCCTCGGAGTCCACATCACGGAAGACCTCTCCTGGTCCCTCAATACCTCCTCTCTGGTGAAGAAGGCCCAGCAGCGCCTATATTTCCTAAGGAGGCTGAAGGGATGTAACCTATCACCCCTGATCCTCTCTAACTTTTACCGCTGCACTATAGAGAGCATCCTGACGAACTGTATCACAATATGGTATGGCAGCTGTAGCTCCTATGACCGGAAAGCCCTGCAGCGGGTAGTCAAAACTGCCCAACGCATTACCGGCACCCGACTACCGACCATAGAGCACATATACCAGAAACGCTGTTTACGGAGGTCACTGACCATCATCAAAGACCCTACCCACCCCAGCCTGTTCACCCCCCTGCCATCTGGGAGACGCTACAGATGCATTCACACCCGAACGACCAGATTTAGGAACAGCTTCTTTCCCAGGGCTGTCATCCTACTGAACTCCACAAATAAACTCTAAAGCCTGCACATCTGCCAATGCACTTTATTATGTTTATGTTAATGTATTACAAGCCAAATGAATGTTGAATGTTTAAATGTCTTAATCTAAATGTACACTCTCGGGAGCCGCAAACCTACATTTCGTTGTACTGCACTTGTGCACTAACAATGACAATAAAGTTGATTATTATTATTATTATTATTTGATTCAATTTTGAATGGATTGACTGCCACTGCTTGGCTGACAGTGCGCATGCGCGACTGGGCCTAGCCCGAGGTGCGAACGCTGCCCCTTGTGCACTGACCACATCTTCCTGCGCATCTCCTCCACCAGGTCCTCGTAGAACTTCGACCGCTCAGTCGTTTGAGGCTTGATGTGGATGTTTGCGAATCTCTGCGTACTCTTCCTCCTCAACTTTGGCGACGCGTCAAGACGCTGCGACTGGTCCGCCATTCTCTTGTTTGTGTCCTCCGCCTGCTGCCTCAAACTCGCTCGTTGTCTTTTCAAAAGCCAACCGTCCACCTGCCGCGCGCCATTACGGGAAGGCGCGCGTGTTCAGTGACGTCATGCACACTGCGCGTTCGTCATCAACCTTCACTGCGCCCCCTACACTACGTCAGGGGTGTGTGAGAGTGAGTGTGTGGGTTTTGCGCCATGGTGGGGTTTAAAAAAAATAATAACCATCGCTGTGTTTTTCCGCAGACGTTGCAAGCTTATATCCCGAGACATTTATAAAATTACGGTTTCGCTGACAGCAGTCAAATCGATCGCTCCGCGCTTGTTGCTGTCGCGCGCGGTATCGGCGCTCGGCTGCTGCTGCCTCGCAGGCTCGGCGGGAAGCTTTGAACCGCGGGCCCGCGTCCGGTAGCTCGAGCCGAGCTGATCGGGTCCCGATGCCGCGCTCCGAATCCTATATGCTGGTGCCCTCGGGAGGGTTGGAGGAAAACTTCTTCAGCCTGGACGATATCCTGATGACCCAGGAGAAGATCCCGTGCCGGACCGAGATGGTGCTGCCGCGTCTTGGCTTCCTGGACAAGAGCAGTGAGGCCGATCTCATCCCCGAGGTAAGAGAGCGGGCTCGCCGCTATACAGTGCGTGTGCACCGGGAAGGAGAAGGGATCGCTTCGCATCAATACAAGTGTCGGCCGCTCCCGGGACTCCGAAAGGCCCTGTCAACTAACCGAAGGAAAGCGGTGTTATTGGAGGAATGTTTTAATTAGAGTCCAGCACCAGAACTCTGGAACCGAAACTGTTGGTAAAACCCAGTAGGTTACCTTCTGTGAGCTGCGGGTGTCTGGCAGACACACGTAATATTATGATTTGCGAGTTTATAAATTTTCCTTTTGTTTAGATTAGACTTTTGCGTTTGGGTTATTACATAAGTTGTGCCTCCTCACCAGGGGGCACTTGTACATCTGTTTTACCACCGCCCCCCACGCGTCACTCTTGTTCGTCAACTAAAATAACCATCTGTGGAGTGAAACAGACAGGTTAATATTATGGGTGAGGAGCCTTCATCAGAACTGTATAAAGTATATAGGTGAACAGTGTTTGAAAAGGAAAAGGACAAACTGGAGAGGGGAGGGGAAACACACAGTAAGAAACCTGTTAAGTGCTTGAGTGGAAACAGGAGATGGACAAATTGACTAAAGCTTTGCAGGTACCTCATACAAAAGCTCAGTTTGCGGCCCCTACATTTTACTAGACAATGATGCCATCTAGTATCTACTTAATCTGGGGTCAAATCCGTACTACTACATGGTGGAAAGGTATGTTTGCATCCTAGGGTTATGAAAGAGGTGGCCATTGGGATAGTGGACGCATTGGTTGTCATCTTCCAAAATTCTATAGATTCTGGAACGGTTCCTGCAGATTGGAGGATAGCAAATGTAACCTCGCTATTTAAGAAAGGAGGGAGAGAGAAAACGGGGAACTACAGACCTGTTAGGCTCACATCAGTAGTTGGGAAAATGTTGGAATCTATTATAAAGGATGCAATAACTGGGCACTTAGAAACTAATAGTAAGATTGGGCAGAGTCAACATGGATTTATGAAAGGGAAATCCTGTTTGACAAACCTATTGGAGTTCTTTGAAGATGTAACTAGTGGAGTAGACAAAGGGGAACCGGTAGATGTGTATTTGGATTTTCAGAAGGCCTTCGATAAGGTCCCACACAAGAGGTTGGTGAATAAAATTAGGGCACGTGGAATTGGGGGTAATATATTAGCATAGATTGAGAATTGGTTAACAGACAGAAAACGAAGAGTAGGGATAAACAGGTCTTTTTCAGGATGGCAGGCTGTGACTAGTTGGGGTACTGCAAGGATTGGTGCTTGGGCCCCAGCAATTCACAATCCATATCAATGATTTGGATGAGGGGACTAAATAATTCAATTCAATTTTATTTGTCATATATGCAGCAGACGTGTGTACTGCACAATGAAATGTTGATTTTTACGAGTCCGCCCAACTGTAATAACCCAAAATGTAACATTTCCAAATTTGCTGATGATACAAAGCTAGGTGGCAGTGTCAGTTGTGAAGAGGATGTGAAGAGGCTTCAAGGGGATCTCGACAGGCTCAGTGAGTGGGCGAGAACATGGCAGATGGAATATAATGTGGATAAATGTGAAGTTATCCACTTTGGTAGAAAAAACAGAAAGGCAGAGTATTTCCTAAATGGTGAAAGATTGGGGAATGCAGATGCTCAAAGGGACCCGGGTGTCCTTGTACATGAGTCACTGAAAGTGAATGTGCAGGCGCAGCAAGCCATTAGGAAGGCCAATGGTATGCTGGCCTTCATTACAAGAGGATTTGAGTACAGGAGTAAAGAAGTCTTCAATTATGTAGGGCCTTGGTGAGACCACACCTGGAGTACTGTGTACAATTTTGGTCTCCTTACCTAAGGAAGGATATACTTGCCATAGAGGGAGTGCAACGAAGGTTCACGAGATTGATTCCTGGGATGGCGGAACTGTCGTGTGAGAAGAGATTGAGTAAACTAGGCCTGTATTCTCTTGAATTCAGAAGAATGAGAGCGGATCTCATTGAAGCATACAAAGTTATTACAGGACTTGATAGGGTGGCTGCTGGGCGAATGTTTCCCTTGGCTGGGGAATCTAGAACCAGGGCCCACAGCCTCAGGATAAAGGGTAGGCCATTCAGGACTGAGATGAGAAGAAATTTCTTCACACAGAGAGTGGTGAATCTTTGGAATGCTCTACCCCGGAGGGCTGTGGAGGCTCAATCATTGGGTATATTCAAAACAGAAGTCGATAGATTTCTATCTAGTAAAGGCATCAAGGGATATGGCGATAGGGCCGGTGAATGAAGTTGAGGCAGAAGATCAGCCATGATCTCATTGAATGGCAGAGCAGACGCGAAGGGCCGAATGGCCTACTCCTGCTCCTATTTCTTATGTTCTTATGTTTGTAATAGGTAATATAAAAATAGTTGACAAAATTAGGAGCAATAGGTAACGCAAGTAAAAGTTGATTATTAAGGTCTTAAAACACTGATGATAATTTCGTATATGAGCTGTATGACTACTCGGAAATGAGCTTTTTGAGCTTTAGCTTCAGTGAGGTCTTGTGTAATATCTGAGTAGCCAAATAGTGGTTTGTAAAGAACTTAATTTGGCCTCCCCCCACCACCCCCGCCCTCCCTATCTCTGTAATCTCCTCCAGCTCCACAATCCTCCGAGATATCTGCACTGCTCCAATTCTGGCCTCTTGCGCATCCCCAATTTTAATCGCTCCACCACATTGGCGGCCTTGCTTTCAGCAGCCAAGGCCCTAAGCTCTGGAATTCATTCCGTAAACCTCTCCGCCTCTCTTCTCATTTAAGACGCTCCTTAAAACCTACCTCTTTGACCAATCTGCCCTAATATCTCCTTATGTGTCAAATTGTGTTTGATAATGCTCCCGTGAAGCACCATGGGACGTTTTACTACATCAAAGGCGCTATATAAATACAAATGACTGATTTTGTATTCTCCTTCTTCCACCTTAGCCATGGCTGTAGGACCGTGATTGGGTAGGTGAGAAAGGTGAACACTTAAGGTCAGAGCCATCTGCATATTGCTACGTGTCCCCTGGATGGCAAGTCTTATTATCATTCACTCCCAACTCATCTAAACATTTGCCACCCTCATTTTATCCTGCTCCCATCATTCTTGTCTGCATTGATTTCCATTGGCTTCCTGTCTTGAATGCATTGACTTCAAAGAAACAACACATTTTAAAGTGCCTTTCATGTCCTCAGGACGTTACAAAGCGCTTCACAGCCAATTAATTACTTTTGTGCGTGTTGTTCCATAGGCAAACGTAGAGGTCAATTGGCACACAAATAGCAGAGAGATAAATGACCAGTTAAGTTTATTCGATGATGTTGGTTGAGCGTTAAATGTTCGCCACAACTCTTCAAACACTGCCTTGGGATCTTTTACATCCTCCTGAACAAATGGACAGGGCCTTGCTTTAGTGTCTCATCCGAAAGAACATAAGAAATCGGAGCAGAAGTAGGCCATTTGGCCCTTCAAGCCTGCTCCGCCATTCAATAAGATCATGGCTGATCTTCTACCTCATTTCCACCTTCTCGCACTATCCCCATATCCCTTGAGTCGGCTCATATCGAAAAATCTATCGATCCCTGTTGTGAATATACTCAACGACTGAGCATTCACCGCTCTCTGTGGTAGAGAATTCCAAAGTTTCACAACACCTCCTCTCAGTCCTAAGTGGCCGACCCCTTATTCTGAGACTGTGAGCCCTAGGTCTGGACTCTCTACCCAGGGCAAACATCCTCCCTGCATCTACACTGTCGAGCCCCTTAAGAATTTTATATGTTTCAATGAGATCACCTGTCATTATTCTAAACTCTAGGGAATATAGGCCTAGTCTACTCAATCTCTCCTCATAGAAAAATCCCCTCATCCCAGGAATCAGTCTAGTTTCTGTGTCACGTCTTGGGAGCAAAAAAAATAAATAATCAAAAACAGCATTAAAAAAAAAAGCAAACAAATAATTGCCTGCTGATTTCTAATTGGCCCCAGGAACGAGCAGCAGTTACGTTGCCTTAAGAAAGGTAGTAGGTTTCACAGCTGCTCCTTGGTAGAGAATGAATACACAGTGCTGCCTCTAACAAAACGGGCGTACCTGTTTCACCGAGCCTGGCAAACCTTCATTCCAAATTACCCAATGCAAAACTGCAAAACACACTGACTCCACAGACCCCACTGACCCACAGTACCTGTGACAATGCGACACTCTCTCAGTACTGCACTGAAGTGTCAGTATACATCGTGCGCTCAAGTCTTGGACTGGGGTTTGAACCCAAAACCTTCTAA
This sequence comes from Somniosus microcephalus, assembly GCF_052327205.1. Lineage (NCBI taxonomy): Eukaryota > Metazoa > Chordata > Chondrichthyes > Squaliformes > Somniosidae > Somniosus > Somniosus microcephalus. The sequence continues at coordinate 190,471,587 of NC_140992.1, read as the reverse complement.
CTGAGGTGAGAGTGTTGGGGCTAAGCTAAGCTCACACTTGACCTTGTGTACAAATCCCTGCATGTCCTCTGCACCCTCCTCCAGAGCTACATGGCAGTGCATGTCTCCTGGTCTTTTTTGTATCCCTACTCTCTCCATCCACCACCAGTGCAGATCTTTCAATAGTTTGGGCGCTCAACTCTTTCTCCAAGCCCATCTACATGGCTTCTTCTCGTCCCCATTTTTAAAACCCTGCCTTCTATCATCTCCCCTACTTTTGGTGTGTTACTTGGTGTCTATTTCCACTTATAGGAGTAGGCCATTCACCCCCTCAAGCCTGTTCTGCTATTCAATTAGACCATGGCTGATCTGTACCTTAACTCCATCTACCTGCCTTGGTTCCTTTAATACCCTTGCCTAACAAAAAAACTCAGTTTTGAAATTTTCACTTGACCTAACCTTAACAGCTTTTTGAAGAGATACTTCTGTTTAGAGCCTTGTGATATTTAAAGGTGCTCTATAACTGCACATTAAATCTTGTCACAATTAAGCAAATGGATTTGGATCCTTAACAGTGGAACTTTAAGCCCCTGAAAAGTCAAAACCACTGAAGCTGGAGATTCTTATCTATTGCCACCTGTCTGGGAATATCCAGTGCTACAGTGACATTGCTTCACTGTCACTGGTGAACCAACAGTACATATGAGGTGGCACTACCCTTTTCGGAGGCTGTACATGCAACCACAAACGGAGCTTAAAGGTTGAGGCAACCTTGTGTTCTAGCTGTAGTGGACTGAACAACTCAACTTGCCAGAGTAGGTTGACAAAATGGTGACAAATTGCTGTCCTGGATGTTTTTTTAGCGAATGGGGAAGGTGCAGTGGGCAGATCCACTGTCGCAAATTGTGGCATCAAAATATCTGCACATATAGTTAATCTTCTATTGATTCAGCTGCTTAGGAAAAAGCCCTCCCTATTAAGTTTTTAAAAAATGGTTTGTGCAGCACGAGACCTAAATTGCTATTACAGAATTGTCTCTTGAAATGCTTCTGCAATTTAAAAAAGTGCCAAAAATTGAATTGGAGTCTAGAAACACAGAAAATCCTTTTTTCTCCGCACTCACTTCTGTGTTTTATGATAGTTTTTTTTTTACAGCATTTTTGCCATCAAAACTCAAACTATCACGTCCTGTCACAATTAAACAAATGGCTTTGTATCCTTAAAATACAACTTTGAACCCCTGAAAAGCTTTGGCTCAATAGTAACACACTCCCCTCTGAGTTGGGAGTTTGTAGGCCCAGAGACTTGAGCACATAATCTAGGCTGACAATTCAGTGCTGCTGTTGGAGACACTGTCTTTCGGATGAGTCATTAAACCGAGGCCGTGTCTTGGAATGGATGTAAAAGTTTCACAGCAATAATTGAAGAAGAGCTGGGGATTTCTAGTGTTCTGGCCAACATTTATCCCTGTCTCCAACACTACCAAAATAGATTATCTGGTCAATTGTCTCATTTCTGCTTGTGGGACCAAATTGGTTGCTGCATTTACCAACATTCCAACAGTGGCTACATTTCTAATGTTCTTCGTTGGCTATGAAGTGCTTTGGGACATCCTAAAGGTGAGAAAGGTGCAATATAAATCCTTCCTTATTGTGTCTGTTTGGTTTTGGCAAATGATGAGAAACCCAGACTCCTACCGTGCTGAGAATTGCCAGCTGCACTCAGTTTCTAATTGAGTAGCTGTTGTGTTTTATTGTTAGCTGAATTTTCATTTTATGTTCTTGTTCCAAAAGGGTACAAAGATGGAACTGCCTCTTTGGATGGCCAAAGGGCTATGTGACCCCAAACGCCGCATTGTCTCTGCCAGTACTCCAAAGGTGTATAAGGGTGGCTGGCGGACTATTTTCAGTGCCGACGCAAAGGTAGTGGACCTGCACAAAATGGGGCCGTATTATTATGGGTTTGGAACACAGCTGCTGCATTTTAATAATCCAGAGAACACAGAGATTGCTCAGACCATCCTACAAGTGAGTGTCCCAGTTTACTGCATTTCACGGTGCCATTTATTAAAGACTATTTGGACAAAAGTCAAATACTGCTGATGCTGGAAGTCTAATAAAAATAGAAAATGCTGGAAATACTCAGGTCAGACAGCATCTGTGGAGAGAGAAACAGAGTTAAAGTTTTGGGTCGATGACCTTTCGTCAGAACTGGCAAAAATGAGAGATGTAACGGGTTTTAAGCAAGAACAGAGGCATAGAAAAGGCGGGAGGGGAGGAAAGAACAAAATAGACGGTCTACGTTAGGGTGGAAGGCAGGAAAGATTAAATGACAAAAGGGATGATGGTGTAAGGCAAAAGGGGTTAGTAATGGGACAAGCAAAGAAACAAAAGATGATTCTCGGGGAGTTGTAATTGGAAACAGTAGAACCATTACCAGCAGCTGCTGTCTGGGGGGGAAAAATGAGAGCAGTGGTTACTTGTCCCATTACCACCTCTTTTGCCTTGCACCAGCATCCCTTTTGTCATTTAATCTCTCTTGCCTTCCACCTTATCACAGACCTTCCTTTTGTTTTTTCCTTTCATCCCCCCACCCTGCTTCCCCTGCCTCTGTACTTGCTTGAAACCTGTTACATCTCTAATTTTTGCCAGTTCTGACAAAAGGTCACTAACCTGAAACATTAACTCTGTTTCTCTCTCCACCGATGCTACCTGGCCTGAGTATTTCCAGCATTTCTTGTAAAGTCTATTTGTGTATGAGTGTTATGGAATGGGATTGCCATTCTATTGATGTGACTTTTTAAGGATTCCGATTCGTTGCTGCCATTTCTCCTTGTGTGAGTTCATAATCATTTCCTGTGTTTCTGAGCCAGGTGTGCCCGGACATGCTGTCCCGCAGCTCTTCGCGGGTGTAACAACTCGGTGCGAAGGAGGTGATTTAACATTGGAAGCAATTAAGTCAGTGGCCCACTGGTGCTGCGGCAGTGTATTTATTGTGTTAGTTGCTTGAAAGAAAGAAGTTGCATTTATATAGCATCTTATCACAGCTCTCAATGCCCCAAAGCGCTTCACGTACAATTCATTATTTTGAAGTGCAATCGGTTACTCTCTCTAGATGACCTTAGCTGACATTTTGGACACGGCAAAGTCCTGGCTTTTGGTGGCTAGGGGCAACCTGTTGACCAAGACACTGGGAAAATACCTTGATCTTCAAATAGTGCCATGAGATCTTTTAAAGTACACCTGAGTCACCAGAACAGGTAGAACTTAAAGGAAGTAAGTTTAACATCTCAACATCTCACCTGAAAGACAGTATCTCTGACAATGCAGCACTCCCTCAGAACTGCACTGAAGTGTCAGCCTAGATTATGTGCTTAAGTCCTGGAGGGATCTTGAACCACAATCTTCTGACTCCGTAATGAGAGCAATATCAATTGAGCAAGCTGACACTTAAATGTGTATGTATCTCTCCTGATAGTACAGCTCCCTAGCAGCATCTGACTTGATAATGCACCCTATCCACACTTACTAATTAAAGACAGAACAAGAATGCACCATTAATAAAGGCAGTGACTTGTTCCTAGGCCCTCTGCCTGTGGCAGCCTGAAACTGGTTGCCAGGAGATAGATTTGAGCAGCCATGGGCTTTTCTGCCATGTATGTACCTTTCTGCTCCACAGTAAGGAAGCAGTTGGCAACTGTTAAGTGTTTTCCCCACAGTAACAGTTGAGTTTGTGACTTCCGACCATTCTCCTTTGGCACTTTATATTGGTGCTGTTATTGTGCTGCCCATCTGCTGTATAATCTTGTTCCCATCAGTTATAAAAGTGTTGAGAGCATGACAGATTCCAGCTCTAGTACTGAGCACAGGAGTGATTTATGTCTGCAGGTAGTTATTTTATATTGTAATCCCTGTTCTGAGTTGTCCTACACCAAAACTCAAATAATCACAGCAGCACTGAGGAGCATTACCACTGTAAAGCAGGATCTACTGCTCTTTTTAAAATCTGAGTGGGTATTGACACTACTGTGGAGGGGGCGGGACATGTGGCAGAACTTGCAGCAAACAGTGTCTCTATGAACTACAGCAAACTGAACTTGTGACCTAAACTACAGCAGAATCTCCTGATAAAAGCAGGTTTATTTCTCCAGCAAAATGCAGTGAGTGCAGGATAATTACATACAGCAAATTATGTGCGTAAAATCAATCGCAGTCACTTACAGCAGTGCAGTCTCCAGGCGTGATTGACTGGGGAATTAGCCAATTATTTCTATTCTGGCTGGGATTTGTGGTGTCAGTATATGCAACCTCTTTAAATCTACTGTTTCTGTGTAGTAATTTTGACTAAGATTATTCTTGGCGCAGACGTTTGTCAATCGCTTCCGCCGGATCATGGATTCCTCCCAGAATGCGTACAACGAGGACACCTCGTCACTGGTGGCTCATCTGGACGAGCTGGAGCGGGAGCTGTTCCGGGCTGGTCAAAAGGGATTGAACGAATTTCAGAAGTGGGAGAAGGGGCAGGCTGTCCAGATCACCACCTCCAACCTGGTTCAGAGCTATGGCAAACGGAAGTTTGCAGATATGGAGGCCTGAAATGGAACGGTGTAGAGCTGGCCAGAGAGATGCTAAGGCAGATAGCTACTACCGGAGATTCCTCTCCAATATATAATTGGATTTCCTCTAAGGTGAAAATAATTCTTCAGAAATTACGACTGAGTTATTAGAACAGTACGTTCACACCGGTATCAAAACTAAACCAGCCAGAGGGCATTGTGTTCAGCTGCAACCCAGTCACTGAGGCAGAATTGCTCCGATGGATTGGGAGTGATTCCACTAGCACCCTGCTCACCACAAAGCTACTTGTGAAGGCTTTCTGCAAGCCAACTATTGATGCAGTGAGTAAACATTTAGATTCTTCAGGGTTTGAGCCAGTGCCTTTTGTCACAGAGAGCTCCACCTGCCTTCGTTTTGAGCCCTGCTGATAGCCAATATGGGACCCCTGCAGCACTTAATTTGTAACAAAGTGGAATTGGCAGTTGTATCTGCTTGAGCTGCCCAGGAAAGGATGCTAGATAAAGACCAAACTCTTAAGATTATTTTTAATGCTCTGTTTCCTTCTAAAATTGATTGTCTGTCTGTCTGTATTTCCATTTGAAGCCAGAGAGAGAAGAGTTCTCCTGGTGTAAAATGGTACTTGATAACCATGTGTATTGTTCTTGTTTAGATCTTTATTGAAAGCCCTGCTAATATTGTATGATTGTTTCTCTGCTTTTGCTAACCACAACCTGACCGGGAGTTTTCTGCCATCCTCAGACAAAATGATGGAGCCTTGGACTCGGAGTATCAAAAGCTTCAATTCGAGGCTCCCCTGGTGTTTGAACTTGACCTGTGCTCCTCTCTGAGTCTCACTTGATCTTTGTTTGAACAGATCGTTCTTCATTTGAGGAATAGACAGGTGACTGGCATGGTCTCACCCATGGCTCCAGTATAGCTCTGTTATGTTTTTTTGGTTGTTATCTGCTTCAGTGTTTAAGTTGATGCCTAAAATACTCCTTCCTGTCATCACTGGCTCCTTGACTCTTTTTAGTAACCTATGCCACGGCTTATATCTGAGCTCCAGACTATTTGCACTTGGCAAACTAAAATAGATTCCTTCAGCAGGCTGTGTAGTATCCCTCCTGCTACTAGTGAGGGTAGCAGAGATGCAGCTCATAGTGTGGCCGAGTCAGGTTCTGGTAATGTTAACAATGTAGGTCACTGGAAGTATAAATTCTAGATCAGCAGTTAATCCGCAGGGTATTTTTAAAAAACCGACTGGTTTGATACGCCCCTTGGGTTTGTGCTACCAGCGAGGGGAAGGTAAACTGCATGGTTTGAAGGCCTTCACTTCTCATGAATATTAACTTTCACATTGAAGAATGGGAGTGTGTTACAATGAGATCAAGGGCTTCTGATGGCATAAAGAAGCAAGGCTGAATGTAATCTGACGCCAAAGGCTTGTATTAAAACTTTGATTATGTGGCCCTCTGCCATCTAAATATGTGAAGCTTTTAATACTGTATTTACTGACTGTAGTGCCATAGAGCTGTAAATACGTCATCTGTTAATTTTTGTTTTAACTGAATTTTTAAAAATCTATTCATTTTAATCCTAACTAGGCCTATAGAGTATCTTAAGCCATTTCTGTGCTTGTGTTTTAAAAATTATATTTGAAGAATTTTGTACAAATTGTCACTCGGATTTTAATGGTGTATTGGTGTCTTTACACTGCAATTTTAGAATCGGATCATACAACACAAAAGGAGGCCATTCAGCCCACCATACCTGTGCCGGCTCTTTTCCCCATAGCACTGCAATTTTTTCCTTTTCAGGTATATATCCAATTCCCTTTTGAAATATATAATTAAATCAGCTTCCATTCCCTTTTTAGGTAGTACATTCCAGATCATAACAATTCACTGCGTAAAAAAATTCTCCTAATCCTCTTTTTCCTCCACCCCACCTCATCTTTTGCTACATAACTCTGCACTCACAGTCCTTGGCAACATCAGACTATGCCGATCTCTCCCTGGATCCCTGTCCAAAATACTCCTTGGGGACAGAGTGCTGGGTTAGACATTAGCCCTTCACTATAGGGATCTGGGCTTAGACTGATGAGATGAAAATCTCCTACAGGCTTTAAGGGTCCTACGTGTTTGGCTGATTTTAGCCCAGTTCTTAGTGGCTATGGGCCCATGGCACAAAACAACCTCTAAATTGCAATCTCACTCCGGGCACAGCATGGCTGGTGTGATGAAGAGAGGAATGTGACAATAGTGTTCCAAAGGGCATGCATCTGAGATTGGATCAAGGCCTAGAAACATAGCAGATAGGAGCAGGAGTAGGCCATTCGGCCCCTCGAGCCTGCTCCGCCATTCAATGAGATCATGGCTGATCATCCAAACTCAGTACCCTGTGTCCCTGCCTTCTCCCCATATCCCTTGATCCCTTTAGCCTTAAGAAATATATCTAACTCCTTCTTGAATATATTTAATGAATTGGCCTCAACTGCCTTCTGTGGTAGAGAATTCCACAGGTTCACCACTCTCTGGGTGAAGAAATTCCTCCTCATCTCTGTCCTAAATGGCTTACCCCTTATCTTTAGACTGTGACCCCTGGTTCTGGACTCCCCCGCCATCGGGAACATCCTTCCTGCATCTAGTCTGTCTAGTCCTCTTAGAATTTTATAAGTTTCAATGAGATCCCCCCTCATTCTTCTAAACTCCAGCGAGTATAAACCCAATCTCTCCTTATACGTCATTCCTGCCATCCCAGGTATCAGTCTGGTGAATCTTCGCTGCACTCCCTCCATGGCAAGAACATCCTTCCTCAGATAAGGCGACCAAAACTGCACACAATACTCAAGGAGTGGTCTCACCAAGGCCCTGTACAACTGCAGCAAGACATCCTTGTTCCTGTACTCTAATCCTCTCGCTACGAAGGCCAACATACCATTTGCCTTCTTAACCGCCTGCTGCACCTGCATGCTTACCTTCAGCAACTGGTGCACAAGGACACCCAGGTCTCGTTGCACTTCCCCTTCTCCCAATCTATTGCCGTTCAGATAATCTGCCTTCCTGTTTTTGCCACCAAAGTGGATAACCTCGCATTTATCCACATTATACTGCATCTGCCATACTTCTGCCCAATCACCCAACCTGTCCAAATCATACTAGAGTTTCTCGGCATCCTCCTCACAGCACACACGCCCACCCAGATTTGTGTCGTCTGCAAACTTGGAGATATTACATCTAGTTCCCTTGTCTAGATCATTAATATATATTGTGAATAGCTGTGGTCCTAGCACCGATCCCTGCGGTACCCCACTAGTTGCTGCCTGCCACTCGGAAAAAGAGCCGTTTATTCCAACTCTTTGCTTCCTGTCTGCCAACCAGTTCTCTATCCAAGTCAGTACCTTGCCCCCAATCCCATGTGCTTTAACTTTACACGCTAATCTCTTATACGGGACCTTATCGAAAGCCTTCTGAAAGTCCAAATACACCACATCCACTGGTTCTCCCTTATCTATTCTACCAGTTACATCCTCAAAAAATTCCAATAGATTAGTCAAGCACAATTTACCTTTTGTAAATCCATGTTGACTTTGTCCGATCCTGTCACTGTTTTCCAAGTGCTCTGCTATTACATCTTTTATAATGGACTCTAGCATTTTCCCCACTACCGATGTCAGGCTTACCAGTCTATAATTCCCCGTTTTCTCTCTACCACCTTTTTTGAATAGTGGGGTTACATTAGCTACCCTCCAATCCATGGGTACTGTTCCAGAGTCTATAGAATTTTGGAAGATGACCAGCAATGCATCTACTATTTCTAGGGCCACTTCCTTAAGTACCCTAGGATGTAGATTATCAGGCCCTGGGGATTTATCGGCCTTCAATCCCGTCAATTTCCTTAACACCATTTCCCTACAAATACTGATTTCATTCAGTTCCTCCCTCTCATTAGAACCTATGTTCCCCGACATCTCTGGGAGGTTATTTGTGTCCTCTGTGAAGACAGAACCAAAGTATGTATTTAATTGGTCTTTGTTCCCCATTATAAATTCCCCTGATTCTGACTGCAAGGGACCTACGCTTGACTTCACCAATCTTTTTCTCTTCACATACCTATAGAAGCTTTTACAGTCAGTGTTTTATGTTCCCTGCAAGCTTACTCTCATATTCTATTTCCCCCCTCTTAATTAATCCCTTTGTCCTCCTTTGCTGAATCCTAAACTGCTCCCAATCCTCAGGTTTGCTGCTTTTTCTGGCCAATTTATATGTCCTCTCCTTGGATCTTATGCTATCCCTAATTTCCCTTGTTAGCCACGGTTGAGTCACCTTTTTTGTTTTATTTTTATGCCAAACAGGGATGAACAAATTCTGTAGTTCATCCATGCGATCTTTAAATGTTTGCCATTGCATATCCACCGTCAACCCTTTAAGTAACATTCCCCAATCCATCCTACCCAACTCACGCCTCATACCATCGTAGTTTCCTTTATTTAAATACAGGACCCTAGTCTCCAAGTCAAATACTTCACTCTCCATCTTAATGAAGAATTCGATCATATGATCGCTCCGCCCCAAGGGGCCTCGTACAACAAGATTGCTAATTAATCCTTTCTCATTACATAATACCCAGTCTAAGATGGCCTGATCTCTAGTTGGCTCCTCGACATATTGGTCCAGGAAACCATCCCATATACACTCCAGGAATTCCTCCTCCACAGTATTGTTACTAATTTGGTTAGCCCAATCTATATGTAGATTAAAGTCACCCATGATAACTGCTGTGCCCTTATTGCACGCGTCTCTAATTTCCCATTTAATGCCATCCCCAACCTCGGCATTACTGTTTGGGGGTCTGTATACAACTCCCACTAACGTTTTCTGCCCCTTGGTATTTCTCAGCTCTACCCATACAGATTCCACATCATCAAGAGCTAATATCCTTCCTTACTATTGTGTTAATCTCCTCTTTAACCAGCAATGCTACCCCACCTCCTTTTCCTTTTTGCCTGTCTTTCCTGAATATTGAATACCCCTGGATGTTGAGTTCCCAGCCTTGGTCACCCTGGAGCCATGTTTCCGTAATCCCAATCATATATCCATTTACATCTATTTGCGCAGCTAATTCATCCACCTTATTACAAATGCTCTTCACATTAAGACACAAAGCCTTCAGGCTTGTTTTTTTTAACACTCTTTAGACCTTTTAGAACTATTATTTACTGTGGCCATGTTTGATTTAAACCCTTGACTTCTCTGCCTGCCACTTTTTTGCTTTTCTCCTTCCTGTCTTTTGCTTCTATCCTTGTTTCCCATTCCTCTGTCTCCCTGCACAGATTCCCAACTCCCTGCCACTTTAGTGTAAACCCTCCCCAACAGCACTAGCAAACACTCCCCCTTGGACATCGGTCCCGGTCCTGCCCAGGTGCAAACCATCCAGTTTGTACTGGTCTCACCTCCCCAAGAACCGGTTCCAATGTCCTAGGAATTTGAATCCCTCCCCCTTGCACCATTCCTCTAGCCACCTATTCATCTGAAATATCCTTCTATTTCTACTCTGATTAGCACGCGGCACTGGTAGCAATCCTGAGATTACTACCTTTTGAGGTCATATTTTTTCATTTACCTCCTAACTCCCCATTTACCTCCTAACTCCCTGTGGTTGAGGCACAATAGAGAGAGCTTTTCTCTGCACCTAATTCTTATACCCGAACAGGCAGTGTTTACTGACACACGAGCTGGGATATTCTGCTTCTCCTGACACATGTTGACTAAAGCGGGAGTTCTACTCGCCACAATGGTGCACCCTGGCCGTGGCCAGATTTCCCAGGGTCAGAACACTCTGTGTATTTTAGGCAGACTTCCCCTGGGAGTCCGTGTGGGAACCACCAGAGCGTAGCTGCGCCAGGCTGGAGGCCTTGAGTCTGATCATAAACTCAGTTCTTTTTTTAATCACTACCTTGGTGATAACAGCCCTTTTTAAATACCCTCCTGCGCTCACATAGCAACGCTGGATGCCAGTAAAGCCGCACTCGTATTTCTGTTTCTCTCATCCAGAGCGGCTGCCAAAGACATTTTCCACCCCTTGCCATAACTTGAGTTATGCTGGGATAACTGGAGCAGAAAATCTAGGCCATGGTGTCTGACATGGAAAGTGCTCCATTTCCCAACGTTAAAATTCTTCAATTTTGACAAGCAAAAATCTTCAAAAGAAAATTTACTCCTTGGTCATCCTGTCAAGTTTAGACAGAACTGCATTCCCTCCCTGTCTCCAGCAACTGACTCCCCGTGTTTCTTTTTAAAAATGGCAATGCCCGAAATTCAATCAAACTTATAAGATCATCAGTAATTAACTGAAATAACCAACATTCACAGTAACCACATCAGCTGTACAGAGAGCTTCTGCTTCTGCATCATCACTGGCTGATTAAAGAGGTTCATCCTCGTCGCTAGCGAGGAATGCGGTGATGTTCTAGCGCAACGCTGTGTTTCACGCCGCTGCTTCCCAAACATTTATTATTCTTTAGATCCTACCCGTTTAACTTCATTCTTGGCTACTCTTCATGCTGTGATAAGTCAGCAGGGATAATGACCTGGAATCTGCTTGATTAAAGAGCCATTATGACGCACCCCAATGGTTATTTAATGTTAACTGAACAGTGTTAAAACCAATAATATAGAGCTCCACTTAGATTATATAACATGCTGTTATCGATTAGCTGCAAGTACAAAAAGTACTTGGTGTGGCCATGGTACTAGTCACATGATACTTTACACCTGGTTTGATGCTGCCTTTTTGTGGCATTGCCCCTTCACCTGTGACAGCAGTACTCTTGTTGCAGCATGGGGACATCTTGTGGTGCACCTCCCCTTCAACTGCACTCCCCACCCCCACTGGAGAGCTGCTGCTCCGTGTGGCTTTGGGCCTCTCTTTGAAGCCCACCAAACTATGGGATGTTGCCAGAGCTGGGAATCAACACTGTTTCCTTGCTGCTCAATGAGAGAAGGTGAATGAATGTTGGGAAATAGCACTATTCCAGCATCTATCAAGCAAGCGAACGGGCTCTATTCAAACTTACTGGGATATTTCCTCGCCTGTGCCTCTGTCACTATCTTGTTCTCTCTCATCTCTTATCCTGTCTATCTGTTCTTTCTATTTCCCTTTTTATATCCCTTTGTTCCTATGTACCTTCCTTTCCCCCATGGTTTCTCTCTCTCTCCTGCTTGCTCTGTTTTGCTTTGTCTCTTGTATTTCTATTTCCTGCCCCCTACTCTCCGGTTTTTGTTCTTTTTCCCCTACTTTATTTCTGTTCTTTGTCTCTCCATTTCTCTCTTCCAGTACTGCTCTTTTATCTCCTCTTCCTTTGTCTCCCTCCCCCTACATTTTATTCTGTGACCTTGGTGCTGTTGAACAATTTTCTCTTCTGGTTTGGGGTTTGAATATTCTAGGGAGTCCCTGTGGGGTCCTAATGTGTACACTTTGTTCAGATGGAGCCGTTTGTTCTCAGAGGTGCAGAAACATTTACTTCTACCACAAATTAATTAGCTTTGATGTGTTCCTTTGCTTTAATGCAGAAAATTGACTTGGATCACATGATTCCTTTCCAAACACAGATCACTTTGTATTCAGGACACTGCAAATATTCAACATTTTTGATTTTATGACTAATCTGATTTTCAATTCCTCAATGACATCCCATCAATAATATTAAAATTGGTTTTCACTTTGTTGGGACATTAGTGTCCAAATAATAGGGTAAATTAGGTCAGATAATTTCCTTTTGCAGAGCTCCCAAGTGGAGCATCCAAAGTACTATAACAACAACTTGCATTTATATAGCGCCTTTAAAGTAGTAAAATGTCTCCTGGTTCTCATTGTACCTCATCCAGCTTACTTGATACACATGGACGTTGGTTCCCCAGTCCATCCAGTTGTTTGAGTCTACATTCAATGCTCTATGTCCCATGCTTTCAGTGAGAAAGGAAAGGAATGTTAAGATTATCAAACAAATTTGACACCAAGCCACATAAGGAGATATTGGGACAGGAACTTGGTCAAAAAGGCAGGTTTTAAGGAATGTCTTAAAGGAGGAGAGGGAGGTTTAGGGAGGGAATGCCGGTGCTTGGGGCCTATGCAGCTGAAGGCACGGCCGCTGATGGTGGAGCGATTTAAAATCAGTTCATATTCACATTCATGTGTGGCTTTCCAAATTTCTGTGGGTCTATTCAAGCCTACTTTGTACATGTACTAACTTAGAGCTGTTTCATTTGTGCAATGGAGACTGGGATAGCCCTAAATCTTAACAACGTTCCTTTCCTTCCTTTTTCTCACTGAAAGCATGGGACATAGAGCATTGAATGCAAAGTCTCAAACAACTGGATGGACTGGGGAACCAAAGTCCATGTGTATCAAGAAGGCTGAATATGGTACAATGAGTGGAAAATGAATGGGCACAGTTGCATAGAGCATGACCACCAGGAGCAGGCAATGCAGGAGGAAAAAAGCTATACAGTAGTGCTCCCAACAAATGTTCCACACACACATCATCTTTCTTGGGTGTGAAGATACAGGTTAATGTTATACCCACCCTCCTTGTATGTTCTCAGTTATAATGCTATGAGCCACTTCGTTGCAGTGTATCTCTTTTAGAGGTATTGAACAATGTTCTTTGTCAAGGAGGGAAAGTCTTGCATAAAGAATATGTTTTTGGTTAGCATTCCAATTTGCTATTGAGTAGTGAGGGTGGGTATAATTTGTCAGAGGGAGTTCCAAAATATCTTGGAGATGTCAAACAAATTAAGGCAACAGCAAACATAGTGGGGACAGATGTAGTCTCGCTCTGCTCTCAATCTGAGCTGTGCCTGGTTTTGGAGAATTTTGGGAGCAGAATGCATGCCTGCTCTATTGGCTCCAGGTGTTGGGCTGGGCAGACCAAGAATGGGGATCAAAATACAAAAAAAGACAACTTGAATACCTCCATTAAAAGTAAATACCAGCACATAAATAATAGCGCAGGGTGATAGAGACTAATGCATGTACATATATCTCCCATTATATCTTTTTACACCAGTGCGCTAGGTCCAATAAAGATGATTTATCTGGAGGCAGCAGTGAAAGTGACCCCTCTTCAAGGAGGAATTTTTCCAGTCTCTTAATCTATACACTGCAGTGAAGCCATGGTTGAATACCTAGTATGGCTTTGTGACAAAAAAAGGACTTTGCTCAGTTTCTAGCATTTCACTAAGGGCCTCTAAAAATCCAACTAGAATATCTCAGAATTTCAGAGAGACTTCCACAGTCCCTCCTATGATGGTCTGATTTATTGCATGGGACCGAATGCTGGGCTCCAGTCAGCTCTTCAACAGTTAATAGGCTCTGCTTTATTTGGATTGACCTGTGGCAATTTATTGCGTAACACTTTGCAATTATCTATATCTGTCAGGTCTGGAACAAAAGGTGGCCTGAGTAGAACTCCTGGGTCTTCTAATTAACATCCTGTAGTTCTGCAGGAAGAGAAGCATCACTGTCAGTAGGGAAATTATTGACTTTTGATTTCTTTCATATTGTCCAGCTTTGCTTAATTTAGCCTGAAACTAGCTGATGATTGAATTTTTAAAAAAATTGTGGACTCAATGGGGTCGATTTTAGCTCAGGTGTGGGGAATTGTGTTTCCCACACGAATCTAAATGGGTCTGTGAGATTGATGCAATTTTCACTCAATTGGCCAATTGATTTCCAACATGTGGGAAGCCTTGGCAATTGAGTATTTCCAGTCAGAAAGTCACAGAATATGACGTCATCATTGCTGCTGCTTTTAGGGCCCACAGCAAGCTTTGCTTCTTCTGCAGGCTTCCAAGCTTCGCCATTGAGATGGCACAGGAGCCTGCAGGAGCAACGGCCAGTGGGAGGGCAAGAGCTGCCCCCAAATTTGATGAGGCTTCACTCCAGGCATTGCTGGATGGTGCTAGGGCCCACAGGGAGGTCCTGTTCCCTTCTTCAGGGAGGAAGAGGCCTCCCAGTCAGACCAAGGCTGTGTGGCTACAGGTGGCTGGGGAAGTCAACTCCTTGGGGCTCATACAGCGCAGCTGGATGCAGTGCAGGAAAAGATTCCATGACCTTCATCGCACTGGAAAAGTAAGTACTGTATGAAGTTTCCATCACCCTCAATCTGATCCCCATTGCCTTTCCTCACCAGCACTCAGCTTTAGCAATCTCTTCCTCCACATCCCACTTGACACTCGCATCCATGCACCCTTACCCATTCCCTCTCTCTCTACTCTATGCTCACATTCACATAACTATTCCACCATACAGCCCTCACACTCCTTCTCACTCTGATGCTTTGAACACAACTGACAACACACAGCGAGGGCCCTTGGTCTTGCAACCTCATTCCATCTTTGTCTCCTTCTAAGTATCTATGCTATGCAATCTCTGCATTCACTCCTTCATTCTCACTCAACCTCCACTTGTCTCCCTCAGTGCAGGAAAAGAGAGCTCACAACAGGAGAGAGCGAGCCAGGACAGGAGGACGGCCGCCCTCATTAGCCCAGCTCACCCCCGGGAGGAAGGCGTCCTGGAGATTGTCGGGGCTGACATAGATGCGGAAGTTGGGGAAGGAGAGACGGGTGCATCCCCGCAAGCTGGTGACAGAATAGTTTTCCATCTCTCTCATTGGCATTGCATAAGTTGCTGATAATGATTCTGAAGCTACATCATATGGACCTATGATCATCTGCAAAATGCAATGTGCATGTAACCTTGGCATCACATCTCTAACTTTTTCCTTGACTCCCCCACAGGACCACCGAGAGCCCCTGTCCCCAGTTTACAGGAGGAAGAGCCAGAGATGCCGGACGCCTGAGGAATCTGCAACCTCTGAGGGCGCAGCGTCAGCAGAAATAAGCGCCACCAGCGCAGACACTCACACCTCAGTGGGACCTTCGGGACATAGAGTAGAGTTGTCACCTGGTGTATCACAGCTCACAAGTGAGCATCAGCAGATTCTGGAGACAGGGACAGCAGTGGAGAGTCCTCGTTGGAGGGCGCAGGACTCTGCCAGCTCGGCTCAGCTGCATGTCGACCCTCTGCCTCTGGGTCCATCCGTAAGATCAGAGGTGATGGAACTCCAGGCACAGATGCAGGAGTCTCTGACAGGTTTTGTCTCTAGGGTCGCTGTGAGTGTGGAGCGAATGGAGGAGTCCATAGCAAAAATGAGCAGAGCCTTTGTGGAGTCATTGGCGCATGAACGCATCACCATGGAAAGGATGGCTACCTCCATGGAAACGATTGCTACCTCCATGGTAAGGCTGGCTACCGTACAGGAGAAGATGGCTACGGCCATGGAAGAGCTTAGTCGCCAGGGTATGGAAAACATGGTCATTGTTCAGAATAGAATGACATCTCTTGAGGAGCGATGGTCCTCTATTGAACAGAGAAACCAGACCTTCATGGAAGTCCTTCTGAGTAGGACTGCCATTGCAGATACGGGTCCCCATGGCCCCCCTGATGTGCAGCAAGATGCTCTCAAGCCACTTGCAGGCGCTGAGGGGGACCTGACCCATGAGAGGGAGGTTGGTGGCAGACCTCAAGGAAGCGGGGGTTCCTCTCCAAGCGCTCACACTTCCATGCCACTGCAGAGCCCTCGGTCAGAGCCCCGCCAGAGTCCACACCCAAGTGAGATAGACGTCTCAACCCCTGCACAGCCGCAGGGGCAGCAGACTGCTGACGAGCCCTCAAGCTCGCCACCCCAGAGGACGCCCGCCAAAGGTGTCGCGACAGGAGCAGCAGAAAAGTGAGCAAGGGGCCTCCACATCTGCTGAAGCCACAGGGGAACCACTACGTAGGAGCATGCGTAAAGGGAAAATAAAGCACCAATAGTCACTTGGGTGAAATGTGTATTCTATAAAAATGCCATGTTGTTTTGCATAAAATTTTTTCACCTGAATTGACTTCACCTGACGAAGGAGCAGCGCTCCGAAAGCTTGTGATTTCAAATAAAACTGTTGGACTATAACCTGGTGTTGTGTGACTTCTTACATTTGTCCACCCCAGTCCAACACCGGCATCTCCACGCCATAAAATTCTGATGGCAACTTCTGCAGTTGTGGTGTGTGTCATTTCGCGAATGGGGCTGGAGGTCCTCTAATGCCAAGAAGGGAAGGAAAAAAAGGCCCCCCATGCTTCTGGTATATGCCTCTGTTGAAGCGCTGAGTGAGGCTGGTGAGGGGGGTTTTGCAGGAGGTCACACTGGAGAAGTGTGTGAGGCTCCAACCTTCCACAGGTGTGGTTAAGCCTGGTAAAAGTTGCCCCAGGCCTGAAACAACAAAGTCCTGCCACCTGCAAATGATGACTGCTCAAATCTCCTCTTTAATGGTTGACCTGCAGCTGATAGTCAGCAAGCCAATCGTGCTCACGCCAGGTTTCACTGGCGTGATCCCCACCAGGCGCGTTTTGCGTGGGAAAAGGGTTTATAAATGGGATTATAAAGGCCAGTGAGTGCTGTTTAAGGGCCCTAAAGACCAGTCCCACCTGTTGCAGGGGGGACTGATTCGGGACCATCAGACACACCTGGGTTAAAATGGCTAGGTGTCGGGAACCGGGGGGGGGGTCCTAACCCCCCCCCCCCCCCCCCCCCCCCGGTTTTGCAATTTTAACCACCCACACACCTCAAAGCCCACCTGACGGCTGAGTTAAAATCAAGCCCATTGAATTAAAAATGAGGGCAATTAAAGTGGTCACACCCAAATTAGAAACAAAGCACAGACCGTTCCTGGTGTGCACAGGAATTAAACACTCTGACTTTGACTTTGCCCCAAGCCATAGTATGTTTGCGTGCTAGCACGCTGCACCACATGGTACGTACTGGGAATTTCACAAGCTGTGAGTTCACTGCCTCAGCCAGGTCATTGAGGGAAGTTACCAAACGATAGACAGATTGTTCCCTCCCTCCATTTTGAGAACTATCAACAAAGAAGTCATCCTGAGCAATTGAAAGACTTGCATTTATATAGTGCCATTCACAACCTCAGGATGTCCCAAAGTACTTTTGAAATATAATCACTAATGTAATTTAGGAAATGCGGCAGCCAATTTGTACACTGCAAGGTCCCACAAATAGCAACATGATGATGACCAGATGTTTTAATGATGTTGGTTGAGGGATAGATATTGGCCAGGACATCAGGGAAAACTCTTCTTCGAAACAGTGCCATGGGATTTTTTTGCGGGCATATGGGCCCTCAGTTTAACCTCATCCAAAAGACAGCACCTCCGACAGTGCAGCATTCCCTCGGTACTGCACTGGAGTGTCAACCTAGATTAGGTGTTCATGTCTCTGGGGTATGAGTGCTAACACCTAATTGTCATGCACGAATCATACACCAACTTGCCTTGGACATACGTTGCTTAACCTTCATTGTCTCGGGGTTAGAATCCTGCAATTCCCTCTACCACCGCTGTGAATGCACCATCACCACAAGGTCTGCAGCGGTTGAAGAAAAATGAACCACCACCACTTGGGGCAATTGCATTCCCCACATTCCGCGAACAAATTAATATCCTAGCAGCCAGTTATGGACTGGCACAGGCTGATGTCTGGAAGCGGGTTACCTGAGTGATATGTGATGTGAGGACCTCAGAAAATGGGGTTGAACATAATTTTAAGGAATAAATGAAATAAAAAATTTGAATATATAGATTTCAAACTATAATGGGGACGTTGTGGTATTGATAGAAAGTGGATTAATTGTTCACAACGGCACAGCAGAGTCGGTTTGACAACTCTGCTCCCTTTCAAGCCAAAGAGTTGGGAGTCCTGCTGCAGGAGTTGTTCCAAATGAAGGATGGCCCTATTTGGGGCTGAAGATCATCCTCCAGTAAAGGTAAAAGTTAGCAGGGAGGGAGGCTGCCAACTAAGCCAATATAGTCACTCAGATCCCTCATACTTGGACGAAAATAAGGATGAGATTTGTTGGTAGCAGGATGAAAGCGAAGGTAAGTGTGCTCATCATTATTGCACGCATTCTTGTGAGCCTTATGAAGCGTAGGATGAACCTACATTGGAAACTCCCACACCCCCTGGGAGGTACCATCTAAAGCACTGTGCACATTTACCACTTGGCATGAAGTCTTTCACTGGCGGGTGTGGAATGTCAAACAGATGTGCTGGCTTCCAGCCCCATGTTCTCCACTGCTGTGAGTGGGATTTCTCAGGGGTCAGCAGCCATGGATGCAGAAGTAATCGCTGGTTTCTTAAAAGCCATAAACCCCGTATTTCTACTTTCAAAATGTGGGCACCGTGAACTGCCATGTAATGACCATTGATGAGCAAGGCAACATTTCCGTGGTCAGATACTACCTGAACATTAATTGAGTGCAAACACATGCTGTTCATGTAGGCCAGAGGTTTGATATGTGGAGCCCTGATGCCCACATTGGTACTATCTGCGATGCCTTGCATTCGAGGGAACCCTTCCATCCATTTTCCAGCTAATGCCTTCTTTCCACAGGGAAAGTGATGACGGTGTTGCCCCATACAAGCATAGTGTTTGTTACTTGTTCACTACACTGTAGACTACCCGATGTGACAGATGCCCTCTGGGGTGGCTTGGTAGGATCCACGTCAATGAAAGCTTCATGTCACTTCTAGAGGAAGAGCTGTCCCTATTTCAATTGTCCGCAGGGCAACCTGCACCAGATGGTAGAGCTCTGTGACAGTCTTGGTGAAGTGGAGGCACCAAGGATAGGCCTTTATACATGGATCTTGGAGTAGTGATGGGTGCGGAGAAAGCACCTCAGGTGACATTGAACCTGCATTTGTAGAGCCTTCATGAGCTTTACCTCATCTAAATGATACAATGCATTTGGAACCCCAAAGGAACACACATCCTCACCATTAGTTTGGTGCAACTTAAATGACATCAGCAACTAAGAATAATGAAAGAAAACATTGGCGGGGGGTGGAAAGTCAGACCACGCTATAAAACTAATTAAACCATGGAGAAAATGTAATTAAAGAGACAAAAAAATATTTTTTTTTACCAGCAGCTCAAACTGTCATCTCCCTTTTAAGAAGGTTGCCTGAACAGGTCTGGATCCAAGACTAATTGATCATTTTATATGGACGAGGCGCTTGCTGTGGGTGGATAATCTCCTGAAGTGGCAGGATTCAGTGTGGGACCTGATTTAATTCCAACAGGAGTCCAATAGAATGGCTTAGAAAAAGTCTAGGATCCGGATATGCCAGTCCCCGACCTTAGTTTGAAATTCCCGCTCAGCTTTTTAAGGAACAGTCTGCTCCTTATTTTTGCAACTTATGTGAAAGGGAGCAGGACCAGTGGCAGGAATTCCCTAAGTTGGGACTTCCCACTTCCCTGGCTCACAATGGACCCTAAGGACCACTGGAGGCTGGTAGGCTCAGTGAGATAAGGCATACAGGCTCCAGAAGACCAATGATGGGCCCCAGTGTGAGGGGTGATGGCACAGGCCAGGGAAGCAGACTAACTGAAGAAGGGTAAGAACTTAGTTTAGAAACAAAATTATGGCCAAAACTCCAGCCCCGATGCCAGCTGGGCACTGAAGTTTCTGGCAACATGGGACAGGCAGGCACCTGAGATGTGCCCGTAGTGGCACGAACACCTGGTCCCAATATAAAGGCACAATCCTGCCATAACTCCTGGGATGGTGGTTTGTTCATTTTTGCGGCCCTTATATCTCAATCAATTAAAATAAAATGTTTTTGCTGTTTCAAATGACTGCAAGGTGGCTTTTTGATTTGCTGTGGAACAGCCATTTTTAACCCTCCAAGTCACACACCATCCTGACTTTGAAGTATATCGCCAATCCTTCATCGTCACTGGGTCAAAATCCTAGAACTCCCTACCTAACAGCACTGTGGGAGTACCTTCACCACATGGACTGCAGCGGTTCAAGAAGGCGGCTCATCACCACCTTCTCAAGGGCAATTCGGGATGGCCAATAAATGCTGGCCTTGCCAGCGACGTCCAGATCCCATGAACGAATTAAAAAAAACACTTTCACATAGGGACATTGGAATTCCTCCGTATCTTTGCTTTTTGGAAGAGGAGGAGGAGGAGTAATGGCAGGAGGCCAATCTGATCAAGCATCAGACCAATCTAGCCTAGCTCTAATTTTAAGATTATGCCCTTCTCTATGCACAACTCAAACTCTCCTTCATGCCACCCAATGAAAGCATATCTTTCCAAGAATAATGCCTGTATGCACAACGACTTCAGTGACACTAATTGTATTCAAAACCCATATTGCGTGGATGTGTCGAGTGATTATTACCAGTCAGTGTGTGCACATTGAAACCACGTCTTGTACTCCTTCCAAGTGCTACCTGAGTGGCATAATTGTGTGAGGTGAATGACTGCTGCATTCCAATAGGAGCCTCTTGGTACTGAGGTGGCCCTCAGCGTACGCCAGCTAAATCCTGAGATGGAAGAGGCAGCATCTCTGATCCTGCTTCCTTTCTGCTACATGTGCAGGCATCAGATAGGCTGCTGGGGAGGCATGCATGTGCTGCTATCGCGAGGGCCAGCACCACCATCTATGCGCATTCTAGTACTGAGCACTGGCTCAGCATGGCCACTGATTTAAAGGAAAGCAGACCTGATATCGATGAAGTCCTGCCTATGCTTATCTGTGACTGGTCACCAAGCCTGTTGAAACTGGAAGAGACAGTGTTCTCCAATCTAGCACCCCCAAGTCTCAATGGCAGCAGCATGAGCATCATGGAAGAAGCACAGTCTGTCCTTAGTGCAGTATTAATCGTCTATCACTAGGTGTCAATAACACATTGACCTGGATTTTGCAGTAAGAATAACGGTGAGGTTAACAGCGCTCACCATTATTAAGGAGTAAATCGGACAGCAACTTCCGGTGTCCGCACTCTGGCAGTTCAATTCAGAAATCAGGATGTTGCAGTCCAAGTTCCCCTGCACCTCCAGAAGCTGCCTTATAGCAGTATCTTGCCGAGAGACTCAACATTCACACACATGAAGGGAGTGAAGTTGCAGTACTTACCCACTAGATACCCACAAAACATGCCAGAAAAAGTTAAGCTTGTCCATTCAAGTGTATGAATTTTTAATAACGTGATAAGTCTTACAGTACTTACTGCCAAACAACCTCTCTGGCACTGAAAATTTACTTTTAAAAGTGTGGAGTCGCATTCTTTCAGATTTTAATTATTGTTGGAGATTTAAAAACATTCAAAATCTAAAATAATTTTTTTTAAATTTCTTTCTGTCACTTTTATTTCTCTCTCTCTCTCTTAATCCCACCTTTCTTTCCCTCACTTTATTTCGCTTTCTGCACATGATTTGGCATTGAATTAAGTATTCTAACATACACTTCCTGGTTTAGACTCTGCATGTCTCAGTTAGGATTCTTCAATCTGATTGGTTAAGGAGACGCATCGTTGCTTGCCCTGTTCACACAGGTCCCAGATCCCCTGTAGAGGGCACTGCACTGTTTTGCCTCTATTTACCACAAGTCGCAAGTGCAAGTACCGTTCGTTCACTGCTAACCGCAAAATCTGGGCCATTGAGTCATGCTAATGTTTCTTTTTCAAACTCCAGCTCTTACATGACATCTGGTTTTAGTAGCAGTGTTTAATGTTATTAAATCTGTTGCTCATTTTAATTGTTAATAATACTAATTCTTTTCTGCATTTAGAGAACACCCTCATTTCACCTGCAATCAAACCTGTACATCATAGTAGATGGGTGACTTCAGCTACTGTGCCACTAAGCACATGTTACCAATTGTTAAAGTAGATTATTGATAAAACAAGTAGCGTTTGCGTCAGGATGGCATAGGTGATGAAGAAAACACTTATAGCTATCACACTGGAATAGAAAGCTACTCTTTCACTTTGGGGATCAACAACAAAAACAACAACAACCTTTATTATATAGCATCTTTAACATAGGCGCTTCACAGGAGTATTATAAGACAAAGAATTTAACAACGAGCCACATAAGGAGAAATTAGGACAGGTGACTATATTCAAATTTAGCTCAAACTGATGGGATGAAAGTCTCCTTTCCCAAGTGGCCATAAGAGGCGTTAGTAACAATGAGTGGGTAGTGCCAGCTCAATTATCGGTGGCCATAGGTAGACAGCACAAAGATGCCCACAAAATTTGGTGTTAATTGGCAATCTCACTCAGAGAAGCCCCAAAGATGACTCGAGTGAAAACGGGAAAGTGTGTAGTAATATCCCAGTGGCATTGTCTACTGATGTTGCCACTGTGCACATCATTATCACAGTAATGGTACAGCATACCATCACAATGACTATTTGGGACAAATTTTTCTGTTCCTTCACCTGGGCCTGGTATTGGATTGCCTGGGTGCAACACGTCTAGGAAAATTGCACAGGGAGAATTGCACACCTTTAGGATAAAGCACCTGATTTTCCATTCATTAATTTAAATGGTTGAAAAATTGGGTAGGCTCCCTTATGAGTGTGTGCTACTCCCCCGCCCCCGCCCCCCCCAACCTGATTTTCCTCTATAATAACAACAGAAAATGCTGGAAAAACTCAGCAGGCCAGGCAACATCCGTGGAGAGAAATTAGAGTCAACGTTTCGGGTCAAAACCCTTTGTCAAGACTAAAGAGGCACAGGGAATGAAATAGATTAAGAGGCCAGGCTGGGAGAGAACAAAAGAGAAGAGACATTAAGAGGTATTCAAAACGAGACGAGATGGTGATAGGACTAGTGGAGGCAAAAGACAGCTCTAGATTAGGTGTGAAATGCGCTGGCAGAATGGGAAACAGCTGCCATGTGGGAGAGAGAAAAAAAAAAGAAAGGCGGGGGGGGAAGGCCAAAACAAAGGTGTGGATAAAAAATATAAGTAAAAATGTAATAGGGGCCGAGGTTATGATCTGAAATTGTTGAACTCGATATTGAGTCCGGAAGGTTGTAAAGTGCCTAATCGGAATATGAGGTGCTGTTCCTCGAGTTTACGTTGAGCTTCTGTGGAACAATGCAAGAGGCCGAGGACGGTGAGGTCCGAGTGGGAATGGGGCGGTGAATTAAAATGACAGGCGACCGGAAGCTCGGGGTCACCCTTACGGACTGAACGGAGGTGTTCCACAAAGCGGTCACCCAATCTGCGTTTGGTCTCCCCAATGTAGAGGAGACCGCATCGTGAGCAGCGAATACAGTATACTAGATTGCAAGAAGTACAAGTAAATTGCTGTTTCACCTGGAAGGGGTGTTTGGGGTGATTTTCCTCTATGCGCTGTGCCCAGATGATCCCATACATCCAGGCGTGAGAACAGGAAATTCTGCCCCTGTGTTTTTATGACAACCCACTGTTAGAGTGTAACAATATCCCAATGGTTATGTGCAGTGACATCTTAGGATGATATCCCAGTATAAGTGCATGTAGTAACATCCCAATGACAATGTGCAATCATGTCTCAATGACATTGTTTGCAGGGATGCTCTAATGGGAGTACATGTAATGACCTCTCAATGACAGTGACATTGTCGGTGCATACAGCAATGTCCCACTGACAACATAAGTGAATGAGTTAAGAGAAGTATTCCCTTATCAGGTATTTGCGTATGTGGAACTGAGTGTACATTCCTACAGCAGCTATGATAATGTATCGTCCTGTTTGTCCTTGAGCTGATTGTCTTTTGCAATATTTATCTGAGAGCTGCCCTGTCAAGGGTAGATAAACAAAAGGGTGCCTATTTAGCAAGGACCATGATGAGCATTTGGATGTACAGCTAAATCAGTTAGAGGAAGTACAGCTGTTATGCCGATAATCTCTTTGACATTCATGGAATCAGTGCTGAACTGGGACAGAGGTTTTTTTTGCTGGGGCTTTGCTTTGCTTTCATGTTCATTTGACATTTTTCTGAACAGCACTTCACCCAATAAAGAAGAGCAATTCTGCAGTAGTCAGTCACTTAGAATTACATTTTAGTTGATTAGTTCATCCAAAAACGAAACTTGTATCAGAATTAAAATAACTACAAACAGATCAAAGGCCCGGAGGTATTGCCCCTGTGAATAAACAAATTCCTGTGCTTTACAGCCAGAGTATACTTGTTAATTGTTAGAATTCTTGTAGCTAGGACCATTTTTTTCTGGTATTCTGTTCCTTATTCTTTTTAAACAAATGACTTTTCATTATTATTGCTGTTAATTTTAGGCTTGCAAGGTTGCTAGTAACTGTCAGCGAGGCCCCAGTGGTAGCACTTTCGCCTGAGTCAGAAGGTTGTGGGTTTAAACCCTATTCCATGATCTGAGCACATTATCTAGGCTAGCATTTCAGTGCAGTACTGAAGGACTGCTGCATTGTTAGAGATGCCATCTATCAGAACAGATGTTAACCTTTGGCCCTATCCACCTAGGATTACCAACGCTCCAGGATTGCCCTGGAGTCTCCAGGAATTGAATATTAATCTCCAGGACACTGCTGCAAGCAACTCGGGATAAAAATCATAGGAACATTGAACAAAATTGTTTTTTTCATTTTCTTTGAATGCTTTCATTTATTAGTTATAAAAATATTGGAGATGTGGAAAAAAGGCTGTTTCACTAACAGTCAAGATTAATTCAAATGGGTTGCAAAGAGTCTGTTCCATTTCCAGTTGGTGTGGGAAGGCAGTGGCGTCTTGAGGATGGACCAATGTCAGGAGTGTGGGGGTGGGGTGGTTTGAAGCGGGAGGTCATGTGATGAAACCTCTAGGAAAACACCCAACCAGAGTTTGCAACCCTATATCTGCCTGCAGGTGGATGTAAATGATCCCATGGCACTATTTGAAGAATAGCATAAAGTTGTCCTGGCCAACATTCATCCTTTAATGAACACCACCAAAACTGATTAACTGATCGTTTATCTAATTTGCTGTTTGTGGGACCTTTCTGTGCATAAATTGGCTGCCATGTTCACCTACATAACAACAGTGACTGCACTTCAAAGTAATTGATTGGCAGCAAAGCATTTTGGGACATCCTGAGGATGTGAAAGGTCCTGTGTAAATACATATTTATTCTCTTAATGCAGTTGAGCAGTGAACAAGTTGGCACAATGCAACATGTGGTCAGAGACTAGGGGTTGGATTTTACCAGCCCTGAGGAGGCGGGTTTGGAGGCAGGGCTGCTGGCAAAATCAAAAAGAATGGGAGCGGGTCCCGAACCCGCTCCCAACTCGCCTCCAAACAATCTTCCCGGGAGTCGGGTCCCCGATTTGCGCCCGACTCCTAGCGGCGGGAAGAGGATTATAGCCACTTAACTGCCTGTTAACAGGTAGTTAACAGGCTTTTTCCCATGTTGAGACTTCTGCTGTGGGTTTCCCGATGTCGGGGAACCCCGCCAGGGTAAGTGAGGCGTGCTGTGGGTCTGCTTTAATGTTTGTGTATAGATGACAGCTGCAGAAGTGGTGTGACCGATCCAATGGGACACTGGTGAATATCAGAGGTAAGGAAATGTTGGGAAAGTCATTTTTAATGTGTTTAGATTTTTCGGTAGGTGACAAGCTTTGAAGTGTTTGTGTGGCCTCGCCTCATTGGGAGAAGTGACAGATCGCTTCTGTACCCTCACCTGCAGCTGCCATCTGTTTTACCCTAAAGAGAGAGTCATTGGAGAGTCTGGGTGCAAGGGCTCACCTTTGTACAGTGATTGTCAGTTCTTGACAGCACCTCAATGCTGTCGAACACTGACAAATCATCTGTCAAAAATAAACGCTATATGTCCCTTTAAGAAAACTGGCAGATGAAGCGTCATCAACTGATGTCATCTGACACCAGTTTTCCCTTAATTCGTCGGTAAGCCCACAGGTGCTCCTTAAAACCTTCCTCTTTAACCAAGCTGGCCATCTGCCCTAATTTCTCCTTCTGTGGCTCGGTGTCAAATTCTTTGTCTTATAATATTCTTGTGAAGCGCCTTGCGACGTTTTACTATGTTAAAGGCGCTATATAAATACAAGTGGTTGTTGTATTTAGAAGGTGTAAGCTTGTTTGCATTCATCCACCATAGATGTGGACCAGAATTCATTATGCTTGAGCAGGGGGCCGTGATGGGTTAAAATAATGTTAAAAAGAAACTGGAGGGGGCATCTGTGCCACAAAAACTATGACAGTATAGGAGAATTTACAAATTACAGGCATTCCCCAGAAACCTCAATATCTTTTCAACTGAAGCGTTTGATTATCGATCAAAACAAAATATTCTATTCTTGTATAGGCCATTGATGAGAGCACATTTGGAAAATGTTATGTATTATCAGACAATGGCTCAATGGGTAGCACCCTCGCCTCTGAGTCAGAATGGACAGAGAGTCACGATATAAGATCTAAAATAAGCTGTTCCCTAGATTGTTCCACAACGTATTGTTCTAGGAAACTGTCTCGAATGCATTCCATGAACTTGCCCTCCAGACTACTTTTGCCAATTGATTTGTCCAGCCTATATGAAGATTAAAGTCCCCCACGATTATTGCATTACCTTTGTTACAAGCTCCAATTGTATAGCTACTGTTAGGGGATCTATAAACTACTCCCACCAGTATTTTCTGTCCCTTGTTTTTTCTTATCTCCACCCATACTCATTGTACTTCCTGATCGTCCGAGCCAAGATCCTTTATCATTACTGTCCTTATGTCATCCTTTATTATCAGAGCTACCCCACCCCCTTTTCCATTCTGCCTGTCTTTTCGATTTCAAGTACCCTGAAATATTTAGTTCCCAACCTTGGTCACCTTGCAACCCCGTCGCTGTAATAGCTATTACATCAAACCCATTTATCTCTATTTGTGCCACTAATTCATTTATCTGGTTAGGAATGCATCGTGCATTCAGATAAAGAGCCTTTAATTTTAACTTTTTATCATTGTTCCCTGCTTTCACCTTATTCGCTGATACACTATTACTGTTAAACTCTCTGTCCCTTCCTGTCACATTCTGCTTATCTTTACCCAAATCGCTACAGTGCTCCACTGCCTTGACTTTTCTCTTTAAATTTCTAAATTTCCCCTCACCTGACCCCTCCCTCCCCCTTTTTAGTTTAAAGCCCTTTCTACAGCTCTAGTTAGTCAATTTGCCAGGACACTGGTCCCAGCCTGGTTTAAGTGGAGCCCATCCCAACAGAACAGCTCCCTCTTTCCCCAGTACTGGTGCCAATACCCCATGAATCAAAACTCCTTCCTCCCACACCACTCTTTGAGCCACACATTTAACTCGCTGATCTGCTTATCTCTATGTTAATTTGCCCGTGGCTCAGGTAACAAGTCAGAGATTATTAGCTTTGAGGTTCTGCGTTTGGACCCTAGCTCTTCAAACTCTCTCAGCAGAACCTCATTCCTAGTTCCATCTATGTCGTTGGTTCCTACATGGACCACGACAGCTGGATCCTCCCCCAGTCCCACTCCAAATTCTTCTGCAGCTGGAAGGAGATATCCTTAACTCTGGCAGCGGGCAGGCAACACAGCCTTTGGAACTCCCAGTCACAGCTGCAGAGAACATTATCTATCCCCTTGACTATACTGTCCCCTACCACTACAACATTCCTTTTCACTCCCCCCACTTGAATGGTCTCCTGTACCATGGTGCTGTGGTCAGTTTGCTCATCCACCCTGCAGACTTTGCCCTCATCCACACATGCAGCAAGAATCTCATACCTTTTGGATAAAGGCAAAGGCTGAGGCTCCTCCCGCACTGCACCTGGGGTCCCTTTATCTGCCTGAGTCGCAGTCACACCCTCATATCCCGGACCACTAACGAGACCTATACCACTACCTAACCTAAGGGGTGTGACTGCCCCCTGGAGCAAAGTGTCCAGGTAACTCTCCCCCTCACTAATGCCCCACAATGTCTGCACCTCAGACTCCAACTCAACAACTCTAAGCTGAAGTTCCTTGAGATGCAGACACTTACTGAAGACATGGTCATCCGGGATCGCAATGCTCTCCATAAACTCTCACTTGCTGCATACGGCACACCACCTGCATTTCCAGCCTTGTTTTATTTATTTAATTAATTAAAGTTAATGGTTTTAATTAACTTATAGTTTAGTTTTTTAACTAATTACTTGATCTAGTTTAAGTTATAAGTAGATTAAATTAAATATTTACCTGTAATACAAAGCACTACAAGTATTGGAGTCAAAAAACAGCACTTCCTTCACCCTCTGCTCCAAATTCCCACTCTCTCCAAATTCCCAACTTTAACACTCTGTTTAGAAGCACTCCATTTAAGACCAATCTGTGCGTCAGGAGATACTGTTTACTCTTATACACCTATATGCTGTACTCCCAAATAGCGTAGTGGGTGCACGCATTACGTAATGTAGTACTGAGCATTTCAAAGCAGTAAGGTCCATTGTCCATGCTGAGCTGTCTGGTCTCAGATGGAGCAGCAATTGGCCATTGAAGGAGCCACATCCAAGTTACAAGTACTGACTCAGCTTCCTGCGCACTGTAATTAGCAGTTATTCAAGACAAACACATACAGCTCATTGACAGTTAACTGACACTGATGGGCAGTTTCTGTTAACTACGGTTTTAAAGTTCTAAGTTAAATTCAAAATGTTAAACTAAATTTCACTTTTTACAGCTAGTACTCACCCAATACTTACGAGGGACTTCCACTCTCTCTAAATTCCCAACTTCAACACCCTGTTTAAGTCCACTCTGTGCAGACCAGAGTGAGAAGGGAATTAGTTCATGAACTTAAGAAGAGAGACTCTCAGACTCTCTGTTTTCCCGAAGGAAATAAAAGGTTGAGGGAAGGACATCATCCATGTCTTTGCAATGATCAAAGGCAAACATAATATAGATGTAACCAGGCTATTTAGCTTGAACTGAGTACAAAACTATCAAGCCACAGATTAGTAAGTAAATGAAAAATCATCCCAGCAAAAGCAGTTAATGTGATTTGTTAACTCCTTTAAAATAGAACAGGATATTTATCAAGCTAGGAATGACATTGAAGGTCTCAGGAATAAGTTTGAAAAAGGATGATGGTGTAGGAATTAACGAATAACGGAGATCGACACCAGAGAACAATTAAACAGGTCTTTACTCAATGGAGATGCCACAGGGACTGCCTGGGCAGCCCCGTGGTTTGCGACGTGACGTCATCGCATTTACCCGCATTTTCCCGCCCTCTTAAAGGGGCCACGCCCCGTACATGCAAACTCTATATACAAAACACAGTAATGCCTAACACAATGGTACAGGTTTAAGCTGGTGTTAGAACATCATTAAAGAGAATTATATACAGTTAGCCAGAGTCATTTAGTGGTTCTGCCACATGCGCCCCCCCCAGAATTCGCTTTAACGGACAAAGTCAAATGGTGAGGGGGTCTGACGAGCCTGTCAGAACGACTCCGAAATGTGGTCCGGTTTACCACCGACATCTACCGTGAAGGTTTTGTCCCCTGCTTCCAACACGCGGAAGGGGCCGGTATATGGGGCCTTGAGCGGATCCCTATGTGCGTCATGGCGAATAAAAACGTATTCAGCCTTGTGAAGCTCCGTGGGAACGTGTGACCTCTGCAGCCCATGGTGCGAAGTGGGCACCGGTGTGAAACATCTGGCCGCCTCTTGGTGACTGGCAAGATGGGCAGACGCGGACCATGGCTCCGTCGATGTTGGTAGGAAGTCCCCCGGGACTCGCAGCGGCTGACCATACACAAGCTCCGCTGATGAAGAGTGAAGGTCTTCTTTGGGGGCCGTGCGAAGGCCCAACAGGACCCACGGAAGCTTGTCTGCCCATCCAGCATCCTGGAGGCTGGCCCTCAGGGCGGCTTTCATTGACCGGTGGAAGCGTTCGCAGATGCCATTCACCTGTGGGTGGTAGGCTGTGGTGCGGTGCAATTTAACACCGAGTCCTTGGGCCACTGCATTCCAGAGTTCAGAGGAAAACTGCGGTCCCCTGTCTGACGAAATATCTACGGGCACTCCAAAACGGGCGATCCAGGAGGAAATGAACGCCCTGGCCACGTCCGCCGAAGTAGTGGATGACAGAGGGACTGCCTCCGGCCATCTGGTGGTGCGGTCAACTATGGTCAGGATGTGTGAAAAACCATGGGAGGGTGGGAGTGGTCCTACCAGGTCGACGTTGACATGGTCAAAACGTCGCTCCAGAACTGTGAAGGTGGGCAACGGAGCTTTGATGTGGCGCTGTACCTTGGCCTTTTGGCAGACCACGCAGGTGTTGGCCCAGTCGCGGATATCTTTATGCATGCCATGCCATACAAATTTCACTGACATCAGCTTCTGAGAGGCCTTCATTCCTGGGTGTGACAACCCATGTATGGCGTCGAACACTTTGCGGCGCCAGACGACCGGCACTACCGGGCGAGGATCCTGTACAGAGACGTCACACAACAACGTGGTACCTGCCGAATGGAACTGGACGTCGGCCAACTGGAGGCCAGTGATGGCCGTTCTGTAAGCTTGGACTTCCGGGTCTGAGGCTTGGTCCGCTGTCATGAGGGCGTAGTCGATGCCCAAATGAACCGTATTGACGATCGCGTGGGAGAGGTAGTCTGCCACCAGGTTGTCCTTACCGGCCACGTGCTGTATATCTGTGGTGAATTCGGATATGTAGGTCAGTTGATGCTGCTGTCGGGCTGACCACGGTTCGGCGGTCTTGGCCATTGCAAAGGTTAGTGGCTTATGGTCCACAAAGGCGGTGAAAGGACATCCTTCCAATAGGAACCGAAAATGGCGGATGGCCAGAAAAAGGGCGAGCAACTCCCGGTCGAACGTGCTGTATGCTCTCTCGTTCTGCCGTAGTTAACGGCTGAAGAATGCCAATGGCTGCCATGTCCCATTCACCCACTGCTGTTGCACGGCACCGACTGCGTAGTCCGACGCGTCAGTGGTGAGGGCGATGGTGGCTCCTGGCAGCGGGTGCGCCAGCATAGTCGCGTTGGCTAAGGCGCTTTTGCTGTTG
Organism: Somniosus microcephalus; assembly: GCF_052327205.1. Lineage (NCBI taxonomy): Eukaryota > Metazoa > Chordata > Chondrichthyes > Squaliformes > Somniosidae > Somniosus > Somniosus microcephalus. The sequence continues at coordinate 190,440,102 of NC_140992.1, read as the reverse complement.
GCGAACTCTCAGGCCATGTCATCCGTCCAGTCTACCGGGCTCTTGCCAGTCTTGCCCTTGAGGGCCTCGTACAGGGGCTGCATGAGTAATGCCGCCTTAGGCACGAAACGGTGGTAAAAGTTTACCATGCCTAGGAATTCCTGCAGGGCCTTTACTTTCTGCGGGCGCGGAAAGGATGTCACCGCCTCTACCTTCGAAGGTAAAGGAACCGCTCCCTCTGAGGTGATGCGATGCCCCAGGAAGTCAATTTGGTGCAGGCCAAACTGACACTTGGCCGGGTTGATAATCAGGCCGTGTTGGCTGAGGCATCAAGAAAGGGTGCGTAGGTGACAGGTATGTTCTTCCTTAGTAGGACTGGCAATTAGAATATCAGCTAGGTAGACGAAGAGGAACTTGAGGTCCCGCAGCACAGAGTCCATCAGGCGTTGGAAAGCCTGGGCGGCGTTCTTTAACCCAAACGGCATTCGTAAAAACTCGAAGAGGCCGAATGGGGTGATGACTGCAGTCTTCTGGACGTCTTGTGGATGAACTGGGACCTGGTGGTAGCCCCGGACGAGGTCGACTTTTGAAAACACGGTGTTCCTTGCCAAATGGGCAGAGAAATCCTGAATGTGGGGGATCGGGTACCGATCAGGAGTGGTGGCGTCGTTTAGGCGTCCATAGTCGCCGCATGGCCGCCATCCGCCGCCAGGCTTCGGGACGCTATGGAGGGGTGAAGACCAGGGACTATTTGACTGGCGAATAATGCCTAATCGTTCCATGGTTGCGAACGCCACCTTTGCGACTGCCAGCTTGCCAGGTTGCAGGCGCCGGGCCCGCGCGTAGACCAGGGGGCCATTGGTGGTGATGTGGTGTTCCACACCATGTTTCGTGGCTGTGGAGGAGAACGTGGGTCTTGTCAGGTCGGGGAATTTGCCGAGCAGGCGATCGAACTCATCAGGAGTCGGGAACACACAGGAGACGGCGCGCGACGTAGTGTTACTGCGGTAACACGGAAGAGAATTAAAAGTTGCTGCATTGACCAGCCGCCAGTTCCTAACGTCGACCAGGAGGCTGTTGGCACACAGGAAATCCGCGCCGAGGAGGGGCTGGGAAACTTTGGCCGTAACAAACTCCTAGTGAAAACATTGCCCCCCGAGGCACACCTCCACTCGCCGTCTGCCGAAGGTCCGAATTGCTCCACCATTGGCCGCTTCAAGGGTGGGGCCGTGATTCCCCGTCTGCACATCGAGGGTGGACGCGGGTAAAATGCTGCACTGCGCTTCGGTGTTGCACAGAAAACGACGACCGCAGAGAGTATCAGTGATGAACAGCAATTTTCCCGCGTTGCCGATCGCCATCGCGGCCGCGGGGTGCCTGTTAGACCCAACCCTCGGTGGTTGCAGTGTCAGTTGTTTTTTGTTTTGTTGGGGAAAACTGCAGGGAGGGCGGCAACGCTTCGCCTTTGCACGAAACTGCGCGTGGTAGAAGCACAGCCCAGCAGGCTGACGAGCTGGGGCAGTGTCTGCGGGGGATGGGTGCCTCGTGGCGGTGCAGTCCTGCCGAGTTAAAGGGGCCATGCCCCATACATGCAAACTCTATATACAAAACACAGTAATGCCTAACACAATGGTACAGGTTTAGGCTGGTGTTAGAACATCGTTAAAGAGAATTATATACAGTTAGCCAGAGTCATTCAGTGGTTCTGCCACAATGTGTTACTCAAGGTATCCGTGCTGCCTGAAAGGGGGAGGTGAGGGCCAACTTGTGGAGTGGCCAGCAAGGGTTCAATAATGAATGTGTGGAGATGGATAATTATCCCAGAGTTTAGATCAGTTGACTTTGGAATATAGGATGGAATTTTGTAGAAAATTTCCCTCAGGAAATTGAATAGGTGGGGCAGATTACTCATGGTGTGTGGAGAGAGTGAGCTTTATAGGAGCAATAACTAAACTAATTAATTAAATAAATAAAATAATGGGGGAACAGGAGATGTGTTGCTGCTGCAATATATGGGAGTTTGTGGACATTTTTGTCCAGAGTGACTACATCTGTGGTAAGTGTCTACGGCTCGAGGAACTTTGGCTCCGAGTTGAGGAGCTGGAGTCCGAGCTGCAGACATTGTGAGACATCAGGGAGGGAGAAAGTTACCTGGACCTTTTGCTCCAGGAGGCAGCCACACCCCTTAGATTAAATACTTTAGAATTAACATGTGGTCAGGGACAGGAGAGTGTGACTGCGAGTGAGGTAGGTACGGGGATCCAGGAGGTACTATTGCAGGAACCTCAGTCCCTGCACTTGTCCAATAGATTTGAGGTTCTTGCAATCCTTGTGGACAAGTGCGGGGAGGATGAGCAAACTGACCATGGCACTGTGGTACAGGAAGCTGTTCAAGTGGGGGGAGTAAAAAGGAAGGTGGTTGTGGTAGACGACAGTATAGTTAGGGAGATAGACACTGTTCTCGGCAGCCAGGAGTGTGAGTCCCGAAGGCTATGTTGCCTACCCGGTGCCAGGGTAAAGGACATCTCCTCCGGGCTGGAAAAGAACTTGGAGTGGGAGGGGAAGGATCCAGTTGTTATAGGTACAAAGAAAGAGGTTCTGCTGAGAGAGTTTGAGCAGCTAGGGACTAAATTAAAAAGCAGAACCACAAAGGTCATAATCTCTGGATTATTACTGGAGCCACAAGCAAATTGGCATAGGGTCAATAGGATCGGAGATGAATGCGTGGCTCAAAGATTGGTGTGGGAGAAGTGGGTTTCGATTCATGTGGCACTGGCACCACTACTGAGGAAAGAGAGAACTGTTCTGTTGGGACGGACCACATCTGAACCATGCTGGGACCAGAGCTTTAGCGAATTGAATAACTAGGGAGGTGTGGCGTACCGATCACAGAAAGGACACAATCCGCTTTTCGGTCCGTAGACTATAAATCAGGCATCATGCCTTTAAGAAGGATCACACCTTTAAGAAATTCGATCTGCAACATAGTTAAGCCCAGAGCGGGGGAGGAGCAGTCAAAGCTGTGGACTGATGAAAAGCAGTCGGACTTGGTGTAGTCTCTGACGCCATTTTGTGTTCAACATGCAGCCTCAACAATTAAACCTTTTCTGTTGAACTTCTCCGAGTTCAGTATTTTTTGCTAGGAGTACGTAGACTCCTACATTGGTGACCCCGACGCTCAGGACAACTCCTAAGCGTAACCATGGCTGACACAAACGCAGTTTCTGTGAAGCTGCCAGAGTTCTGGGAGAACCTAGCCACTGCCTGGTTCCTTCAAGCCGAATCGCAATTCCGACTCCGCGGCATCACCGCCGACGCAACGATGTACGACTACCTCCTCGCCTCCCTCGGCAGCTCCACAATCACGAAAGTCTGGACAACACTACAAGACCCTCCGGAGGAAGGCAAGTACGCACATCTCAAGGCCGCGCTCCTTAAAAAATTCACAGCCTCCCAATTTTTGCGCAACGGCCACCTCCTCGACCTCCCAGACCTCGGTGACTCCACGCCGTCAGACTTGCTCTCACACATGCTTGCTCTGACTGACGAGAAACCGCCCGGCTCCCTCTTCCGCATGCTCTTTATCCGCCAACTACCTCCCAGCATCCGCCCGGCGATCGTGGCGTCCAGCCTCACGGACGTCGAGGACCTGGCCAACGAAGCCGATAAGCTCCTGTCCGCCGGCTCCAACCATGCCGTCACCCCCGACCTGGCCTCCGCAGCGTCGGCGCGCGCTCCACCCTCCATCGCGCGGCCACACAGCTCGGCCACGAGGCCCCCCGGGCCCCCACGTCCCCCATGCCCTCCAACCCAGGGCTACTGCTACTTCCATACCCGGTTCGGCGCACGGGCACGCCGCTGCAGCCATTCCTGCACGTTTCCAACCGCCCCCACACCGGCCTACACGATGGCCGTGGGGCAAGCAGGCGCGCTGCTGTACGTTACGGACAGCACCTCCGGACGCCGTTTCCTATGCGACACAGGCGCGCAGCACAGCATCATCCCCACGCCTGCCCTCGAGATCCAGCGAGGCGGCCGCGGCCCTGCGCTGGCTGCCGCCAACGGCACCGACATCCGGACGTACGGCACCCGCACCGTCACCATCGACCTCGCAGGCCGCCGCTACCACTAGGAGTTTATCACCGCCAAGGTGCTCTTCCCGCTCCTCGGTGTGGATTTCCTGTGCGCCCGTGGCCTGTTGGTCGACATGCCTCGGCGCCACCTCGTGGACATGAACACCATGTCACCTATCCCGGGTGCCATGGCCCCCCCCCCCAACCCGCCGAAATGGCGTGGCAGTGCCGCGCCCGCTATACGGACGACTACTCAGCACTCCTGGCTGAGTTCCCAGCCCTCACCAACCCGACCTTCTCCGCGAAAGTTGCTAAGCACGGGGTAGAACACTTCATCCCCACCACAGGCCCACCGGTGTATGCCCACGCCCGCAGGCTGGACCCGGCCAAGCTGGAGATCGCGCGGGCCGAGTTCGCCACAATGGAACAGCTCGGCATCATCCGCCGCTCCAACAGCCCCTGGGCCTCCCCACTCCAGATCGTCACTAAACCCGACGGGGGATGGCGCCCCTGCGGGGACTACCGGCGCCTAAATGACGCCGGATCGGTACCCCATACCGCACATTCAAGACTTCTCAGCTAGACTGGCCGGCCCTCAGTCTTCTCCAAAGTCGACCTGGTGCGCGGTTACCATCAGGTGCCAGTCCACCCCACGGACATTCCCAAGACGGCCATAATCACCCCTTTTGGACTATTCGAGTTCCTCCAAATGCCCTTCGGCCTCAAAAACGCGGCCCAGGCCTTCCAGCGGCTCATGGACTCGGTCCTCCGGGACCTGAAGTTCCTCTTTATCTACCTGGATGACATCCTGGTAGCTAGTTCCTCCAAGCAGGAACACATCGAGCACCTCCGCACCCTGTTCCAGTGGCTCAGTGAGCATGGGCTCATCATCAGCCCAGCCAAGTGCCAATTCGGCCTCAGCAGGATCGAATTCCTCGGCCACCACATCACGCAGGACGGAGCCATTCCCCTGCCCGCCAAGGTGCAAGCCGTCCAGCAGTTCCCCCGGCCTACCACCATCAAAGGCCTCCAGGAGTTCTTGGGGATGATCAACTTTTACAACCGCTTCATTCCCGGAGCGGCCTCCCTCATGCGACCCCTATACGAAGCCCTCCGGGGTAAGAAAGACAGAATGGCGATCGAGTGGTCGGCGGACATGTTGACCGCTTTCGACTCGACCAAAAAGGCGCTCGCCAACGCCACCATGCTCGCTCACCCACAGCCCAACGCCAGGGTGGCCCTCACCACGGACGCCTCCGACCATGCGGTCGGCGCCATGTACGAACAGTGGGTCGACGGGGCCTGGCAACCGCTGGCCTTTTTCAGCCGCCAACTGCACCCCCCGGAGGCCAAATACAGCGCCTTTGACCGCGAGCTCCTCGCACTGTACCTGGCAGTCCGCCATTTTAGATTTCTTCTGGAGGGCCGCCCCTTCACCGTGTTTGTCGACCACAAACCCCTGACATTTGCGATGGCGAAATCTGCGGACCCGTGGTCAGCCAGGCAACAACGCCAGCTCACCGCGGTGTCCGAATTCACCACGGACATCCAGCACGTCTCTGGTCGAGACAACGTGGTGGCCGACTGCCTATCCCGCCCCACCGTCCATGGCGCCCACCTGGCTGTGGACTATGCTCAACTGGCAGCGGAGCAACGCACCGACCCCGATCTGCTCTCCGCGCCCACAACCCTCCCAGGGCTGCGACTGACCGACGTCGCCTGCGGCCCGTCCGCCGTCACAGTAAAATGCGACACCTCCTTGGCGCAACCCCACCCCGTAGTCCCGGCGTCCTGGCAAAAACGGGTGTTCGACATCGTCCACGGCCTCTCACACCCCGGCACCCGCGCGTCCATTAGACTGGTGGCCAAGCGATTTGTCTGGTGCGGCCTGCGCAAAGATGTGCGCGTCTGGTCCAGATCCTGCATAGCTTGCCAGCGTGCCAAAATCCACCAGTACGTCAAAGCCCCACTCGAGGAGTTCACCGTGCCAGAAAGAAGGTTTGACCACGCCCACATCGACCTCGTCGGCCCCCTGCCACCATCACAAGGTCACACGCACCTGCTGACAATCGTGGACCGTACCACCCGCTGGCCCAAGGCCATTCCACTGACGTCCACCACCACCGCCGACATCGCGAGGGCGTTCATCGGTACCTGGGTCGCTCGGTTCGGCGTCCCCTCCGACATGACGTCAGATAGAGGCCCGCAGTTCACCTCTGATCTGTGGGCCGCCATCGCCCGAAACCTCGGGGTGGCCGTTCACCGCACCACGGCTTACCACCCCCAAGCCAACGGACTGTGTGAGCGATTCCACAGGTCCATGAAGGCGTCCCTCCACGCCAGCCTCGAGGACGAGGCTTGGATCGACCGCCTCCCGTGGGTGCTACTTGGCCTATGCTCCGCGGTCAAGGAAGACCTGCAAGCCTCGGCGGCAGAACTCGTGTACGGCCAGCCGCTGCGCATACCCGGAGAGTTCCTGCCCACCGCCACGACCCCCTGGTTGGCTGACCAGCAACGCCGCGCTTTCGCCAACCGAGCACAACAGTTCGCTCCGGTACCCACCGGCCGGCACGGCGAACCAGCAACCCGCGTACCACCTAGCCTGCACATGGCCAAATTTGTTTTCGTGCGCCATGACGCCCACCGAGGACCTCTACGGCCCCCATACGATGGACCCTACAAGGTACTCCAGACGGGGAACAAGTTCTTCCTCCTCAAAGTGGGCGGCAGAACTGGCAAGGTGTTGGTCGACCGGCTCAAGCTGGCGCACCTAGAGCCCGACGAACCCGTTCAAGTGGGCCAACCCCCACCGCGGGGCAGACCGCCTAAGAGCCCGACGCGTCCGACCGCCCTGCTCCCGACACCAGCCGCCAAGAGCCGTTCCGGCCGTGCCATCAAGCCGCCATGCCGGTTCGTACACACCCTACTAGCGGATTCTGGGGGGAGCTGTGTGGCGTACCGATCACAGAAAGGACACAATCCGCTTTTCGGTCCGTAGACTATAAATCAGGCGTCATGCCTTTAAGAAGGATCACACCTTTAAGAAACTCGATCTGCAACATAGTTAAGCCCAGAGCGGGGGAGGAGCAGTCGAAGCTGTGGACTGATGAAAAGCAGTCGGACTTGGTGTAGTCTCTGACGCCATTTTGTGTTCAACATGTAGCCTCAACAATTAAACCTTTTCTGTTGAACCTCTCCGAGTTCAGTATTTTTTGCTAGGAGTATGTAGACTCCTACAGAGGTAGATAGGGCTTTAAACTAAATAAGTAGGGGGGGGGGAGGGTCCCGGTGGAGAGAAATCTAGAATGCTAAAGAGAAAAGAAAAGGAAACAGTGCAGGAAAGTGATTGGGGTAAGGATAACCAGATTATGTCAGGAAGGGACAGAACGTATAAACAAACTAGTGCACTAACAAATAGGGTTCGGGTAAGAAAAAATGGTAATAAGACAAATAGGACCATAGTACAAAACATTTTTAAGATGTCTAAAAATGTTAAAAAGACAAATCTAAAGGCACTGTATCTGAATGTACGAAGTATTCATAATAAGGTAGACAAATTAACAGCACAAATAGATATAAACGGATACATTATAATTGCGATTACGGAGACATGGCTGCAGGGTGACCAAGGCTGGGAGCTGAATATCCAAGGATATTCGATATTTAGGAAGGACAGGCAAAAAGGAAAAGGAAGTGGGGTGGCGTTGTTAGTAAAGGATGAAATCAGAGCAATAGTGAGAAAGGATATTGGCTCAGAAAATCAAGATGTAGAATCAGTCTGGGTGGAGCTAAGAAACAGCAAGGGGCAGAAAACATTGGTGGGAGTTGTCTATAGGCCTCCAAACAGTAGTGGTAATGTAGGGGACAGCATCAAACAGGAAATTAGAGATGCATGTAACAAGGGTACTACAGCAATCATGGGTGACTTTAATCTGCATATAGACTGGCCAAACCAAATTAGCAATAATACTGTGGAGGATGAATTCCTGGAGTGTGTACGAGATGGTTTTTTAGACCAGTACATTGAGGAGCCAACTAGGGAACAGGCTATCCTAGATTGGGTATTGTGCAATGAGAAGGGGTTAATTAATAATCTTGTCGTGCGGGGTCCTTCAGGGAAGAGTGACCATAACAGGTTAGAATTCTTCATTAAGATATAAAGTGAAGAAGTGCAATCCGAAACTAGGGTCCTAAATCTAAACAAAGGAAACTATGAAGGTATGAGGAGTGAGTTGGCTACGATAGATTGGGGAACTTCATTAAAAGGCATGACGGTGGATTGGCAATGGCTAACATTTAAGGAACGAATATATGAATTGCAACAGTTATATATTCCTTTCTGGCGCAAAAACACAAAAGGAAAAGTGGCCCAACCATGGCTAACAAAAGAAATTAAGTATAGCATTAGATCCAAAGAGGAGTCATATAAAGTTGCCAGAAAAAGTAGCAAACCTGAGGATTGGGAGCAGTTTAGAGTTCAGCAAAAAAGGACCAAGAGATTGAGTAAGAGGGGAAAAATAGAGTATGAGAGTAAACTTGCAAGGAACATAACAGCAGACTGTAAAAGCTTCTACAAGTATGTAAAAAGAAAAAGAGTAGCGAAGACAAATGTAGGTCCCTTACAGTCAGAAACGGGAGAATTTATAATGGGGAACAAGGAAATGGCAGAGCAATTAAACAAATACTTTGGTTCTGTCTTCACGGAAGATGACACAAATAACTTCCCAGAAATGCTAGGGAACCAAGGGTCTAGTGAGAAGGAGGAATTAAAGGAAATTAGTACTCGTAAAAAAATAGTGCTGGAGAAATTAATAGGACTGAAAGCTGATAAATCCCCAGGGCCTGATAATCTGCATCCCAGAGTATTAAAACAAGTAGCCATGGAAATAATGGATGCATTGGTTGTCATCTTCCAAAATTCTATAGATTATGGAACAGTTCTTGCAGACTGGAGGGTGGCAAATGTAATCCCACTATTTAAAAAAGGAGGGAGAGAGAAAACAGGGAACTACAGACCAGTTAGCCTAACATCAGTAGTAGGGAAAATGCTATAGTCTATTATAAAGGATGTGATAACAGGACACATAGAAACATAGAAGATAGGAGCAGGAGTAGGCCATTCGGCCCCTCGAGCCTGCTCCGCCATTCAATGCGATCATGGCTGATCATCCCAATTCAGTACCCTGTCCCTGCTTTCTCCCCATGTCCCTTGATCCCCTTAGCCTTAAGAAATATATCTAACTCCTTCTTGAATATATTTAATGAATTGGCCTCAACTGTCTTCTGTGGTAGAGAATTCCACAGGTTCACCACTCTCTGAGTGAAGAAATTCCTCCTCATCTCAGTCCTAAATGGCTTACCCCTTAGACTGTGACCCCTGGTTCTGGACTCCCTCGCCATTGGGAACAGCCTTCCTGCATCTAGTCTGTCTAGTCCTGTTAGAATTTTATAAGTTTCAATGAGATCCCCTCTCATTCTTCTAAACTCTAGCGAATATAAGCCTAATCGACCCAATCTCTCTTCATACGTCATTCCTGCCAGCCCAGGTATCAGTCTGGTGAATCTTCGCTGCACTCCCTCCATGGCAAGAACATCCTTCCTCAGATAAGGTGAGCAAAACTGCACACAATATTCAAGGTGTGGTCTCACCAAGGCCCTGCACAACTGCAGCAAGACATCCTTGCTCCTGTACTCGAATCCTCTCGCTGTGAAGGCCAGCATACCATTTGCCTTCTTAACCGCTTGCTGCACCTGCATGCTTACCTTCAGCGACTGGTGCACAAGGACTCCCAGGTCTCGTTGCACTTCCCCTTTTCCCAGTCTATTGCCATTCAGATAATAATCTGCCTTCCTGTTTTTGCCACCAAAGTGGATAACCTCGCATTTATCCACATTATACTGCATCTGCCATGCATCTGCCCAATCGCCCAACCTGTCCAAATCATACTGGAGTTTCTCTGCATCCTCCTCACAGCACACACGCCCACCCAGCTTTGTGTCGTCTGCAAACTTGAAGATATTACATCTAGTTCCCTCGTCTAGATCATTAATATATATTGTGAATAACTGGGGTCCTAGCACCGATCCCTGCGGTACCCCACTAGTCACTGCCTTCCACTCGGAAAAAGACCCGTTTATTCCAACTCTTTGCTTCCTGTCTGCCAACCAGTTTTCTATCCAAGTCAGCACCTTACCCCCAATCCCATGTGCTTTAACTTTGCACGCTAATCTCTTATGCGGGACCTTATCGAAAGCCTTCTGAAAGTTCAAATACACCACATCCACTGGTTCTCCCTTATCTATTCTACCAGTTACATCCTCAAAAAATTCCAGTAGATTAGACAAGCATGATTTACCTTTTGTAAATCCATGTTGACTTTGTCCGATCTTGACACTGTTTTCCAAGTGCTCTGCTATTACATCTTTTATAATGGACTCTAGCATTTTCCCCACTACCGATGTCAGGCTTACTGGTCTATAATTTCCCATTTTTTCTCTACCACCTTTTTTAAATAGTGGGGTTATATTAGCTACCCTCCAATCCATGGGAACTGTTCCAGAGTCTATAGTGAAAGGAAAAATGTGTTTGACAAACCTACTGGAGTTTTTTGAGGACGTAACTGGTAGAATAAATAAGGGAGAACCAGTGGATGTGGTGTATTTGGACTTTCAGAAGGCCTTTGCTGAAGTCCCACATAAGAGGTTAGTGTGCAAAATGAAAGCACATGGGATTGGGGGTAATATACTGGCATGGATTGAAAATTGGTTAACAGACAGGAAACAGAGAGTAGGAATAAATTAATCTTTTTCAGGGTGGCAAGGGTGACTAGTGGGGTACCGCAGGGATCAGTGCTTGGGCCCCAGCTATTCACAATATATATCAATGATTTGGATGAGGGAACCAAATGTAACATTTCCAAGTTTGCTGACGACACGAAACTAGGTGGCATTGTGAGTTGTGAGGAGGATGCAAAGAGGCTTCAAGACGATTTAGACAAGTTGAGTGAGTGGGCAAATACATGGCAGATGCAGTATAACGTGGATAAATGTGAAGTTATGCACTTCGGTAGGAAAAACAGAAAGGCAGAGTATTATTTAAATGGTCATAGATTGGGAAATGTTGATATACAAAGGGACCTGGGTGTCCTTGTATGCCAGTCACTGAAAGCAAACATGCAGGTGCAGCAAGCAGTTAGGAAGGCAAATGGTATGTTGGCCTTCATTGCAACAGGATTTGAGTACAGGAGCAAGGATGTCTTACTACAGTTATACAGGGCCTTGGTGAGACCGCACCTGGGGTACTGTGTGCAGTTTTGGTCACCTTACCTAAGAAAGGATATACTTGCCATATAGGGAGTGCAGCGAAGGTTCACCAGACTGATTCCTGGAATGGCAGGACTGTCGTATGAGGAGAGATTGGGTCGAATAGGCCTGTATTCAATAGAGTTTAGAAGAATGAGAGGGGATCTCATTGAAATGTATAAAATTCTGACAGGGTTAGACAGACTAGATGCAGGGAGGATGTTTCCCCTGGCTGGGGGGTCTAGAACGAGGGGTCACAGTCTCAGGATATGGGGTAGGACATTTAAGACTGAGATGAGGAGAAATTTCTTCACTCAAAGGGTGGTGAACCTGTGGAATTCTCTACCACAGAAGGCTGTGGAGGCCAAGTCACTGAATATATTTAAGAAGGAGATAGACAGATTTCTAGACACAAAAGGCATCAAGGGGTATGGGGGGAGAGTAGGAATATAGTATTGAGATAGAGGATCAACCATGATCATATTGAATGGCGGAGCAGGCTTGAATAGCTGAGTGGCCTACTCCTGGTCCTATTTTTCTATGTTTCTATGTTTCTAACAATATCCTTATGGAAGAAATTCAATGAAGGCTCTTCCATTTGGGCGGACAATGATCTCATGGCATGAATAGACACTTTGATTTCTTGTAGTTTCCTATCAATTTCTAACACAAGCATGTCTACTGAAAAATAATTTGCTTGAATTAGGTGGATATGCTCACAGAGAAAGTGCTGTATTCCCAAATAGCTTAGTGGGTGCATGCATTACATAGTGTGGTACTGAGCATTTCAGAGCAGTAAGGGCCATCGTCCGTGCTGAGCTGTCTCGTCTCAGACGGGGGCAGCAGCTGGCTCTTGAAGGAAAAAGTGGGCTACAGTTCCCACGCCTGATCACTATTCAGTGACTCCTGCTACTCTGCTGGAAGTGCAAGCATGCAGACATCAGGTGAGGATCTTACTCGACTGTGATGCCATTTATGGTCAAATACCCTTCCAACACTGACTATATAGCTCATAGACGTAGAGCAACCACTTGTGCGAGTTACAGGAAGGCCACCAGTGCCTATGGAACTGTACTTCAGCATGAGTCACCACCTTCAGGACAAGGAGGGGAAAAGCAAGGAGAAAAATAGATATAACCTAGAGTAAGAAGAGAAAATTTAGGATACACAGAGAGAAGGCAAAGATCTCACAGCTGGTATTATCTGCCAGTGCTGTTATTTAGCTTTTTCTAGGTCAGGGATTTAAGTATTCATCTTCAGGCACTAACAGCACTATCTGCAGCTGTGGGAGGTGAAAATGCCTCAGGGGTGTCATTATAATGTGATTGCTGTCAGAATGCAAAGAGACTTGTAAAAAGTATTACCAATGCTGTTAGTCCTAATTCTACACAGTGCAATTGCAAACCAATTTAGAGAAATGCATTTCCTGTTGACAGAAAACCAGACCTCAGATTTACTCAGTTAAACAGATTTGTCTGAGTAATAACATTCGGAATAACACAGCCCTTTTTCGTTTCCATGGTTCTTCCTGTGTTCATATCCAATGTCTAGACTGGGTTTCACACTCAAAAGAGCTGCTTTTGCTGGTCTTGACTGCATTCATCCTCAGGCTACTGCTATGGAGCTTGCTTGCTAGTTTTGACTGGCAGGCTCAGTCAAACTTATGCCCTGGGGAACACTTGCTGGATCTGATAGTCTAAGATTGGCTTCATAAAAGTTACATTTCTTGTACTGTGGTCATTAATTACTTTGCACTATTTAGACTTTCAAACACAAAAGCCGACTTGACTTAATTTGCATTCTCAGCAAAACATACCGAGTGGTGAGTTTACAAATGTCAGAGAGCATTCACACTCAAACTTGTGCCAAGACCAAGTATACCAGCCACTATTGGCACTCTCAGTCGAGCTTACACTCAAGGTAAGCAAGTGGCATTTACACTCAGACTTCTGTTTATGAGCCGAGTTTCCCAGTCTTGGCCGAGGTATCCTACTAAAGGAAGGGAGATTTTCCAGAGAAAAAAGCAAGAAAGAAAGAACTTGCATTTATATAGCGCCTTTCATGACCTACTGACATCCAATATCCTTAAGTAACAAATTAAATGAAGGTCCTGTCTGCTATTTGGGTGGAAAATGATCTCATGGCATGAATAGGTACTTTGGTTTCTTCTGTAGTTTTTCCAACAGTTTCTAACAGGAGCATTGCTAGTGAAAAACAATTTGCTTGAATTAGGTGAATATGCTCACAGAGAAAGTGCTGTACTCCCAAATAGCTTAGTGGGTACATGCACCAATAGTGAAATACCTTTGAAGCGTAGTCACTGTTGTAATATAGGAAAAGCAACAGCCAATTTGTGCACAGCAAGGTTCCACAGACAACAATGTGATAATGACCAGATCATCTGTTTTTTAGTGATGTTGCTTGAGGACTACATATTGGACAGGACTCCCCTACTCTTCTTCAAAATAGTGCCATGGGATCTTTTCTGTCCAACTGAGAGAGCAGACGGGGCCTCGGTTTAACGTCTCATCTGAAAGACGGCACCTCTGACAGTGCAGCTCTCCCTCAGCATTGCACTGGAGTGTCAGCCTAGATTTTGTGCTGAAGTCTCTGGAGGGGGGCTTGAACCCAGAACCTTCTGACTCAGGGGCGAGAGTGCTACCCACTGAGCCACAGCTAACACTCCCAAAGCTTTGTCCCCCACATCCAATCTGTCACCAAAACCATTAACTTCCACCTCTATAATATCACTTTGGGAGGAACAACATGGAGAGGCAGTATAATCTAAATGGTACTATTTTGAGGGGGTGCAAGAAGAGGGGACCTGGGGGTGCACATTCACAAATCTTTGAAGGTGGCAGAGCAAGTTGATAAGATGGTTAAGAAAGCGTATGGGATACCTGGCTTTGTAAATAGGAGCATTGAATACAAAAACAAGGAAGTTATGCTAAACCTTTACAAATCTTTGGTTAGGCCTCAGTTGGAGTTTTGTGTATACTTCTGGGCACCACATTTTAGGAAGGACGTCAAAGCCCCGGAGAGGGTACAGAGGAGGTTAACCAGGGTGATACCAGGGATGAGGGACTTCAGTTATGTGGAGAGATTGCAGAAGCTGGGATTGTTCTCCTTTGAGCAGGGAAGGTTAAGGGGAGACCTAATAGAGGTATTCAAAATTATGCGGGGTTTTGATAGAGAAACAATTTCCACTGGTAAGTGGGTCGGTAACCAAATTTAAATTAATTTGCAAAAGAACTAGAAGGGAAATGTGGAAAAATTTCTTCACACAGAGGGTTGATGAGATCTGGAACGCGCTGCCTGAAAGTGTGGTGGAATCAGATTCCATAGGAACTTTTAGAAGGCAATTGGACATGTACTTGAAGAGTATAAATTTTCAGACTTGTGGGGAAAGAGCTGGGGCGTGGGACTAAATTGGAGAGCTTTTTCAAAGTGCCAGCACAGGCATGACAGGCTGAATGGCCTCCTGTGTTGTAAGATTCTATGATTCTAGGATCACTTGCCTTCACCCCAGCTCTCCTCTTCAAGCACCAAAAACTTCATGAGTAGACTTCTCTAGTGCTTTCCTTGCCAGCTTTCTAACTTCTACCATTCATAAACTACAACGTTTCTGTCTATGTTATCACTCACACCAAGTCACACAATCCCATCACCCATGTTCTTACCAAACTGGTCTGATTTCCCATATCACAGAAAGTCAACTTTAAGACACTTGTCCTCACCCTCAGATACCTCCACAGTCTTGGGCCTACATGATCTTCTCCAGCCCTTTGTCTCTACGTGCATCTTCCAGTCCTCTGGCCTACTTCTCATTCCCTGTTCCCTCTGTTGCACCATCTGTGGCTGCTACTTCAGTCATATTACCTGTACCCTCTGGAACTTCGTCTGTCAGCATCTCCATCATACCACCTCCCTCCTTTCCTTCAAAATCTCCTTAACACCCCTGTCTGTGCTTTTGTTTCCTCCCAGCCTGCTTCCTTCCTTCCTTGCCCCCTGCCCCCCAAATTCGTTCCTCGGGACTTTTCTCTCTTGTTTCTAAGATTCTTATACATCAACCTTCATGCTCTCCCTCCTCTCTCCAACCTCACTGTATTGAGCTCATTACATTTATTCCATCCTAAGATCAGAAAACCATGAACTCCTGACCACCCTCAGTCTTTCCTTTCTCCTGCAACCTTCAGTCTTTTAAACCCAAAGTTTGGTGTCACCGAGTCATTACTTCCTGATTTGCCTCATTTCTCTTTTACTCTATTCAACCATGAAGGTGTCCTGAACTGTAGGATTCAGCCCTTCACCCTGGTTTCTCAATATAATGAATGTATAGATCAGAATTTATAATTTACTGGCCTTTTACCTTTTGGGAATTGGGTTAAAGAGAGAAGGTGCAGATGTTCTCTGCTTATTGCAGTTGTAAAGGATCTTAACTGAGATGTAATCGGGTGGTATAAAGTGTAAGATGGATTATTTCCCCTTTTTTTTAGATGACAGTTGCTATAGTACAGAAGGGCATTTTATCTACTGTAGGCTCAACGCCCACGGACTGTGAATCACTGCGAGTCTTACACACCAACATGCCCTCACACGCCACAATAATTGGCATTTAAAAATAGGAAAAAACCTTTAACAGTGAAAATGCATTTTCAAATACAAATAAATTCACTAATTGGTAATTAGGTATGAGAAAGATCATCTTTGATATATTTGTTTGAAGCCCTGACATTTCTCTATACATTTCAGTGACCATAAACCAATTTACTGCAAGTGCACCTGTACAAAAGCCACACAGGAAACAAAATTGGCACAAATGTGCAATCAATAGTGGGTGGCTGTGATTCATGAAGGTTACATAGTGGAGATCAAAGCTATGAAATCCCTGGGGAAGCCTTGAGCTGGGGGGATGGGGAGGGGCGCAAGCAGTGCTGGGGTGGAGCAGAACTTCCACTTGCCCATTGATGACAGTCCCCAACCCCAACCCCAATCCCAGGATCAAGCCAATTTAAATATTGTGGGCAGGCGCAGCTGGGGCCCTGATCTCAGCTGGGCTGAGAGAGAGGACATTTTCTGAGGAGCTTCACCACAGTGTCACCAAAGGGCTCTGGGGGTAAACGAAAAAGTTAAAAAATATTAATCGCACCAAATCTTATTCGCCCATTACCATCACCCCTGTGCTCGCTGACCTACACTGGCTCCCGGTCTCGCAACGCCTCAATTTTAAAATCCTCATCCTTATGTTCAAATCCCTCCATGGCCTCACCCCCTCCCTATCTCTGTAACCTCCTCCAGCCCTACATCCCTACAAGATCTCTGCGCTCCTCCAATTCTGGCTTCTTGTGCATCCCCGATTTTCATTGCTCCACTATTGGCGGCCATGCCTTCAGCTGCCTCGGCCCTAAGCTCAGAATTCCCTCCCTAAACCTCTCCGCCTCTCTACCTCTCTCTCCTTTAAGAAGCTCCTTTAAACCTACCTCTTTGGCCAAGCTTTTGGTCACATGCCCTAATGTCTCCTTATGTGGCTTGGGACATTTTACTAGGTTAAAGGCGCGATATAAATACAAGTTGATGTTATTCAACGATGCAAGCAATTGCTCTACAATGGGTGAATGTGTTATGGGCTGAGGTATCGGACCTTAATAGCCTAACAAAACATATCTTACTCTTCAGGCTGGGGAAAGGTGAAGGTGTTGATATGCCAGCATCAGTCTTGTGTGCCTGATATATTTCCTTGTCTGTTAATGCAGAGTTTCTAGGCTGTACAATGTACACTAGAGACGGCTCCATGGAGAATACCACTCAGCTACTTAGTTTAGACACTAGTCACTGAGTAACATACTTTCAGTTGATACTGTTATTTCTCCTCACCTGAGGATTCACTGTCCTCTGGAATTGTGAGGTTATCCACTTTAGACCTAAGAAAGATAGAGCAGAGTATTTTCTAAATGGTAAGCAGTTAGGAACTGTGGGTGAGCAGAGAGATTTAGGGGCTCATGTAGAGAAATCACTAAAAGCTAGAGGACAGGTGCAAAAAATAATTCTAAAGGCTTTGGCTACGAAATTCGGCTCCTTGGTGCCGGGAGTTTTGACCGGCTTTTGTAAAAAAATGGTGTTCACCTCACTTCCGCCCACTTCCGGCGTGGCCTGCGCTGTTCACCACCTTGGTGAGGGCGATACCGCGGGCAGTACGTGCTGCGCTGGCAATATGCAGAGTAGGCAGATCGTGGCATCAGTTAGTGTGTAACGCTGAGCTGACGCACAACCTACCATTTTCGATGTCGCGCTCCATTCAAAGCCCTCTCCTAAACACGCACAGCTGAAGGTGCGTTCAGCTGCACCAGGGACCCCCCACCAGCACTATTTAAAAGGATACATCCAACTTGCAGGTAAATTGCTTATTGCTTTTGTACTGGCTCTTGCAGAGTTTGTCGGAGTACTGGGTTGCTGGAAGAGATTTAAGAAGTTGTTAAAGTGTGCAGGGAGCGCTGCTGGATGTTGGGAAGACATTGGCTCCTACTGAAAGGCCTCTGAGTACACCACTTGCTCCCAGTCATGGGGGCTCTACTTGCAGTCCCCCTCAAGCTGTAGCATGACAGTGAGATGGAGCACAGGCAGCAAAGACAAGCTGCTCGCAGAGGGAGGAGGAGGGGGACGAGGGCTCTTGGCAGGAGGCCTTACCCACTTAGAGTCTTCAGGGAGCACTTCTCCTACCTGCACCTAAGCCAGGAGCAGTGTGTTCGGCGGCTCTGTTTCACCAAGGAGGTGGTCACAGAACTCTGCCAGTTCTTGGAACCAGACCTGCAGCCTCAGAGCAGCTGACGATGGTGCTGCCAGTGGCCCTCAAGGTGACCATGGCCCTGAATTTTTTTGCCAGCGGATCCTTCCAGCTGGAACAGGCAACATAGTAAACACCTCAGAGTTCACCATCCATCACTGCATCCAGGAGGTCACAGAGGCTAGGAGAGGGGACTTCATTCTCTTCCCTCTAAACAGAGAGAAGCAGGGGGATGGTGCATGTGGCTTTGCCAGAATATTGAGTTTCCCATGCTTAAGGGTGCCATCGATTGCACCCACATGGCTTTGTTCCGTAACCGCAAAGGATACCACTCACTTAATAAGCAGCTGGTGTGCGGTCATGCCCAGCACATCATGATGGTGAATGCCCAGTATCCTGGCAGCAGTCATGATGCCTTCATCCTGCGCCAGTCTGCTGTGCCAGCAAACTTCCAGCCACCACGTCGAACCCGAGGGTGGCTGCTCGGTGACAAGGGCTATCCGCTCTACACCTATCTGATGATCCCCTGCACAACCCCACCAGCCCTGGCCTGCACTCATATAATGAGAGTCTTGCTGCCAGGAGGAACGTCATCGAGCAGACCATCGGGGTGCTGAAGCAACGGTTCTGCTGCCTTGACTGCTCAGGAGAAGCCATCCAGTACTCGCCCGAGCGGGTATCCCAATTTCTGGTGGTCTGCTGCATCCTCCACAACTTGGCCATCATGAGGACACATCCCTTGCCACCATGGGTTCCGTGACCACCTCAGGAGGAGGAGGAAGAGGAAGGGAGGAGGCACCCTGGACAACCACATTCTAGACGTGCTGTCCGTGAGCGCATCATCAGACTCCAGTTCTCCTGAATGAAACCCCAGATCCCCATTGCTCAACCTTACCATGAAGGGATAATTACTAGTCATAGCCCTTTTCGGGCTACCCCAGATCAGGCGTATTCCCCAGATGTTCACCTTCAACTAAAGTTAGAGATAGCCGAATTCTATAAGACGCTTAATTGGGTCTATAGGTCCAGGCTATCTCTCCCTAAAGGAAAAGAATGACTGAAGATGTTACCATCCTCCAGATAGCACTTTTAATAAGTTTAACTAGACTGGAACCATCCGGATATTATGAAGGTCCGGAAACCCCCCCCCCCAGAATTCTGCAACTCCTCACAAAAGAGTGTACAGAGATTGAGTTCGCGAGTTTGATACAGAAATACTAATTGAGACAATTCTAAAAATATATAGATTTATTTAAGAGCCGACATACAGTTAACAGCTGTTGACTCAATCGCAACTTTAACAGTTCAAAATACAAATAGCTTACATTTCTTATTCTCAGAGATCCTTTTTCTCAAATCTTAACTTTGTACATTTTTACATTTCTTATTATTTCTTAATCCAGAATATCCACCAAAATCAAATGAGTACCTTTTTGATCCCCGAGACTCAAAGAATTAAAAACTTACAGAGACTGCCTCTGAAGTTGAGATACACTTGCCCTTTCCAGTGACTTCTGACTTTCCATCTGAAAAGCTCTATTTTTATCCCTTTTTTAAATGGTTTATCCTTTGAAGTTTTCTGCTGATGTACGCTGATTATCTCTAGTCATTCTTTGTTGAATTCCTTTCTATTCTTACTGTCATTTCAGCTGCCAACTCTCAGAATCCTGTCTACTGTATAGGTGTTTCAAAAACTTATCATAAAATGGTTATGATTTATCTCTTTGATGCCATTCTTATCGAAGGACTTTCATTCAATTTATAAATCACCTCTGCTGTTTGAAAGCAGACGTCGTGTCTACTAACTATTCCATTTTCAATACAAACACAATGTAATTGCTTGGTGTATCTTTTGAAGTCATATCTACAAAGTCTTCTGTAGGTATCATATTTACAACATGTAAATTAAAAACACTTCATCTAGGGTGTTCCATGCATTTCTTAGCTACTTCAATTGGTTGTATATTAATCGTGTTTCCTGTTTCATTTGATGTTACTTTTACAAAGGCACATGGTTTTTTAATGTTCTATGTTTCTGTTTGAAGTGTCAGTTTTTAACACTTTACTTGGGCATTGCTATTGTGTTGGTTCCAAACTGCAGACTTTTCAGAAGCAAGCCTTTGCTTTTTCAATAGGGCCATTGTTTTAGTATTAACAATCAATTCCCATTTCAAAAGCTTGTGTGGTGTTTACAACTTGTGTTAACAACTGATCTTATCTCAGAAGCCTGTATTGACAGCCTGTGTTGCCGAGGCTTTCCAGACTTTTAAACCCAGTATGTCATGTATTAATAATATCAGAAATCTGTTCATAGGATGGTGTATCTCTTGGAATATGGCTATTTCCTTTACAACCATCCCTCTGTCATGGAATGTCACAGTATCCTTTTGGCCACAATGCTGAAATGAAAGCCACCACAAAACAAATATATCAAATCATTTAATCCAATACTACATAACAAATCAACTAATCACCTTTGTGCATTCCCTTAGTGCCTGTGCCTTTGCCTGTCCTAGTGCTCCTACGAAGTACTACCCCAGTGGCTGCAGCCTGGCTGGTGGAAGGCTGCTGACTTTCAGTGGACGACCTCGAGCAGCTCTGGGTCTAGAAGGCCCAGCTGGAGATTGCACCACCTGGCATGGGCGGCAGTAGTCTGGGCTGGCTGGCTGACAGGCAAGGGTACTGGTGGAGTGGCAGTGGTGAAGTACAAATGCTGTCATCCTGAGAGAGGACAGCAGGTTCGTGCTCCACGGAGCCACTGCCACTCCCCTGGGGCAGCGCCTCAACAATCCTAGTAATCTGTTCAAGGAGAGGTTGCTGGATTGCTATGAGACCCTGCAAAGCACCTTTCCACACTGGTAAATGCAGCCACGATGGCAACAGTCTGAGCTTGCGTGGCAGCAACTTGAGCTTACATGACTTCAGTCTGAGCTTCCACTGCAACACTCTGACTTTGGGCCGCTTCTGCTTGTGCTGCAATGGAAGCTGAGACAACGCCCATCAGACCCTGCTTGATGGTTGGGCCCACAAGTGCTTTAATGGAGTTGCCCATCTTCTTCTTCTTAGGCAGTCCCTCGGAACCGAGGATGACTTGCTTCCACATTAAAAATGAGCTCGCAGGTGACTGATTTGTCCAATGCGGGACCTGCAGTCTCTGCCACAGGTGGGGCAGATGGTGGTTGAAGGGGTGGGAGGGTGGGGTGCTTGGGTTGACGTGTGCTCCTTGCGCTGCCTGCGCTTGCTCCCGGTGAAGAGACTCGAGGTGTTCGGCACCTTCCCGGATGCTTCTCCTTCACTTTGTGCGGTCTTGGGCCAGGGATTCCCAGGTGTCGGTGGGGATGAAACACTTTTTCAAGGAGGCTTTGAGGGTGTCCTTGAAGCGTTTCCTCTGCCCACCTGGGGCTCTCTTGCCGTGCCGTAGCTCCGAGTAGAGTGCTTGTTTTGGGAGTCTCATATCGGGCATGCAGACAATGTGACATGTCCATCGGAGCTGATTGAGCGTGGTCAGAGCTTCGATGCTGGGGATGTTGGCCTGAGCAAGAACACTGACGTTGGTGCGCCTATCCTGCCAATGGATTTGCAGGATCTTGCGGAGGCAGCGTTGGTGGTACCTCTCCAGTGCTTTGAGGTGCCTGCTGTACATGGTCCATGTCTCTGAGGCATATAGCAGGGCAGGTACCACTGCTGCACTGTAAACCATGAGCTTAGTGCCGGGTTTGAGGTCCTGGTCTTCAAACACTCTCTTCCTCAGGCGACCGAAGGCTGCACTGGCACACTGAAGGCGGTGTTGGACTTCGTCGTCGACGTCTGCCCTTGTTGACAGTAGGCTCCCATCACTTCCATCCTGGAAATCATGGGCTCCAAGCTCTGCGCAAAGCCCTGTGCAAGTTTGGAGCCGGACTCCTCCATGCTCATTGACAGTGACAACAGGTTCTCTGGCAGATCTACCAATGCACCAAGCATTTCTGTGTGCATGCCCATCAGCATTCTTCTAAAGGCCCCACCCACATCAAAGTCCTCATCTGAGTCCTCTGCAGCAGAACTCATGTGCGACCTCGCCCTCTGGGGAGCTGACACCTGCGCTACCCTTTTGCCCTGCCCTGGCTGCAGCCCACTCATGCCCTGTGACTCATCATATGCAGATCCTGCTTCTATACTACCCTCTAAGTACGCGCAGTGCCTGTTTCTGAACTGATGCCTGCGAGTATGAGATCGAATGACGTTGTCTCTTCTTCTCCATCACTCTCCTCTTGCTCTTTCTGCACTGGCTGGGAAGCTTGGAGTTCTTGGGTATCTGAAAGGTGAAAGGCACAAGGGTAGAGTTGTGGTGAGGGGAGGGTGGGAAAGCAAGATGTGCATCCTTACACCATCAGCAGCTTGTAACTGAGAAGTGATTGTGGGATGAGGGGGAAGTGGGATATGAGAAGGGCAATTAGTTACGAGCATACTATCATCATCAATGGTTTCAGCCTCGCCGATCACTGCTGCTTCAGTGATGGCCCCTCCAATAATGTCAGGCATGGTTTCCTCCAGCTGGGTCAGGATATGCAGGCTTGCCCATCCCCCGCCGGTTAGCTGCTGCTATCTGTGGTTGTGAGCCACCTTGCCCTGGAAAAGAATGGGAAGTGTGTCAGTGAGTGTGATGCAATGTGTTTGGGTGATGTGCCTGTCATGGTTGAATAGTTGGCAGTGTGTGCAAGGTGTGAGATGTGAGTATGAGGCTTGCAGCAGTGGTAAGTGTGTGAGGGTGAGGTGAAGCTGTGAATGTGAGGTATGAGTCGTGATTGATAGAGATTGTTGGTAGGTGAGCGATGGGGGTATGGTGCATTGAGCAGCGTGTGAGGCGTGTGGTGCAGTTAGTGGGAGACAATTTTTGAAGATGCATTCACTGACCTTGACCACTCATGTGAGGTCATTAAACTGGATCCAGGTCCTCAGGGCAAGACTGCTGGTAGTGTCCACTTCAGCTCTCTGCCCCCACTGCCTTCTGACTGTGAGTCTGGAGGGCCTCCTGGCCCCCTGTGGGTAGAGGACCTGTCTCCTCCATTCTACTCCCTTCATTAAGGCCTCCAGTGCTGCTACGAAGAACTAGGTGCCCATTCTCTGCCCTATTGAGCCATAACTGACTGACAACTGTCTTGACAACCAGTTCAATGTGCTGCTGAATGCAGAATGCACCTCCCCTTTAAAAGGTGCAGACTGCGATTAAAAGTAGAGGCTAGCTTTAAATAGAGCTAGCCTTGCACGAACTTGGGCCCCCTGCTAAGCGCTCAGCCACTCAGCAGCGCTCTCAGCGCTGGGCTGCACGCATCAATAATGTTACTTAGAAGGCAGCTCGAATGTTGCGTGTTGCTTGCACTACTTGCAACGGGCATGGGCCAATTGCGCATCATGATCCCCGTGCCCGTTTTGGGGCCTAATTTAATTTTTAGCCCCTTATCTCAAGTGGGATAGTATACAAAAGGGTGGAAGATATGCTTCAGTTGTATGAAGCTCTGGTTAGACCGTATCTGGAGTACTGCGTTCAGTTCTGGACACCGCACCTTAGGAAGGATATATTGGCCTTGGAGGGGGTGCAGCACAGATTCTCCAGAATGATATTGGGGATAAAAGGGTTAAATTATGAGGAAAGGTTGCATAGATGAGGCTTGTATTCCCTTGAGTGTAGAAGGTTAAGGGGTGATCTAATTGAGGTGTTTAAGAAGACTAAAGGATTTGAGAGGGTAGATAGAGAGAAACGATTTCCTCTTGCGCAGGAGTCCAGAACAAGGGGGCATAACGTTAAAATTAGAGCCAGGCCGTTCAGGGGTGATATCAGGAAGCACTTCTTCACACAAAAGTTAGTGGCAACCTGGAACTCTATCCCTCAAAATGCTTGTTACGGCTAGGTGAATTAAAAAATTCAAAACTGAGATAGATGGATTTTTGTTAGGTAAGGGTATTAACAGATATGGAGCAAAGACGGGTAAAGGTGGGTTGAGGTACAAATCAGGCATGATTTAATTGAAAGACGGAACAGGCTCAAGGGGTTGAAGGGCCTACTCCTCCTGTTCCTATGTTCTTGTGTCTCTTCACAGTCCCTCCAAGATGGTATTGACTGTGGGTTTGATTCAGTTTTTATTCCATCGGGTGACTTTCTGAAGTCAATGATCCTACTGTGTTTAAAAATAAGACGCCATGGTAATCTAGCTTCACTTGGTCTTTATTCATTCTATATTTAAACTTTCCAATTAAATTAGACACAGGGATATCTGAAGAACTAATTTATGCTTTATGATTTAAGGACTTATGTGAGAGAAGGGACACAATCTGTATAAATTGTGAGACTGCTGCTTACTGATGTAGTAGTTGGAATCATCATCTTCCAAAATCCTCTGTATCACTCACTAGAGCCTGTGTGGGCGTCACTCTCTAATGTATGCATCACTCTCTAGCGCTTGCTTGTAGTTATCTCTGGAGCCTGTGTGTGCCACTCTCTAGAGCCTGTGTGTATTGATTTTTAGAGCTTGGGTGTCACTCTCTAGATCCTGTGTGTATGTCCACTACCGTTTAGCAATTTCTATACTGAATCAAACCCTCTGTGGCTATGTTCTTGTTTCACTTCACTGTCCCCTCCAAGATGATGATTGTCTGAGGGTTTGATTCAGCTTACCTGAATGAGGACATCTCATAGAGTCATCGAGTCATAACGGCACAGAAGGAGGCCATTCAGCCCATCGGGTCCGTGCTGGCTCTCTGTAGAGCAATCCAGTCAGTCCCATTCCCCCGCTCTATCCCGTAGCCCTGCAAGTTTATTTCCCTCAAGTGCCTATCCAGTCTCCCCTTGAAAACATTGAGGCCTAGAAATTCGGTCTGGACACTTTTGGGGCGCTAAAGTCGGGCGTTCGCTAAAGTTAGCGCCCGCCGGAAAGTGTAGGCCACATCGCCGAAATTCAGTAGAGTTGGCCAAGAGTTTGGCCGAGCGCTGAAACTGGCGTTGCAATGCTCTCTTCAGGCGCTAAGCCGGCGATGCGGCCTGATAACGCCGAGGCCGGGCGCAGCGCAGGTGCGGTCATGTTTTGATTGACAGCAGACACCCTGACGCCGGCCAGCTCTTAAAGGGGGAAGGGTCGACTTTGACTGCTGCCACGCCCTGCATACTGGAGCCCTGCAGCTAGGCCTCAACACTGCTGGTGGGCCAAAATAGCGCCTGGAGCCATGGAGAGGGCCCGTGAACGAGCGCAGCGCTTCTCAGAGCATGCTCTGAGGGTGCTGATTAATGGTGTCGAAAACAAAAGAGAGATCTTGTGCCCGGACAGTGGCAAGAAGGCTCCCAGGAGCCAGTACAGGAAAGCCTGGAGGAAAATCGCCCGCAGGGTGTCATCCACCTGCGATGTCCCCAGGAGTGCGGACCAATGCCGCAAGAAGTACAACGACCTCACTCGGATGGTGAAGGTGAGTACCCTTTCCAGTGTCCTCCTCATCCTTGCATGTGCACCTCACATTATGGGCAAAGGGACCTCAAAGGACTAATGGGCAGCCCTCCTCCCGCAGCAATGGCACTGGCATGATCATCAATAGCACTTTCTGCACTTAACACACTGGCCAAGCTATTCGACCATGGGAGGCAGTGCACACAGCAACAGGGCACCACACTGGCCAAGCTATTCGACCATGGGAGGCAGTGCACACAGCAACAGGGCACCACACTGTACTTAGAGGCTGTCCTTTCTCTTGCAGGCCAAGCTGGCGCGGAATTTGAGGAGCCAGTCTGTCACCGGTGGAGGCTGTCCCGAGTACCAGGCGCTCAGTGAGCTGGAGGAGAGCGTGGCTCGACTCATGCGTGCCCGGGTGACTGGCCCTGTTGCGATCGGAGATGCGGACCCTGTACTGGGACCCACTGGTAAGGACATGACCGGTTGGACCTCTGTCGTTGCCCTTGCGCTTCAGATCTACATCCTTTCGCACTGACCGACAAATGCGCATAATGCCACCACTCAGGCCTCCCTCGCTGACGCCCTGTCCTCACTCTAAAGCTACTCTTGTGCCTTCCTGCTTTCAGCTGGTGAGGAGGAGGTGGTCCCTGAAGCTCAGAGTGCCAGGCCCTTGGAGGAGGAGGACGACGAGGACCAGGAGGAAGGCGGCACATCGGGGGAACCCTCATCCGCGCCAGGGGATGGCAATGGAGGGGAGACGTCTGGCCTGCAGGAGAGCCAGGGGGAAGTGTTGCAGGGGAGGGCAGATCCTGGGCCCAGTGGGCTCGAGGCACGCGGGAAGGGTCCGGCAGCACGCCGGCCTTCTCCCCAGAGGGGGGAAGTGTTGCAGGGGAGGGCAGATCCTGGGCCCAGTGGGCTCGAGGCACGCGGGAAGGGTCCGGCACCACGCCGGCCTTCTCCCCAGAGGGGGGAAGTGTTGCAGGGGAGGGCAGATCCTGGGCCCAGTGGGCTCGAGGCACGCGGGAAGGGTCCGGCAGCACGCCGGCCTTCTCACCAGAGGGGGGAGGTGTTGCAGGGGAGGGCAGATCCTGGGCCCAGTGGGCTCGAGGCACGCGGGAAGGGTCGGCCAGCTCGGCGGCCTTCTCCCCAGAGGGAGAGTCCGCCCTCCAGTCCGGAGACGGTCCTCGCCCAGGAGGTGCGCCTCCTCGATGAGATGTCGGCGGCGTCTGAGCGGCGCCACCAGGAGTTCATGGGGGTTGTGCAACAGATGCCTCAGGCCATTGAGTCCCTGGCTCATAGTGTGGTCGCTTTCGGGGAATCACAGGCCAGGGGGGTCGAACAACTCGCGGCAGCGCACGACAGGGGTGTCCAGCAACTCGCGGCAGCCCAGGACGCGACTCGCGAGATGAGTGGTGCCGTCCAGACACTGGCAGAGCTGATGCGGACACATACCAGGGCAGTTCGGGCACTCACTTCTGCCACACTCGCTGTGGCGCGGAAGCATCGCCAGGGCACCCGCCGCCCTGCTGCAGCACAGCGGTCTGGCCTCCACCAGATTGCTGCGCTTGCTGCACTGCCAGCCCGGCCGAGTGCCAGTGTCTCTGGCGAGCAGCGCGCGCCTGCCATCAGCCAGCTTGCCCCCATTGGTGCAGCCGACACTGCCACTCCCCCAGCCAAGGTGCGACGAGCTGCTGCTGAGACTGATGCTGGCCAGCCACAGCTGCAGCAGTCAGCAGCCGGCCCCTCCCCGGCCGGGCCTCGTCTAGGCCGACCCCCAAGGGCATCTGCCGACACGCATTGTGGCCCTCATGAGCCTTCCCCCAGCCTTGCCACACCCGCAGGGCCCAGGTTGAGGCGGAGCAGCAGGTCGGGCAGGGGCCAGAGAAGCCTGTCTAAGGACTCGCCCTCTCGGCACACCCATTAGAGTGTGGTGATAGCGGTTTTTTTTATATTGGGGGGCTTGTGTTCTGGGGGGGCATTATTTTGGTAAGGCCGAGGATCAAGGCATTTTTTGTTTTTATGGGGGTGTTTGTGTTGTGGAGGGGGGGGCTTATTTTTGTAAGGCCGATGATGAAGGCCATTTGGATGGGCAAGTTTTGTTAGTCCTCCCCAGGTTTTGGTAGTGACAGATGTTTTTGACTGTTTTTTGGGGGTCTTGTCTGTTTTTCTGTTTCATGTGGGAAGGGCCCTGAGTTTGTGAAATAAAGCTTTTTATTTATTCAGCATGTCCACGTCTCAGGTTTCAAGTGGTTGTTGCGTTAACCGGCTGAGGGCTTGCGGTGCGGCTGCCTTCAGGTGCGTTCATTGTCACAGCCCATTCCCTGACAGGGGGGCCTAGAAGTGTTGATCAATAAGCCCCCGGCGGACGGCCCTTGGACCTTGTGGCTCCCTCCTGGGCTGGTACTCCTCCTCCTCCTCCTCCTCCTCATGGTCCTCCTGCTCGTCCTCCTGAGGTGGTGGTGCAATGTCAGGTGGCAGTGCCCGAGTCCTGCGGATAGCCAGGTTGTGCAGCATGCAGCACACAACGACGAACTGGGAGACTCTATCCGGCGAATACTGTAGAGATCCGCCGGAACGATCCAGGCAGCGGAACCGTTGCTTGAGGACGCCTATCGTTTGCTCTATGATGTTCCTTGTGGCTTGATGGCTTTCGTTGTATGCCTCCTCCGCTGGGGTCCTGGGCGTGCGGAGCGGGGTCATGAGCCATGTACACAAAGGGTAGCCCTTGTCCCCGATAAGCCATCCCCTTGGTGGAGGCTGTGCCTCGAACATGTCAGCCACAGTAGTCTGGCGCAGGATAAATGCATCGTGGCTGCTTCCTGGGAAGCGGGCATTGACAGCTAGGATGCGCTGCCTGTGGTCACACACCAGCTGTACATTTAGGGAATGGTAGCCCTTCCGGTTGCGGTAATCCTCGGCATTGTGGATAGGTGCCCGCATAGCCACATGCGTGCAGTCAATGGCGCCCTGCACCATGGGGAAGTGCGCGATCCTGGCAAATCCGACTGCACACTGCTCCTGCCTCTGTCGGGTCATGGGGAAGGAGATGAATTGGTGTCTCCTCGCGAAAAGTGCATCGGTGACCTGCCGGATGCAGCGATGCGCGGCGAACTGGGAGATGTTCGCTATGTCCCCAGCAGCGGCTTGGAAGGAGCCGCTTGCATAAAAGTTCAGAGCCACCGTGACCTTCACTTCCACCGAGAGAGGCGTCCTGCACATCAGCTGTGGACGCAGATCTCTGTGAAGCAGCTGGCAGATCTCTGCAACCACCTCCCTTCTGAAGCGCAGCCTCTTAACACAATGCGCCGCAGTCATGGTGAGATAGGACACCTGCTGCCGGTATTGCCTGAGTGGGTAAGGCCTACGTTGCCGACGCCTGATGGCCCCTCTGCGTTTAGGCATGGCTGGCCCTCTCTCACAGCGTCTGCGAGCCCTTCGCACATAATGCTGCAACTGAGGGTTGGACCCCCATACAGCCCCCATAATAAAGTTGAAAACAGTGAAATCAAATGAATCAAATGTCAAAGCACTGGCCAGAAGCCAAAAATACCTCTCCTATGTTGTCCCAAATCAGTAAGCTCTGTCCCTTGGTCTCTGCCCAGAAATCCAAAGCAGTAAAGTCATTGCAGCAAAATGGCAGGGCTTTATAGGTCAGTGTAAGTGCCCTTTAATTAGCACTCCCCGAGGCCCACAGGGCCTCTGTTGCGTTCCACTTCACAGTTCTTAGCAGCGCCACGCCCACATTGGGCGGGCGCCACTGAATTTCCGGTTTGGGGCGCACAAACAGCGTTGCACGACGAGATGACATCATAAGCTGCGCGCGCAGCTGAGCGGGCGCAAACACTTTGCGCCGGCGCTAAATGTCAACTGAATTTGGGCGTTGGCGCAGATCGGTCTGCGCCCGGGCGCTAAGTGCCTAGCGCTGGAAATATACCCCTCTTATGGCGTTACCGGCTGGCGCAACCAACTGAATTTCTAGGCCTGAGTGTCTCCGCTTCCGTCGGCAGCGAATTCCAGGTCATCACCACTCGCTGTGTAAAAAAGTTTTTCCTCACATTCCCCCTGTATCTCTTGGCCAAAAACCTTAAATCTGTGTCCCCTTGTCCTTGTACCATCAACTAGTGGGAATAGCCTTTCCCCGTCTAGCCTATCTAAACCCATCATAATCTTGTATACCGCTATCAAATCACCCCTCAACCTCCTTTGCTCTAATGAAATCAAATCCATCTTCTCCAACCTGTCCTTGTAGCTAAGATCCCCCATCCCCGAAACCATTCTGGTAAATCTCCTCTGCACCCTCGCAAGGGCCTTCACATCCTTCCTAATGTGTGGTGACCAGAACTGGACACACTACACCAGTGTGTTCTAACCAGCGCTTTATAAAGGTTAAGCATAACTTCTCTACTTTTGTACTCAATACCTCTATTTATGAAGCCCAAGATCCCATATGCTTTGTTAACCACTCTCTCAATATGTCCTGCTACCTTCAGGGACCTATGCACATTTACTCCCAGGTCCCTCTGTCCCTGCGCACTCTTTAAAACTGTGCCATTAAGTGTATATTGCCTCTCCCTGTTCCTTCTGCCAAAATGCATCACGTCACACTTCTCTGTATTAAATTCCATCTGCCCGTGTCTGCCCATTCTGCTAGCCTTTCTATGTCCTGTTGCAGTCGATTGGTATCATCATCACTGTTTGCCACACCCCCAAGTTTGGTGTCATCGGCAAATTTAGAAATTCTACTCTGTATTCCAATATCCAGGTCATTTATATATATGAAAAAAAGCAGTGGCCCCAGCACTGACCCTTGGGGAACACCACTGTCTACCATCCTCCAGTCTGAAAAACAGCCATTTACCATTTATCGCTGTTTTCTGTCCTTAAGCCAGTTCCTTATCCAAGCTGCCACTGACCCACCTATTCCATGAGCCTCAATTTTGTTAACCAGCCTTCTATGTGCTCTTTGTCAAATGCCTTCCGAAAATCCATGTAGACAACATCCATTGCATTGCCTTCATCAATCCTCTCTGCTACTTCATCAAAAAATTCAATTAGATTCGTCAAACACGATCTTCCTTTTACAAAACCCATGTTGGCTCTCCTTAATTAGCTTAAAGCTCTCCAAATGCCCATTAATTTTTTCCTTGATTATTGTTTCTAAAACTTTACCCATCATTGATGTTAAACTGACCGGTCTGTAGTTACTAAGATTGTCCTTACACCCTTTCTTGAACAATGGTCTTTGTCTCTAATAGGTCCCACCCTGCCTCTTAATACCCACTTACTGTTTACATGCCGGTAGAAGATTTTTGGGTTCCCTTTTATGTTAACTGCCATTCTACTCTCATATTCTCTCTTTGCCAATCTTATTTTCATCTTCACATCACCTCTCAACTTATTGTATTTGGTCTAATTCTCCCTTGAAGAATTCACCTGACATGCATCATACACCCTCTTTTTTTGTTTCCTCATCTTCTCTATCTTCCTCGTCATCCAAGGAGCCCTTGCTTTGGTTCCCTTACCCTTCCTTATTGTTGGAATGTACCTACCCTGTACTTGGAACATCTCCTCCTTAAAGATCACCCATTGTTCTGTTACAGTTTTTCCTGTAAGTCTTTGGTTCCATTTTACCCTGGCTAGATCCTTTTGCATCCCATTGAAGTTAGCCCTATTCCAGTTTAGAAGTTCCACTCTAGATTATTCCTTGCTCCTCTCCATTGCTAATCTAAATCTTATGATATGATGATCACTCGTACCCAAGTGTTCTGCCACAGACACTTGGTCAACCTGGCCCAACTCATTCCCCAGCATCAGATCAAGCAATGCCTCCTTCCTAGTTGGGCCAAGAGCATACCGGTGAAGGAAATTCTCCTGAACACATTTCAGAAATTCCTCCCCCTCCTTTTCCTTTACCCTAGCATTACCCCAATTGATATTTGGGTAATTAAAGTCCCCCAATATCACCACTCTATTACTCTTGCATATCTCTGCGATTTCCCTGCAGATTTGCTCCTCTACCTCCCTCTCACTATTTGGAGGCCTGTAAAATACCCCCAATGGAGTGATCATACCCTTTTTGCTCCTCAACTCTAACCAAATGGATCCTGTCCTTGTCCCCTCAAGAACATCCTTCCTTTCCAACACTGTCTTCCTTAATCAGCACTGCCACCCCACCTCCCTTTTTTCCTTCCCTATCTTTTCTGAACGCCTTGTACCCTTGAATATTAAGTGCCCAGTCCTCACTGTTTTTAAGCTACGTTTCCGTTATTGCTACAACATCATATTGCCACACAGCTAATTGTGCTTGTAGCTCACCAACCTTATTCACCACACTTTGTGTGTTTACGTACATGAATTCTAAACCCATTTTTAAATTTTTCGTAGTCTTTCTTAGTCTGCTCCTATCTAATATGGTACTACTACCGCTTCTAGTACTATCTTCTCTAGTACTATCCAACATGTTCACTCTTTTATGCACCTTATTCCTCTTTTCTACTCCTATATGCTGGTGCCCATCCCCCTGCCAAGTTAATTTAAACCCTCCCCA
The DNA here is from genome assembly GCF_052327205.1 of Somniosus microcephalus. Taxonomy (NCBI): domain Eukaryota; kingdom Metazoa; phylum Chordata; class Chondrichthyes; order Squaliformes; family Somniosidae; genus Somniosus; species Somniosus microcephalus. The sequence continues at coordinate 190,408,005 of NC_140992.1, read as the reverse complement.
ACAGCACTAACAAACCTCCCTGTGAGAATATTGGTCCTGGCTCTGTTGAGGTGTAACCCGTCCGGCTTGTACAGGTCCCACCTTCCCCAGAAATGGTCCCAATGCCTCAGGAATCTAAAGCCCTTCCTCCTGCACCATCTCTCCAGCCACACATTCATCTGTTCTATCCTCCTATTCCTGTACTCACTAGCACGTGGCACTGGGAGTAATCCAGAGATTACTACCTTTGAGGTCCTGCTTTTTAATCTCTCTCCTAGCTCCCTAAACTCTGCCTGCAGGACCTCATCCCTCGTTCTGCCTATGTTGTTGGTACCGATATGGACAACGACCTCTGGCTGGTCACCCACCCCCCTCAGAGTGTCCTGCAGCTGCTCAGTGACACCCTTGAACCTGGCATCAGGGAGGCAACATACCATCCTGGAGTCCCGTCTATGGCCGCAGAAACGCCTATCTGCTCCCCTAACTATTGAATCCCCTACCACTGTTGCTCTTCCACTCTTTTTCCTCCCCCGCCCCGTGCAACTGAGCCACCCGTGGTGCCGTGGACTTGACTCTGGCTGCACTCCCCAGAGGAACCATCGGCTTCACCAGTACTCAGAACAGAATTCTGGTTGGAGAGCGCGATGCTCTCCTGCACTACCTGCCTGGTCCTCCTCTTCTGTCTGGCAGTCACCCATTCCCTCTCTGCCTGCATACTCTTAAGCTGCGGGGTGACCACCTCTAGAAATGTGCTATCCACATAACTCTCAGCCTCGCAGATGCACTGCAGTGACTCCAGCTGCCGCTCAATCTCTGAAACCCAGAGCTCGAGTTGCTGTAGCTGGCGACACTTCCCGCACATGTGGCCATCTAGGCTACGCGAAGCATCCAGGACTTCCCACATGGCACAGGATGTGCACTCCACGGGACTGAGCTGCCCTGCCATGCCTCGATTTAATAGACTGAGAACTAACCCAACAGAAATAAAGTTAAAACTTAACAAAAAACACTCCCCAGCTACTCACCAATCAGCTCTTTCCTTCTATTTAATAGGCTATTAACTAACTTAGCAGTAATAAACTTATAAACTTAAAAAAAATACACTAGCTATTCACCAATCAGCTCCTTCCCTTGTGCTGATGTCACTTTGTTTTACTCTGACATCACTTTTTCAAAAACTGCCTCTGTTGAGTTGCTGCCACTCCTTTTAACTGCTCCGCTCTTGCTGTGCTCCCTCCAGGTCCGCTCCTTCCAGTTTCAGGCTCCTGCTGCTCGGGACTTCTCCTTTTAACTGCTCCGCTCTCGCTGTGCTCCCTCCAGGTCCGCTCCTTCCAGTCTCAGGCTCCTGCTGCTCGGGACTTCTCCTTTTAACTGCTCCGCTCTTGCTGTGCTCCCTCCAGGTCCGCTCCTTCCAGTTTCAGGCTCCTGCTGCTCATGACTTCTCCTTTTAACTGCTCCGCTCTTGCTGTGCTCCCTCCAGGTCCGCTCCTTCCAGTTTCAGGCTCCTGCTGCTCGGGACTTCTCCTTTTAACTGCTCTGCTCTTGCTGTGATCCCTCCAGGACCGCTCCTTCCGGTCTCATCTTGGACATACGAAAGATAACGGGCCAAAATTTGCGGTCGGAGGCGTACCTCTGGGTTGTGGGCCTGCCGGCGTATGCCTAAGTAAAGGCTCATGGATCCCAGGGACGCAGGCAGTTCAGAAGCATCCCTGGGATCACGTGGGCCAGGTCAACCAGGGGGATTCCTCACTAGTTTATGGGGACTCCATTTACGAACGTATCTCCATAAGCTTATGAGAAATCCCTAAATAAATAAATAATTAACACAACTGAAATAAAAATAACGTTCCCATGTTCAAAATTAATTCAAAATCCCTTTAATTAAGCACTTAAAATAAAAATGTAATTGTTTTGAAAAATAATTTTAAACATTTTAATCCGGGCCAAAATTTACATAAACTAATTTTAATTGTTTTTGTATGCTTTAATCATTTTTAAAATTTTAATTTAACATTTATTTTTACCCTTACACTGGTAAAAGCAGGCCCTAAACCTGCTTTTACCAGGCTTAAGGGTTTCGTGGGCATTTGCTGGGCAGTAGTTGGGTAAATAGCCCCACTCTGCACCAGCGAAAGTGTTTTGGGGGCGCGTGCGGATGATCGTCAAGGCGAACCTTGACAGATCGCAAGTACCAGGATTTCGCACTTGCGCAGAGCATGCGGACACCAGGAACTTGCAGGGCCATTCTGAGGGCTTACAATGGCGTACGCACATGGTCACACAAAATCTGGGCCAATGTGAATTTACTTTGGATTAAAAATGCATTGGAAATATATTGTTGCAAACAGCATTGGATAGCCTATTCAAGTGTGGCAAAAGAATATTTGCAATCTTACAAGATGATATTAGAAAGCAGATTGAAAAGGCTATTATGAACAGTGCTCGCACACTACTATTTTATAAAATAATAATTAAGAGAAATATTTTGGATGGTTACCATACAATTTTGACTCAATAGGTGCCCTTTCCCTTGTCAAGACTGTTTTAATCTTTAGCAATTATGCGCTCAGGCCACACGGTGCTGTGGCAGAGTCAGTGGGGTGGGGGGGATGGTGGGGTGGGTGGGAGTGGGGTGGTCAGGATCCCTCCCGCAATTATCTTGAGCTCGGCCAATGCTGATTTGGAGGATCGCCTCCATTTCACTCCCAGGAACTTCTGTCACCCATTTTTGGCCTTCATGTCCGACCAGCAAGTCTGTGCGGTTCCCGGCTCGGCCTTCCGAGTTGGTAAGTCAGCATGCCCCAGTTCCTGGCTCAGTCTGCTTCCTGGATTTTGTTGACATCTTCATTGCCCTAACAGCCTTTGTATATATTCAGAAAGTTTTGCATTTCTACAACGCCTTTCATGACCTCAGGACATCCCAAAGCGTTTCACAGCCAATTAAGTATTTTGAAGTGTAGTCACTGTTGTAATGTAGGAAACATGGCAGCCAATTTGCACACAGCAAGCTCCCACAAACAGCACTGAGATAATGACCAGATAATCTGATTTTAGGTTGAGGGATAAATATTTGCCAGGACACTGGGGAGAACTCCCCTGCTCTTCTTCAAAATAGTGCCATGGGATTTTATTACGTCCGCCTGAGAGGGCAGATGGGGGCCCGGGTTAACGTCTCATCTGAAACACGGCATCTCTGACAGTGCAGCACTCCCTTAGTAGTGCACTGGAGTGTCAGCCTAGATGATGTGTTGAAGTCTCTGGAGTGGGACCTGCACCCACAACCTTCTGACTCGGGCGAGAGTGCGGTCCACTGAGCCACGGCTGACACATACATCAGCTTTTAGCTCTGCCACTTTTTGTTTGAAGTTGTTGATTTATTCATGAAAATCCTATGTACGTCATGAACTGTAGCAAATTTATTGACATTGTGTGCTGTCATGATCCAATCTTCCTCATGCCTTTCAGTGGCTAGGAGAACCGATTTTATTTTTGCCTGTAAAGGCATCTTGATATTTGATGGATTTCTTGATATGAATAAATAATTCATCTTCTGAAAGTCATGGTGATCTTTGCTTTGTTGTTCTTTTTCGTCTCTTTGCCACAACTATGACACGTCATCACATTCATCAACATAGCTGCAGTGCCTTGTTTCTGCTTGTTGAGGCTGGAAACTCAAATTATTTTAACTTATATCTGAGTGGGTGTCTTATTTTTCCACCGGGCAGTACACTTCCCCAATAAATGGCCTTTTTCCGATGTCAGATGAGCATTTCCTACTGTATCAGTGTGGTATTTCCTATGACCCTCGCCAATGATCCTTCAAGCCTCACTGAGTTTCTCTCTGTGCTGTCAAGATCCAATCTTTCTTGTACCTTTCAGTGGTTATGAGAACAAAATTATTTTTGTTGTTGCTAATAAATACTAAAAGGTGTTGAAGAGTGGTTCTGAGCAACCTGCCTCTGATTCAGTCTTTCCTTTGAGACCATCTCCATGTGGCAGCAGAGCTGGATTGAGAATTTGCTGTATGTACCATGGTATACTACTCTACTCATGATATATAGTGCTGATATATAAATGGGCGATGTCTCCTCGCCAGTGGAAATATCTCCCCTATCTTGCTGCTGCCCATGATATATCCTCAATTTTGATCTGGCTAAAAAAACTTATTTAGAAAACATCAACCCCTACAGGTTATAGGCATGTTCATATCAGCAAGTTTCACTTATTTGTAAACTGTATTCAATCTTTGGAGAATGATGATCATCCTTGTAATTAAAAGGGTTTCATAAATAGCACAAATCCTCTTGTTGTATTCTTTAAATTTCATCGGCGACTTTCTGAAGTCAATCAACTATCCTGCTGTGTTTAAGAATAAGGCGTCATGGTCATCTAGCTTCACTTAGTTATTATTCATTCTATATCTAAACTTCCCAATTAAATTAGACACAGAACTAATTTAGGCTTTGTGATTTAATGACTTATGTGAGAGAAGGGATACATATGAACATAAGAAATAGGAGCAGCAGTAGGCCATTTGGCCCTTTGAGCCTGCTCCGCCATTCAATAAGATCATGACTGATCTTCTACCTCATCTCCACTTTCCTGAAATATCCAAATATCCCTTGATTCCCTTAATAATCAGAAATCTATTGATCTCTGTCTTGAATATACTCAACGACTGAGCCTCCATAGCCCTCTGGGATAGAGAATTCCAAAGATTCACCACCCACTGAGTGAAGAAATTTCTTCTCATCTCAGTCCTAAATGGCCGACCCCTTATTCTGAGACTGTGACCCCTGGTTCTAGACTCCCCAGCCAGGGGAAACATCCTCCCTGCCTCTATCCTGTCAAGCCCTGTAAGAATTTTGAATGTTTGAAATGATCACATGATTATTATTGGCCAATAAGCTGCATCAGAAGTAATACTCAGCAATTTATGTTAATTTAATAATGTGTATTTATACTGCACCAAATTAACCAAGAATACTAACTAGATAGATTTCTTTCAGAAAATAACATTTTGGGATACAGTATATGAGGTTGAGGCATGACATGTGGTAAGTGTAGCAGGCTTGGGAGGAACAGGTGAGATTGGACCTTGAGTCCCCAAAGCTGTCCACCACTGGGGTTTCCTCCTGTCATTTCTGGGTCTGTTGTAGACTAATTGATAGATTGATTGCTATGATTAGTCAACAACTCCATTTTCATTGTATCATGCGACAACCAGGATGGTGGAAGGGGACTGTGGCCTTTTTTCAGCTAGCAATTCCTATGTTCTGATGAATCACTTCTGAGTTCTGAAAGCCAATTTGCACGGGATCTGCCATCACCTGTTCAAGCTTTATGGTTTTCAAATCGCTCTAAAACCTGTTGATATCAATACACATACATGATGACATCATGATGCTCAGAGCTCACACGCGTACAACAATCTGCAACATTTGCCAGCAATTAAAAAACTTTCATTCATTATCCCCAGGATGAACAATGCTTTTAAATCAATAAAATTTCACTTTCTGGTGAAGTTGCTGGCAGAACCCTCCCCAGGTCTAGGCTCTTGTTATCTACTAGAGACTGGGTGCAAGTCATCATTGATGTATCTGCATGTTCCTGGGGGGTTCACTTCAGCAGGTCCAGTGCAATCCACTCTGAGATCATGACGGCCAGTCTCCGTTTATACCACTTCATTGTTACAGGGAAACAGACGAAGTTGGTAGCCCTGAAATTCTGGAGGAGTTCTCCTGGTCTTCCACCGTAACTTCAGCAGGACACTGGCGGAAACCCCAGAGAAATGGCTCAAATGCTTTTAACGCTGTCTCTCTGAGGTGTCCACTGGTCTTCCACTGAGGTTGTGATGGGAGATCAGTGATAGCTCTGCAGAATTTTAGGGCCACTGTGTAAATGCACTCTACAGGTAGATGAGAATACCTGGTGTGTCTGAGTGAGTATCTCTGCATCCTTTATCAGTGAATATTGTGTTGTAGGTGGGGCTGCACTTGGTGTTTATTACAGGCTGGGTATGAATAATCAGAAGATCATGAGATAATTATAGATGAGGAAGGTCATTCAGCCTATCTTATTTCACCCATCCAGAGAGCTCCTAATGTTCTCCCCATTGCAGCATCCAATTCCTTCTTAAACGATTCCAATTTTTTTGCCTCTCTGACTATCTGGAAGTTTCTGCCACATATTGATCACTCTTTGTATGAAGGAGAATTTCCTGATATCGGTCCTACAATTACCTTTTACTAGTTTGAACCTGTGTCCCCCAGTTCTACTCCCATGGTTTATTTTAAAATAATATACCCTTAACAATCTTATACACTGCTATAAGATCACCTCATTTCCAGACTGAAGAAAGTCCAAGCATTTCCCATTTTTCCTATTAACTCTGTCTCTGATGATAGGTTCCAGTAATTTCCCTACAATTGATGTTAATATACAGCTCTGTAGTTACCTGGTTTCTCTCTCCCTTCCTTCTTAAACAATGGAGTGCCATTTGCAATTTTCTAATCCAAAGGCAAAATTCCTAAATCTAGGGAGCTTTGAAAATTTTTGACTAATGCAATTTCTTTACCTATTTTTTTTACTTCCCTGGGGTGGAGACCATCAGGTCTTGGAATTTTGTCTACCTTAAGTCCCATTATTTTCTCCATTACCATTTAAAAAAACTTATATTACATCCATAAAATTCTTCCCCTCTGAATCCCTGCTGACTTCTGTTAACTTACTGCAACTGCCAACTTAGTGTCATCTGCAAACTTGGATGTACAACTCTCTATCCTTTCATCCAAGTCATTAATATATATGGTGAAAAGGTAAGGCCCCAGTAGAGATCCCTGGGGAACAGTGAGTGTCACATCCCTCCTATCAGAGAACAAACCCTTTAACTAGGTTACTGCTGTATGGATGACCCTCAGGCTTACTCCAGATAATCGATGACATTACTTTACATGGACTGGAAGTGATGGGTTTGTATTTGCCTGCGTCTATTTTGTCACTTGTTTCTGAGTATAGGCAACATATGAACTTGTTTCTAATCTACTGATACCTCCCCAGTGTCCATTAACTCCCGCAGAATGAGTGCCAGTCACTGGTGTATCTGGATCGTATGGCAGTGGATGTTTTGCTGTAAGTGGGGATGCTGGGTGTCTATTGGAGACTGGGTGTGAGCATCACTGATGTCTGGCAGTGATGCTGTAGGGGTGGGTGTCTCCTTGCATGTTTCTCTGTGTCCCGGGTCACTGACGCAGGGCTGTCACTCGGCTGAGTGAGTGACCAGAGTCTGGGAACCTCTCGCTCGCTCCCCGACAGCGCTGAACAGAGCGGCCCCGAGTCCCCGGGGACCTGCGAACCCACCCGAGCCGTGCGGGACAGCCGCCCTCCTTCCCTCCCCAGGCAGGTGGGCCGGGGCCGGGATCCCGAACCGGGACAAGTCGGACCGAAGTGGGCAGAATTTCCCGCGGGACTGAGGTATTTATTTGCATGAGAGTTAGGGTCGGTGCGCGGGTCTCGGTATCAATGGGTTAACCGGGGGGCTGCTCATTGCTGCCGTCTCGGTAGTTTTATTGGACAGTCGGTTGAAGTTCATCGGCGGGCAGATTTCAGTATTTCAGAACTTTGTACAAAGGTTAGCCTCGGGTTTGAAGTGTTTCGGTCTCTGGGTGTCTGCTTGGTCCTAAAGCTCATTGGTTTGAATCCGTTTTCTAATAATTAATTGAATTTAAGAAGTTCGAGGCGGTGGATATATAAGTGTGTGTGTTTAGAAGTTCATCATACGTAAACTTGAGGTGATCCAAAACTTGGCTGCTCCTGTCCTAACTCGCACCAAGTCCCGTTTGCCCATCACCTCTGCGCTGGCTGAGCACCTCAATTTCAAAATTCTCATCCTTTTAAAAAAAAAAAAAATCCCTCCATGGCCTCGCCCCTCCCTATCTCTGTAATCGCCTTCAGCCCCCCCTCCCCCATATCTGCGCTCCTCTAATTCTGCCCTCTTAAGCCTCCCTGATTATAGTCGTTCAACCATTGGTGGCCGTGCCTTCTGTTGCCTGGGCCCAAAGCTCTGGAATTCCCTGCCTAAACCTCTCCACCTCTCTTTCCTCCTTTTAAGATGCTCCTTAACACCTACCTCTTTGACCAAGCTTTTGGTCACCTGCCCTAATTTCTCCTTGTGTGGCTTGGTGTCAAATTTTTTGTCTTATAATACACCTGTGAAGTGCCTTGGGATGTTTTACTAGATTAAAGGTGCTATATAAATACAAGTTGTTGTTATTTGTAAGTGTATTGCCTCAGGTATGAGTGCAGTATAGCTCCAGTCTAAGTGACCCGTTCAGTAAGAGTCTGGGGCTGACCAGGGTTTGTCTCCACAGTCTGGGGCTGTCGGGCAATGTCCACTGGGGGTAAAGTGCATGTGTGTGAGTGTTGGGTGAGAACAGGATTGCAGTCAGCTGTCATGGTTTCGCACTCCTTCCCCCATAATAAAATAGCTTTCATGACAATTTCCCACTTGGGCAAAGAACAGGAGACAGCTGACCCCTGTGCAACCATAGCCCAGCAAGGAATCAACACCTTAAAGCGAGGGTGGAAGAAAGGGGAAAAAGTGGCAGTGTTAACAATTAGTTTTGAAACATTTGTTATTATGAGCACCTTGTATTGCTATATTCACTGTGTTTTAAAACTTTTCTGGAATTATTTTAGACTTCTGAAAGTTTTCTTTGTTGTGGAATTACCTTTACGCACCAGTACAATTTGCCCTGCCGTCAGATAGTTGTGATGAGTTTACCTCCGTTTACAGCACACGGCTTCAGGAGCTGACACTGAATGCACACACGCTGCATTACAGTAACAGATGAAGGTGAATTGTACATGCACAAGCAATGATAGAAATACGGACACACTCCCTGCAGTACCACATAGGACGGAACTGTTCCTTTTTACCTGATGTGTACACACGCACGAGTTGACATTAAGTTACGCATGGGCTGTCATTGTAGTAGAAGCATGTATGCCAGGATTAAAATTGGGAGAGCAGAAATGGGTCCGGTGGGCAAATATGAGACCCTTGAACCCTTGATTTTGTTTCCAAATCTTTGGGGATGTAAAGAAAAGTTGGAGTTCAGAAGTGAGCAACAACGGAGTTGAGATGCCTTCTGTGACTGGTGGGCACTGCAAGGAATAGTGTCTAATAGACAGACAACAGTGTTATGATTTCGATTTATAAGTTTCCTTTTGTTTTGTTGAAAAGTACACTTTATGTTTAAGTTCCTTTATTAGTTGTGCCTCTTTTTAAAAAATGAGGAATGTGTAAATTTTGTCTTTTTTCTGTTGATGACACTGGGGCAACCTAGTGTAATCCTTATGGATCATTTTAAAATGGCATGGAGATGAAGAGGAGAGAATGGAGGAATATCAGAATATTTGGGGGGAAGAATGTGGTCCAGCGAATTCGCAATGCCGAGTACAGGCTGAGGAGGCTGTGGTTGGAAGATTGACAGTTTGGAGAGAGATGCTGACAGATCCAAAACAGAGATGTCAATGAGCATGGAGTAGGATTCCTTTAGAGCCTGATAACAAATGCTGAAGTGAGGAATGCATAACAAATACTAAAGTGAGGAATGCAGCCGGAGAGGAAGGAGTAAGGGGTGGCTGCGGTAAACAAGCCAACAACAGGAAACGGGACCAATCAGCAAAAGAGACAGAGTGAATGAGGCAGTGAGGGTCAGGCAGAGTGAAAGTGTAAATAGCAAGCGATAGTTCTCAAAAGAAAAGAGACAGAAGACACAGCTGGAAAGGAGAGAAATCAGAAAAGCAAAGAACTTAAATAAACATGACCTGAAATAGAGTGATGAAGCTCATGGAAAGAATTCAAACAGAGAGCACAGAGAATGGAAACAAAGTAAATAAGAAATTGGAACAAATCGAGCAGAGAGCACAGAGAAGGGAAGCAAAGTGAATAGGAAAGAGGGATTTGGGTGGGTGGTGGGTACAGGCTCACAGAATATTAAAGGCAGCACCTCGGCTTGATAAGGCCGTAAAAAGCTAATCGAATTCTAGGTTTTATCTCCAGGTACAGAATATAAAAGCCAAGAGGTAACGATGAACCTATATTAAAACCTTAGTACGAACTCAGTTAGAGTACTAAGTAGTTTTGGTCTCCAGGTGCCAGGTAGGATATTGAGGCGTTAGAGAGAGTATAATGCAAATGCAGTAGGACGCTGCTTGGTTTGAGGAAATACAAATATGAAGATAGACATGAACAATTGGGTCCTTTTTCACTAGAATAACACAGATTACATGACGCTATGATAGAAGTGTTTAAAATTCTGAAACATGGGACATAGTAGATAGAAGACTGTTTCCAGTAATTGAGGGGCCAAAATGAGAGGCCATTGATACAAGATTAAATGTAAGCGATTTAGGGCTGGAGAAGCTTCTTCACACAAAGGGTTGTGAGGCTGTGGAATTCACTCCCAGGGTTAGCGGTTGAGGCAGAAACTATGTCAACATTGAAGATTAGGTGGGTGAAGTGTAAGGGGGAGAAGAGAAAAAGGAACTCGGTGAGTAAATATAATTAGAATTATTTGCTCGTGTGGTGGGTAAACACCAACACGGACTGGTGGGCTGAATGGCCTATTTGAATGTTGTAATTTCTATGTACCCCTGTATGTAGTTACAGGCTGGTATATAATCAGGGGTTCAGATTTTTTTGAAAGCTGTGAAACCTAGGTGTAAGGTCAAGACCCTGAATGCAGGACACCACCAAGGGTGAGAAGAGTAGGAGAGATTTATTTGGTCAATCAAGGAGTAGTAGTAGCTTGGTGATGCCAAGCTTGGGTTTTAAAAGCAGGTTTATATATAGGACAATGGATAACTGGGAGTGAGTTACAGACTACCATCTAATCAATATGTTAAGATGGTTTACACCTAGAACAATGGATGCCCAAGAGTGAGTTTTAGGTTGGAATCTGATCAAGGGGTTCAGGTGAGATGTTTAGTCGTAATGCAAAACTCCAATATTTATAATTTTCATTTAAATTCTGATCTTGGACTATTGCTTTGAGCAACCTCCCTAATATCTGCTGTTGAAGAATATAATCAGTATGAGTTGTGCATGAGGATTGGGTTTTGTTTTCTGTTGGTCTTTGCACCAGTTCCAACTGTCACCATGCTCTGTGCCCACGACACGATGGTGTTCACGGAGGGGTATTGTGACACTAATGTGAGTATTGACAAACTTTACTGCACAGGATAAGCTTAGAGTTAAAACATTATCACCTATTCTTTGTTGTGGTTGGGAGTCCCTATCTTTAAGCAATTTGTCCCCCTTTCTTGACTCTCCCTGCTGCAAGCACCATGTGCAGCTGAGAGGGGGCGTGCTGATCACCAGCTCCCAGCCCTTTGCTGAAGCTGCTTAGATTAGGTTTGGCAGCTAAGAGGATCATGAGAGCAGCTCAGGAACAAGTTCCCCTCCCTGCCCGGGGAGGGAGAAGTTCATTCGGGCCGTTCCTCACAACAGTGTGGGTGAGATTGAGATGAGTATATCCATAATCCTACTCCTCCCTGCTGCCAGGCCACTATATTACATCTGCTGCGATTGCTGTAATGGTTATGACTGAACCTGCAGTCTGATTTGAACTAATATTTGTCTGACATTTGTTTGGGAGGGGCAATATGTTTAGACGTTGTCTGGTCTTTCGGCTGTGGGATCAAGGGTTCAAATGCAGTCCAGGCAGTGGGATGAATAAAATAACGTGTTTGTTTATAAAGTGCCTTACCATGCTGAAGCATCTCAAAGTGCTTCCCACAATGATTTACTTTTGGAGTAGAGTGACTGTTGTGTAGGATTGTCTTCTCACTCTGCCAGCTGTAAGGATGCTGCCTAAAATGAGTGTAAATGGTCTTAAACTGGTTCCTATTGGGCACAAACCCATAATACAAAAGCTACCTGTAATCCATCATGAATTGGCACTAAACTTCCACGACAGGAATTACCTCAGGAGGGAGGGAGGGGGGGGGGGGGTTCTTCTGATCGGCCACCGTAACTTTGACAGAAACTCTGTGTATCCGGGGCTTCTGCTGAAGTTAAGCCGTAGACCCACAAGGAAACTCCAGCATTAGCCTCACTCAGGGAGACCATTAGGATGACTTGTGTGGGAATGTTGGATGAGGGGGTTCCGCTAAGTAATGCTCTTGGCCAGTGCAGAGGGAGCTTTACTTTGTAGCCAACTCATTCTATGATTGCAGTGGGAGTATTTGATGGACCAAAATAGAGAAAGCTCTACTCTGTATCTGTGCTGCACCTGACATAGGAGTGGTTGGTAGGGAAATATTATTTAGCAGGGGCTTTACCTTATATCTAACCCTTGCACCTGACCCTGAAGTGCAGTATGGCGGGAGCTTCACTCTATGTGCTGTAGTGCCAAGTTTGACTCGCCCTTTCCCTTTCTGTTAGAAAATCCCTGGCTCATCTCAACCTGCCCGGTTGAGATCATGGGGGCATAACCTTAAAATTAGAGCTAGGCCGTTCAGGGGTGATGTCAGGGAGCACTTGTTCACAAAAAGGGTAGTGGAAATCTGGAACACTCTCCCCCAAAAAGTTGTTGAGACTAGGTCAATTGAAAATTTAATAACTGAGATTGATAGATTTTTGTTAGGCAAGGGTAGTAAGGGCTATGGAACCAAGGCTGGTAAATTAAGTTACGATACAGATCAGCCATGATCTAATTGAATGGTGGAACAGGCCCGAGGAGCTGAATGACCTACTCCTGTTCCTATGAGTAACCCTCTGTGTGGAGGATCCTGGGTGTGAACATACATCTACCACTCCATGGTGCAGTCTACAGTTCTTGGGAATTGCATAGAATTTACAGCATAGAAAAAGGCCATTCGGCCCAACTGATCTATGCCAGTATTTATGCTCCACACGAGCCTCCTCCCACCTCACCTCATTTCAACCCATTAATATATCCTTCTATTCCTTTCTCCCTCATATACTTATACAGCTTCCCCTTAAATGCATCTATACTATTCGCCTCAACTGCTCCCTGTGGTAGTGAGTTCCACTCTCTGGGTAAAGAAGTTTCTCCTGAACTCCTTATTGGATTTATTAGTGACTATTTTGCATTTATGTCCCCTAGTTTTGGTCTCCCCCACAAGCCTACCCTATCAAACCCCTTCATAATTTTAAAGACCTTTATTAGGTCACCTCTCAGCCTTCTCTTTTCTAGAGAAAAGAGCCCCAGCCTGTTCAGTCTTTGCACATTGGAAGAAATGAGACACAAAAGGCATCATCTAGACACAAAAGGCATCAAGGGGTATGGCGAGAGAGCGGGAATATGGTATTGAGATAGAGGATCAGTCATGATCATATTGAATGGCTCAAAGAGCCTGCTCCTGCTCCTATTTTTCTATGTTTCTAAATTACATTACCCTGTATTTCTCACAGATGTTATCTCAAAGAAAACCTTCCGCTAAAAGGGGTTGGTTGACACTATTGGATTGTGCGAATTACACTTACTGGGCTGGAGGGAGGGATCGAAAGAATTCAAGCCATGACACTGCAGGTGTGTTTCGATCAGCTGCTTGAAGAAGCACCCACTTCACTTGATTACAGCACAGGAAAGTAACCAGAGGTTACTTATAAATGCAGAGAAAATTAAGTGAAAAATTATGCTACGAATCATGCAATGTGTTTCATGGAATCATAGAATCTTACAGCACAGGAGGAGGTCATTTGGCCCATCATGCCTGTGCCAGGGCTATCCAATTAGTCCCACTCTTTCTTCATAGCCCTACTAGCGCTAAAAGGTCAGAGAACTGTTAAAGGGCAGTCCTGATGGTTGCTGTATAGAGTAGAGAGTTGTTTATCCAACAGGATAAGGATTACTTGTTGTGTAACTGCAGAGTTATTACTTATTCAGGAGGGCAAGAATTACTCGATAAACTATATGGGGTTTCTGTTTATTTTGCGGGGTAAGGGTTATGTACTGTGTAACTGTATGAAGTTACTGTTTATTCATCAGGGGTAAGAGTTAGCCACTAATTGTAGAGTTGTTTGTTCAGTCAGATGAAGATTGTTCACTGAATTGTTGAGCAGGTTACTCTCTAATTATACAGAGTTTATTAAACAGAGGATGGGTTGTGTGATGAAATATGCCATTCATCAGGCACTCTGTATTCTCTGTGTTTGATTGTGCCTGTGACTGTGACAAGCAGGGGAGTTTAGTTTCAGTTTCATTTCCTTACCTGTATTGTATTGTGTGTAGGGCTCCGCCCATACCTGGCCCCTACTTAAGCAGGCCCCAGCGTGTCTCACAGGCAGTACAGCAGATCTCTGGATGAGAGACACTTCTCCACTGTGTATTACTTTCTGAGTTAATAAAAGCCTTGCTTTTCTCCGTTAACGTTGAGCCTCGGATTCATTGAGGCACATCAATTTTATTAACTCAATTTTCAACGCAATGGATCAACTCTTGAAACCCGAACGTTTGGATTTGGACCCGCATGCTTCGGACGCATCGGCATGATTCGGACACTGGTTTAAGTGTATGGAATTCTTCCTGGACAATTCCGCAGCCATCACAGACGCTACGGACGCTGAAAGTATGAAACTCGGAATCCTGCGGAATTGGGTAAGCCACCGGGTTTACCCCCTCATCCAAGACGCCGACACGTACCCGGCCGCCTGCGACATCCTAAAGGCGCATTACCAGCAGCCTACGAATGAGGTGTACGCTAGGCATCTGCTCGCTACTCGCACACAGCGACCTGGGGAATCGCTGGATGAGTTCCTAGTCACCCTGAAAACGCTTGGCAAAGACTACAAGTGCCAAGATGTAAAAGCCGCAGTGTACACTGACAAGCTTGTTCGTGATGCCTTTATCACAGGCCTCAGCTCCACTTACATCCAGCAGAGACTACTGGAAAAAACGGGATTGGACCTGAAACAGGCTGTGGACACAGCGCGATCCCTAGATGTGGCCCAGAGAAACTCGGACGCCTACTCTTCAGCCCGCGCCGCCCACGCCGCCACGTGTGCACCAAGGGCGCTGCCATCTTGGAAGGCACCTTCCCCGCCCGGCAGCCCGACGCCGTCGGGGCCCCGCTCTCCCCCCAGAAGCCCTACGACAGCCGCGACGCGTCGGGGCCCCAACTGCTACTTCTGCGGGCAGCCGAAGCACACCAGAAACCTGTGCCCGACGAAAGGCACCACCTGCTTTAAGTGCGGTAAGAAGGGGCACTTCGGGAAGGTGTGCAGAGGGAACCCCGCTGGAAAACCCGCCACCGCCGCGTGTGCGCCGTGGGAGTGGCCATCTTGGACGCCATCTTGCCTGACCTCATGGGGTCCGCCATCTTGTGAGCAGACAGCGTGGACGCCATCTTGTCTCGATCAGGGCCCTACAGTGGCATCGGTCACAGTGGACCAGACCAGACCGCACCCACTATCCAAATCAATGGTGGACATCGAGGTAAACGGGTGCGGGGTTAAATGTTTAATTGACAGTGGAAGCACGGAGAGTTTTATCCACCCTGGACTAGCACAACAACTCTCTCTAACAGTGGTCCCTGCTCGGGGCACCATCTCTATGGCTGATAAAATCCAGACATCGACCATTATGGGTTACTGCGCGGTACAATTGTCCTTTAACGGAACTGTATACGATAATTTTAAATTACTAATCATGAAGAGTCTATGTGTGAGCGTGATCTTGGGCCTGGATTTCCAGTGCCACCACCAAAGCATCACGCTCAATTACGGTGGGTCCCAGCCGCCCCTCACAGTGTGTGGTCTGGCTACCCTGAAGGTAAAGCCGCCTTCGCTATTCGCGAACCTTACTCCCAACTGCCGGCCAATAGCGACCAAAAGCAGGAGGTACAGCTGGGAGGACAGGCGGTTTATCGCGACCGAGGTGGACAGGCTGCTGAGGGAGCGCGTTATTGAACGCAGCAACAGCCCGTGGCGCGCCCAAGTGGTGGTGGTGAGGGGTAGCGAGAAGAAACGGATGGTGATCGACTATAGCCAAACGATCAACATGTACACCCAACTAGACGCCTACCCGCTACCCCGCATATCAGAAATGGTGAACCAAATTGCCCAATACCGGGTGTTCTCCACCATCGACCTCAAGTCAGCGTACCACCAGCTCCCTATCAGACCAGAGGACCGCCCGTACACCGCCTTCGAGGCGAACGGACGCCTCTACCAATTCCTCAGAGTCCCCTTTGGGGTGACGAATGGGGTCTCGGTCTTCCAGAGGGAGATGGACCGCATGGTCGATGACCACCACTTGCAGGCAACTTTCCCCTACCTCGACAACGTCACCATCTGCGGTCACAACCAGCAGGATCATGACTCGAACCTCGAGAGGTTCCTGAAAACCGCACAAAAACTCAACCTCACTTACAACGAGGACAAGTGCGTTTTCAACACCACGCGCCTCTGCATACTAGGCAGCGTGGTGGAGAATGGGGAAATCGGACCAGACCCCGACCGATTGCGCCCCCTACGGGAGCTGCCCCTGCCCAACACTCCCAAAGCCCTGAAAAGGTACCTGGGGTTATTTTCTTATTATGCCCAATGGGTCCCCAACTACTCCGACAAAGCCCGCCCCCTCTTGAAAGCATCCTCTTTTCCGCTCTCTGCTGAGGCCCACGCCGCCTTCAAAAGCATTAAGCGGGATATTGAGCGGGCCACGCTACAGGCAGTGGACGAGAACACTCCCTTTCAAGTGGAAAGTGATGCGTCTGACTTTGCCTTGGCGGCCACCCTCAACCAGGCGGGGCGGCCCGTAGCTTTCTTCTCGAGGACCCTCCAAGGGCCCGAGATCAGACACTCCTCCGTGGAAAAGGAGGCCCAAGCCATCGTGGAGGCAGTGCGCCACTGGCGGCACTACCTAGCCCGCAAACGCTTCACCCTACTTACCGACCAGCGGTCGGTAGCGTTTATGTTCAATAATAAACAGAAGGGGAAGATTAAAAATGATAAGATTCTTAGGTGGCGGATCGAGCTCTCCACCTTCGAGTATGACATCATTTACCAGCCAGGGGCCCTTAACGAATCCCCCGACGCCCTCTCATGAGGGATGTGTGCCAGCGCCACCGGGGATCGGCTACAGACCCTCCACAACGACCTCTGCCACCCAGGGGTCACACGGCTGTTCCACTTCATAAAGTCCCGCAACTTACCCTACTCGATTGAGGAAGTTCGGTCTCTGACCAGGAACTGCCGCACTTGCGCTGAGTGCAAGCCTCGGTTCTACCGCCCAGATAGAGCCCACTTAATCAAAGCTACACAGTCCTTTGAGCGGCTCAGCTTAGATTTCAAGGGCCCCCTCCCGTCAGTCGACCGCAATGTTTACTTCCTGAACATTGTGGACGAATACTCCCGTTTCCCATTCGCCTTCCCCTGCCCAGACATGACCAGCGCCACGGTCATTAAATGCCTCAACAGCCTGTTCTGCCTGTTCGGTATGCCGAGCTACATCCATACGGATAGGGGGGCGTCCTTCATGAGGGAAGAGCTACGCCAGTACATGCTGTCCAGGGGGATCGCCACGAGCCGTACCACCAGCTACAACCCCCAGGGTAACGGCCAGGTGGAGCGAGAGAACGGGACAGTATGGAAAGCAGTCATTCTAGCTCTAAGGACCAAGGGCCTCCCTATCTCCCGCTGGCAGGAAGTCCTCCCAGATGTGCTCCATTCGATACGGTCGCTATTGTGTACTGCCACTAATGCCACGCCTCATGAACGAATGTTTGTCTTTCCCCGGAAATCCACCTCTGGCGTATCCATGCCGTCATGGCTCTCCACCCCAGGTCCGGTATTTGTACGAAGGCATGTGAGGGGCCACAAGACGGACCCTCTCGTGGAGTCAGTGCACCTACTCCACGCCAACCCCCAATACGCGTATGTCCGGCATGCCGATGGAAGGGAGGACACCGTGTCCATAAAAGACGTCGCCCCAGCCAGTCACGACAACAACAGCAACAACGATCACAGCAATTCTTACCCACCCACTATCCTTTCATCACCCCCGGAAGAACATCGACCAACGGTGCCCCCACCAACTACCCCTTCAACAACCCTGGCGGCGCCCCCGGCAGAGACCCAGGAGGCCACCGGGGACACCCAGCCGACACCCGCGGCACCACAACAGCTACGTCGGTCACAGAGGACTATCAAACCCCCGAACAGACTAAATCTGTAGAAGGGGTGAATGTGATGAAATATGCCATTCATCAGGCACTCTGTATTCTCTGTGTTTGATTGTGCCTGTGACTGTGACAAGCAGGGGAGTTTAGTTTCAGTTTCATTTCCTTACCTGTATTGTATTGTGTGTAGGGCTCCGCCCATACCTGGCCCCTACTTAAGCAGGCCCCAGCGTGTCTCACAGGCAGTACAGCAGATCTCTGGATGAGAGACACTTCTCCACTGTGTATTACTTTCTGAGTTAATAAAAGCCTTGCTTTGCTCCGTTAACGTTGAGTCTCGGATTCATTGAGGCACATCAGGTTGTTCACTAGCTTTTTGACACTATTGACTCAGCAGGGTAAGCGTTACTGTATAACTGCATGGAGTTCTTTATTCAACAGGGAAGCTCTGACTTTAACCCTAACTTTATGGTGTTACTGCTTATTCAGCAGGTAAGGCTTACTTACCGTATGTCTCTGTGGAGTTTCTGTTCATTCAGCAGGGTGTAACAGCTGGGAGAGTTGTGCAGAAGTGTTCTGGAAAAACTTTTTGAATTTGACATTTTCACCAGGAAGTCTGTTCCCTGTTCAAACAGGAGCAGGGAGTCACTACAAAATCAAGGGCATAAACTGACTTGTTGTACTGCCACTCATTGACACCCCCTTCATTTTCAGGTGCCCTATCCAGAAAAGTCCTAGAACCAAGGGATGGGAGGGGGGGGGAGAGGAGGTGGTGGGTGGGTGGTGGGGTGGGGGGGGGGGCAGTGGGACGAGGTGGGATCGTCATAAAAGCCCTCAACAATGGGGGTGGTTTGTTCCACTGCATATATGTGGTATTGCTTTGTGGAGAGAGATTTGTCTGATCTGTTTCTTCAAGTGTGAAAACAAGGTAACGTGGGTATGGGTTAAATCGCTCAATCTACTGCACCTTTCTTTGGCTGCTGTTTGAATGCGCTCAATCTTAATAATGACATTTGTCTTGAAGTTTAGCTCACTTGATTTACTGACAAAAGCCGACTTGTTGGAGTTGCTGGTCAGTGAGACATTCAACCATGGGCGCTGGCACGCCTCACTGGTCCATTGTCTCACGTCCCTACCGCCAGTGTTCTGAAACCGGTCGCTGGGCGGTATGAGAGAGCTGTCTGGATGACTCTCCCTTTGATTTTCTTTTCCTTCCTGTCCTGAGAACACGTGGCTTCCTCTCCGCGCCTCTGCCTGTGGCCCAAGCTAAGATCAACAACTCGGTGTGTGGGGCAATCACATCCTAGGGTACTACATGTCTGGTCAAAGTGTCACTGCTGATGGAGAGGGCAGATTGAAATCACACCAGTGTATAACTGATTTACCTATTTGTTCTTGTGCCGAAGGAAGTCTCAACTGTGTAGAGACTTCGACGTATATATAAAAAAAGAAAGAACTTGCATTGTGGTGATTGAAGGTCAATCATCACAGCCCCAGGACATTGCTGCAGGAGTTCCTCAGGGCAGTGTCCTAGGTCCAACCATCTTCAGCTGCTTCATCAATGACCTTCCCTCCAACATAAGGTCAGAAATGGGGATGTTCGCTGATGACTGCACAGTGTTCAGCGCCATTTGCAACTCCTCAGATAATGAAGTAGTTCATGCCCGCATGCAACAAGACCTGGACAACATTCAGGCTTGGGCTGATAAGTGGCAGGTAACATTCATGCCACAGCAGTGCCAGGCAATGAATATCTCCAACAAGCGAGAGTCTAACCACCACCCCTTGACATTCAATGGCATTACCATCGCTGAATCCCCCACCATCAACATCCTGGGGGTCACCATTGGCCAGAAACTTAACTGGACCAGGCACATAAATACTGTGGCAACAAGAGCAGGTCAGAGGCTAGGTATTCTTCGGCGAGTGTCTCACCTCCTGACTCCCCAAGGCCTTTCCACCATCTACAAGGCACAAGTCAGGAGTGTGATGGAATACTCTCCACTTGCCTGGATGAGTGCAGCTCCAACAACACTCAAGAAGCTCAACACCATCCAGGACAAAGCAGCCCGCTTGATTGGCACCCCATCCACCACTTTAAACATTCACTCCCTCCACCACCGGCATACCGTGGCTGCAGTGTGTACCAACTACAAGATGCACTGCAGCAACTCGCCAAGGCTTCTTCGGCAGCACCTCCCAAACCCGCGACCTCTTCCACCTAGAAGGACAAAGGGCAGCAGACACATGGGAACATCACTACCTCCAAGTTCCCCTCCAAGTCACACACCATCCTGACTTGGAAATATATCGCCGACCCTTCATCGTCGCTGGGTCAAAATCCTGGAACTTCCTCCCTAACAGCACTGTGGGAGTACCTTCACCACACAGACTGCAGCAGTTCAAGAAGGCGGCTCACCACCCCGTTCTCAAGGGCCACTAGGAATGGGCAATAAATGCCGGCCTTGCCAGTGACACACACATCCCAGGAACAAATTTAAAAAAAACACAGTGCTTTTTACGACCTCAGGACGTCCCAAAGCACCTTAGAGCCAATTAAGTACTTTTTGAAGTGTAGTCACGGTTGTACTGTAGGAAATGTGGCAGCCAAATTGCACGCAGCAAGCTCCCACAAACAGCATTGTGATAATGACCAGAAAATCTGTTTTAGATGTTGGTTGAGGGATAAATATTGGCCAGAACATCAGAGAGAACTTCCCTGCTCTTCTTCAAAATGGTGCCGCAGGACCTTTTACATCCACCTGAGAGGGCAATTGGGGCCTCAGTTTAACATCTCATCGGAAAGACGGCACCTCCAACAGAGCAGCACTCTCCAAGTCTTTGAGTCTGCTCTTTGACCATGGGTAACAACCCATGCAGCAAGTGAAACACTGTGGGTAATACTGACCCATGAAAATGGATCATTTCCATTTAGTTCCAAGCAGTAGGCTTTAAGCACTCTACTTCTGAGTCCCTCTCTGGAAGAGCGCCCTCATTTCAGCTGGTCCCGCCAGGCAGCAGGCACTCGACTCGGCCAACCCCAATGCCCTCATATCCCATCAGGCATTACATCCTTAGCTTCCTATTTGGCCACTGCATTTCTCCAACTGAAACCTCTTGCCTCATTTGGTGCTGCATTCCCCACCAGTGTTGTGTTGCCCTGTCTGGAATTGTGAGCGGTTAAATTTACATCCTACCACTGTGTAGCCTGGCACACTGGAAACCCAAAAGTGTTGCATTGGCGTGTGGTCAGCTCCATTTCAGAGATTTTGGCATCTTAACGCAGGAAGTTAGATAGTATTGACATAAATCAAGGCCTTGGACATTATTCCCATCTTCTATGTAGGCCAGAGGTGGATTTGAGGTTAAGGCATGCAATTTTAACACTTTTAATATAGAAAACCAAGCTGCGGGGAGTCACGTGGTCACAGAGCTTTGAACGGTACATGCATAAAATGACTAAAAGCACAAGCTTGTTTTCCATGACCACTTTCAGGCCAGTGAAAGTTAGTTGTTGCTATAGCGACGGTTCACACACCATTCAGTTCGTCAGCAGCACATTGAGGTAATTGCTCAGGTGCAAAAATGCTCTTTAATTTGATCCCAAATAATCTTGGTGACATGGAAAGCTCCTCCACTGCTTTGCCATCTTGCTGTGAATTACTTGCACTCTTCACGGCCTACACTAACTAAATCCTTCCAATTCACTGGAAAGAAAGAGCCTGGAAACTATATTATCCTAGATTTAATTGTTATGGGTCTCCTAGTCATAGTGTTTATGGTATGGTTGATTCCACCACAGACTAATGTGATAAACTGGAATTGCAGCAAACTCGGTATTTGATTACATTGAATTCATTTCCTGAAAGTATTACTTTCCCCTGAAAGAACTGTGGGATAAATATTCCTCTGTTCACTGAGGGTGAAAAATTCACGTCAGACTCAAAGCAATGTTTTCGCTACCAGGGGAATGTATAGCCCTGCACGTATTGAAAGAAAGAAAAAACTTGCATTTATGTAGCGCCTTTCACGACCTCAAGACGTCCCAAAATGCTTTTCATCTAGTGAAGTACTTTTGAAGTGTAGTCACTGTTGTAATGTAGGAAACATGACAGCCAATTTGCGCACAGCAAACTCCCACAAATAGCAATGTGACAATGACCAGATAATTTGTTTCTTGGCCTGTGTGGAGTTAGTTGATCAAGCTCAGTTGCAGGAGAAACTCAGACAATTCAGTAGTTAGATGCGCTCTCACCTGAGTCTGAAGGTTGTGGGTTCAAGCTTCAGGCCTTGAGGACGTATTCTAGGCTGACACTTTAGTGCAGTACTGAGGGAGTGCTGCACTGTCGGAGGTGCCATCTTTTAGATGAGTCGTTAAACCAAGGCCCAGTCTGCCCTCTCATGTGGGCGTAAAAGATCCCATGGCACGATTAGAAGAAAAGCAGGGGAGTTCTCCCTGTGTCCTGGTCAATATTTAACTCCCAACCAATATCACTAAAATAGAACATCTGGCCATTTATTTCATTGCTGATTATGGGACCTTGCTGTGCACAAATTGGCTACCATATTACAGCAGGGACTGCACTTCAAAAGTACTTCTTTGGCTGTGAAAAGTTTGGGATGTCCTGATGTCATGAAAAGTGCTATATAAATGAGAGTTACTTCGTTCTTCGTAAACAACCTATTGTGAAATAGGGTTGAGTCCTTATTTAAATGGAGGAGACTGAATGTCATTGGGGTTCCAGTTTAAAGAATAGTCTATGTAGCAATAATGCTCCCTTTAAATGCAGCAAACTGTAGGTCAATAGCCTTCCCTTTTAAATGGAGCAGGCCGTCTGTCTGTATACTTCCCCTTTAAAGGAAGCAAATGGTGCATCAACGGTTCAGACCCCTGCAAATATTGAGGCCCTCCCGCATGCACCTTGACCTAAAACCTCTGAAGGCAGGGCCAGCGACCCACAAGTAGACTCTGCTCTCACTGCAACAAGTATCTTTTGTTGGTATTGTAACAGAAACATCATTTTGATGTTGGAGTAATGGTGCAAAGACAGAAATCCAGATTGAGCTTGCAGACCCTCTGGGTGATCCTTGCAGGCCCCAGTTTCGGAAACCAGTGCTGCACATCACTTGAGTTTCCCTTTAATTGGAGTAGATGGTATATCAAAGCATGGTTACAGCACAGAAGGAGGCCATTCCTCGATAAATGGAATGGACTGAAAGTTAGTTGAGCTCCCCTTTAAATGGAGCACACTGCAAATCAGGATGATTTCCCCTTTAAGGCATGGACAGTGTATCAGTCAAGCTGCCCTGTCACTGTAACACACGGCAGGTTCCACCTACTGGCTAACTGGGGCAGCCACTCTGGAGTTGGAGCTGTGGAGGAAGGGTTCACCAGCTTCCCCCTTTCTCCTTGAGGAAACGGTAGGATTCTGCGACCCACGCGCAGGTGGGAAGCATGGGCAAGCACCACATATTAAAGGGTCAGTCTTCCAGCGATCGAAATTCTGTGCTGGCTTTCAAAAAAAGCAAGATGCTTTGCTAAAATGATCAGTAAGTGTCCCAGCTGTTGTCTGGTAACGTTGCTCTGTGTGTTGTGGGTGTTGCAGGATTTGACTGGCACAGATTGGAAATGGCTGGACTGCAGGAGATACGAATGACCGAGGAGAAGCCTCTGCTGCGGGAGCAGATGTCAATGGTGAGTCACTGTAGGATTTGATTAAAAACGAATGTCTCAAAGACCCTAAGGTGGGCCGGCTTACTCCGAGTCATCGGTGGCTGCATCCCCTGTTAATAACTGACTTATGATATTGAAATCCTTTCCCCAGTGCTTTCCAGAGCTTGTCTATTTCTTAATTATAATCACTTTGCATCCTAATTAATGCAAGACCTCATCAGTTTGTCCGGTTGTTTTATGAATGCTTGCTTTAATCTTGCCCTAGTTTCCATTAATGCAGCTTCTGTGTTCTGTTACTGGTGAACTGGGTCTCCCCCCCCACCCCCCTCCCCCCACCCCCCTCACATGCGCACAAGTAGGGAATTAAAATAAATATCAGGTCTGTACTGATTTCACTGATGGGATGCTGCTGTTAGCATTGAGGCCCATTGGTAAAGGAGTGAGGGGGGAAAAAAGCCTGGGGTCCTGCTCCCAATTGCTGTCTGGTGACCCCTGCGTGCGTATGTGAATGTCTGGTATGGGCAGGATTGTGCTCAGCTGTGATGGCCCCCCTCTCGTGAACAAATAACGTGCCAACACTCATCACCTGAACTCGCATATGAAGAGCCCTGTGCCCAAGAAATCACGCTTTCCCTTCAGGAGAGGAGGGAAGGGGCGATAAGAGGAATGGAAACAAAATCTCCCACAAACCATTCACACACACACGTTAGGAGTGGTACGGTAGCGTAGTGGTTCTGTTACTGAACCAGTAATCCAGAGGCCTGGCCTAATAATCTGCAGAATTGAGTTCAAATCCCACCATGGCAGTTTGAAGATTTTCATTCAGTTTTTTAAAAAAATCTGGAAATGAAAGTCTGGCATCAGTTTAAAAAAAAAGTGACCATGAAGCTGTCGGATTGTTCACTAATATCTCTTAGGGAAGGAAACCTGCCGTCCTTACCCAGTCTGGCCTATATGTGATTCAAGTCCCTCACCAATATGGTTGACTCTTAGGGGTTGATTTTCCTAAAGCTGTCGGGAAGGAGGCGGGACTACAACTTTCGGGTTTTAGTCCTGCCTACATCGACGTTCGGCCAGTCCACGCGATTTCCCCTTGATTGACCTTGTTAAGCCCGCCCAGTGGGCTCAGCAGGCCAATTAAGGGCCACCCGGCAACAGGTGACGTCACAGACTGAAATTTCATCTGTCAAGAGGTCTTGGCAGATGAAATATCAGTGTTTCACAGCTGTTTGAAGCTGTCAAACACTGACAATCTGACTTCTAACCTGAGTCCTTTTACACAGACTCAGTTAGAAGTCTCACTGGCAATGAAAGCTGAAGGCTGTCACTTTTGACAGCTCGCAGCCATTCTGCTTTCTGTGACGGCTGAGTGATGGACTCCCGAAACCTAGAGGAAGAAAGGCTGTTAAGGTAAGTACAGGTAATTTAAACTTCTTTACACACTTCAAACACATTTACCTTTGCACTCATGCACCCATCACTCACCTGAACACCGACATCGCGACCCCTCCAAGTCCAAAGATGTGCGGCTTAGGATGATTGGCTATGATAAATTGACCCTTAGTGTTAGGGGGATTAAATACGTGGGGTTACGGGGATAGGGTGGGATATGTGTTGGTGTAGGGGTTACGGGGATTGGGTGGGATATGTGTCGGTGCAGGCTCGATGGGCCGAAATGGCCTCTATCTGCACTGTGGGGTTTCTGTGATTCTGTGATTCCTCCAACCCGACGGCCCGACTCCTCTAACCTGGCATGGTTTGGAGCCGTCGGGAATCCCACACGACACCCTTCAAAATAGGGATTAGGCTAAAAACTGCCTGTTAACTACCTGTTAACAGGCAGTTAATTGGCACTAATCCCTTCCCGCCTCGGGTCGGCAGGTCCCAGTGTGGGGCGGGTACCCACCTCCCCTGAAACTTACGTGGAGGTGGGTTTTGGGCGGGATGGTGTCGGGACCCCCGAAATCGGGATTTCCCCCCCCCCCCGCATGCTTGAAACCCCGCCTGACGGCTCCAGGAAAATCGACCCCTTAATTTCCCTCTAAAGTGGCCGAGCAACCACCTTCTCCAGGCAACTAAGGATCATCAGTAAATGCTGGCCTTGCCGTACTGTGGTGCAAATGTTCCCTGCCACTTGTCAGCCCGTGTCTGCATGTTATCTAGGCCCTGTTGTAGGCTGGCATGGGCTGCTTTATTATCAGGGGAGTTGTGTGCAGCTGCACACTCTGGAATCGCCAGTGAATGGCCCACACTTGACCTTCTGATAGGGGGAGGTCATTAACGAAGCAGCTGAAGATGGGTGGGCCAAGGTCACCTCTGTGAGGAAGTCCTGCAATAATGTCATAATGTCATCAATAATGCTGACTGCTCTGTTTTCCCTTTGACCCTCTTTGACTTCCATTTTGCTGGGGCACCTTGATGGCAAGGGTGGCTATTCTCCCCGCTCCTCATGCATTCAACCCGTGTCCGTGTCTAATCTCACACTGAGGAGTGAGAGTAGACTAAATATTTACAGTTAAGGAGCTAGCACCAGCACAGGCTGCATGAGCAAAATAGCCTCATTTTGTACTGTAATTTCTATGATTTGTCTGTAGTTCCCAGTGACTGGTTACAGCATGAGATTGACAGATGCCTTGCATCACGTTGCCTCCCTAAGGTGGGTGGCAGAGCACGTTTCAGAGTGAGACCTAAAGAAAGTAGAAAATAATCAGAAAAGGTGGAAACAATAAATGCTTTAAATGAGATTTTCTGAGCTATTCATGTCCCTGGCAAGGGAAGGAAAATGATGGGCTACATTTTAATTTTCTCAGCATGGTACAGCATAAAAATAGAAGAGTCTTTAACAGGAACATTAGTAATATTACAAAGAATGATGGGTAGGTGTCACTGATTCCAAGAAAATAATCTCATTGATGGGCTCAGTTGAAGTGGTGAACATTTAACCACCAAGCACAAGCTGGTTGTTGTCCCTTGGTCCCGAGATCTTCATTATATTCTCCCACACATTCCTTTTTATAATATAAATACCATGTTCTTTCTAATCATAAAGGTTAAGGCAGCTCCTTGTCATTTGGAAGGAATCTTTTCCTCAGCAGCTGCTGATGCCAAAATCAAAGGCCAGGATGTTGTGTTCAGCTGATGTGTGATGACCCTCACTGAAAGATAACATTTCTGATATAATCATTGTAAAATTAACCTGGAGTGGCAATATTGCTGCTCTCTCTGTCTGTCTCTGTCTGTCTCTCTCTGTCTGTCTCTCTGTCTGTCTCGCTCTCTCTGTCTGTCTCGCTCTCTCTGTCTCGCTCGCTCTCTCTGTCTCGCTCGCTCTCTCTGTCTCGCTCGCTCTCTCTGTCTCGCTCTCTCTGTCTCGCTCGCTCTGTCTCGCTCGCTCTGTCTCGCTCGCTCTGTCTCGCTCGCTCTCTCGCGCTCGCTCTCTCTGTCTCGCTCTGTCTCGCTCGCTCTGTCTCGCTCGCTCTGTCTCGCTCGCGCTCTCTCTCTCGCGCTCTCTCTCTCGCTCTCTCTCTCTCGCGCTCTCTCTCTCGCGCTCTCTCTCTCGCGCTCTCTCTCTCGCGCTCTCCCTCTCTCGCGCTCCCTCTCTCGCGCTCCCTCTCTCGCGCTCCCTCTCTCTCGCTCCCTCTCTCGCGCTCCCTCTCTCGCGCTCTCTCTCTCGCGCTCTCTCTCGCGCTCTCTCTCGCGCTCGCTCTCGCTCTCTCGCGCTCGCTCTCTCGCGCTCGCTCTCTCGCGCTCTCTCTCTCGCGCTCTCTCTCTCGCGCTCTCTCGCGCGCTCTCTCGCGCGCTCTCTCTCGCGCGCTCTCTCTCGCGCTCTCTCTCTCGCGCTCTCCCTCTCTCGCGCTCCCTCTCTCGCGCTCCCTCTCTCGTGCTCCCTCTCTCTCGCTCCCTCTCTCGCGCTCCCTCTCTCGCGCTCTCTCTCTCGCGCTCTCTCTCGCGCTCTCTCTCGCGCTCGCTCTCGCTCTCTCGCGCTCGCTCTCTCGCGCTCGCTCTCTCGCGCTCTCTCTCTCGCGCTCTCTCTCTCGCGCTCTCTCGCGCGCTCTCTCGCGCGCTCTCTCTCGCGCTCTCTCTCTCGCGCTCTCTCTCTCGCGCTCTCTCGCGCGCGCGCGCGCTTTCGCGCGCTCTCTCTCGCGCGCTCTCTCTCGCGCGCTCTCTCTCGCGCTCTCTCTCTCGCGCGCTCTCTCTCGCGCGCTCTCTCTCTCTCTCTCCCTCTGTCTCTCTCTCTGTCTCTGTCAATTCAATTCAATTCAATTTCAATTCAATTCAAATGCTTTATTGGCATGAAAGTTTACAGAGAACCATATTGCCAAAGCTTACATAGCAAAAAGGTACAGTTTTCCAACATTCTGTAGGTGTCAATCGATTTGACATTTGTTGGGTACATACAATATTACTTTTAAACAATATTAATTTTAAACAGTCTTTCTACTTCATTTGGTACGTTCAATATTAATTTTAAACAGTCTTACTTTTAAACAGTCCTCAGGTTGTGACATGTTGTTACATATTTGGCCCCAAGGTATGGTCTGTCTCCTTCTCCTAGGACTAATCTCAATTTTGACAGATCATCCAATTCCTTGAAATCTGGGATTGTTTGGCTTAGCTTGTTGAATAATATGTTTCTTGATGTGTTGAATTTTTCGCATTTTAGGAGGAAATGCATTTCTGTTTCAACCTCGCCAGCCAGACATTGATCGCATATTCTATTCTCTCTAGGCTGCCAGGATTTCTTGTATCTGCCTTTTTCAATTTCCAGTTGGTGGTCGCTTAGTCTGTACCTGGTGAGGGTCTGTCTCTGTTTTGTGTCTCTGATGGTCGTGAGGTAGTCTGCCAGTTTATATTCTCTTTTTAGGGCCCGGTAACATTCTAATCTGCTTTGGCTTTCGGTTATTTTGTTCCAATGTTCCAGGTAGGTTTCTTTGCATTTTTTAATGATTTGGTTCACTCGGATTGGTGTTTGGACGGCTGTGTTGGTCTGGGGCTGGTCAGGGTCCGGCTGAGTACTTAGTTTCAGTAGCAGCTGACTCAGGGGACTCTTTTCTGGGTTTAGCTCTTGGGTCTGAAAGGCTTTGAAATGAAGGGTGTCTGGGGAGCTAGATTTGAGGTGATTTAGGAAGTTTAGTGCTCGTTTTTGGATGTTTATTATCAGTGGGTATCTGCCTAGTTCGGCTCTGCATGCATTTGTTGGCGTTTTTCTTTGGGTGCGAAGGATGCTTCGGCAGAATTCTGCATGTATGGCTTCTATTGTGTGTTTTTCCCATTTAGTGTAGCTTTGGTGATTTAGCGGGCCCCATACTTCACTACCGTACAGTGCAATGGGCAGGATTATGCTGTCAAATATTTTGAGCCAGATTTTGATTGGGATTTGGATGTTGTAGAATTTTCTTTTTATTGCATATAGGGCTCTTCGGGCTTTTTCTTTTAGTGCATTCACTGCTATGCTGAAGCTCCCTGATGCTGTAATAGTTAGACCAAGGTAGGTGTAGCTCATAGTGTGTCCTATAGTGGTATCACTGAGGGTAAACTGGTATTTGTTTTCCTGACATCTGGGTCTTTTTTGAAAAATCATGATGTTGGTTTTCTTTAGATTTACTGTTAGAGCCCAATTTTGGCAGTATTTGTCGAGTAGGTCTAGTTGTTGCTGTAATCCCTGTTCTGTGGGAGACAGCAGAACCAGGTCGTCCGCATAGAACAGGGACTTCACTTCTCCATCCAGGAGACGGAGACCTGGTGACTCGCTTTGCTCCAGCATGTCTGCTAATTCATTTATGTATATGTTGAACAGGGTCGGGCTCAAATTGCAGCCCTGCTGGACGCCTCTTCTCTGGGTGAAGAAATCGGTGCGTTTGTCTCCAATTTTGACCCCGCATTTGTTTTTCAGATACATTGATTTAATAAGGTCATAGACTTTGCCCCCTATTCCACACTGAAGAAGTTTATAATAGAGCCCTTCGTGCCATATAGAGTCAAAGGCTTTCTTGAAGTCGATGAAACAGGCGAATATTTTCCCATTTTTTGTTTGGTGTATATGTTTTCCAATGAGGGTGTGAAGGGTATAGATATGGTCGGCGGTGCGGTGTTTTGGAAGAAAGCCTATTTGGTTTTTTCTGAGGATATTATGTTTGTTAAGAAAATCAAGTAATCTACTATTTAGAATACTGCAGAATAACTTCCCTAGACAACTGTTGACACAGATGCCGCGGTAGTTATTTGGGTCTGATTTGTTTCCACTTTTATATATGGGGGAGATTAGTCCTTGGCACCAGATATCGGGAAAACAGCCTGAGCGTAATATGATGTTGAATAGTTTGAGTATCGCACCCTGCATCTCCATATTGCTGAACTTGAGCATTTCATTTTTGATGTTGTCTGGGCCACAGGCTTTCTTTAGGTGGAGAGATTTTGTTTTTGTGGCCAGTTCTTTCCATGTGATTGGGGAGTCTAGAGGGTTTTGGTTGTCTTTAATTGTTGCTTCTAATGTGTGGAGTTTTTCTGTGACCTGATGTTGACTTGGGTTTGTTTCGTTTATTGGTATGTCTTTGTAGAGGTTTTCAAAATGTGTTCTCCAGATGTCGCCATCTTGGATTGGTAATGCTTGCAATTGTGTTGTACTCAGGTTATTCCACATTTCCCAGAATTGTTTTGGATTGGTGGAGTTTTCAATTTCTTCGAGTATTTTGTGGGTATAGTTTTGTGTTTTGTTCCTAATGGTGTGTTTATATCTTTTGAGGGTTTCATTGTATCTAGTACGTAGGTCCGGATTGTTTGGTTGCTGATGCTTTTGGTTTGATATTTTTCTCAGGTCTTTTCTGGCATTTTTGCATTCGTGGTCAAACCATTTCATATTTTTATTTTGTCTTTTGTGACGCTTCCTCTTCTGTTTCACGAGGTCGGCTTTTACAGCTGCCTCATGGAAGATCATATTTATATCCTCTATGGTCGTGTTTACACCATCTCTGGTGATCTCATATAGATTTTCTTTAAATTTTGAAATTTTACTTGTGAGATCAGGTGAATTTAGTGCTGTGATGAATTTATCTCCACTGTCTGGGGCCCATCTGTATGTCTGGTTTATTTTATGTAGCTTACTGGGTTCCTTTTTTGTGTCTGTAGTTTGGGCAGAAAGTTTAAGGTACACATTTATTTGGTTATGGTCTGAGAGGGGGGATTGCTGCCTGACAGTGAATGCGTTGATATCGCAGGGGTCCAGGTCAGTGATTGTATAGTCCACCACACTAGACCCAAGAGTTGAGGAGTATGTGAGTCTCCCTAGGGAGTCCCCTCTGAACCTACCATTAACTATGTACAGGCCTAAGGCTCGGCAGAGTTGCACTACCTCCCTACCGCTTTTATTTATTTCACGATCAAGGTTGTTCCGATTTGCGATGGCTGGTGTGACATCTAAAGGGGTCTGGCCAAACACATGGTTGTTTCCCTGTGGGTCTATGAAGTCAGGTTCACAACCGGTCCTTGCATTTAGGTCCCCACATATTATCACCTTTCCTTGGGCCTGGAAATGGCTGATTTCCATGTGGAGAGTATCAAATAACTCCTCTTCGAAATATGGCGAATCTATTGGAGGTATGTAGATCGCACATAAGTAAACATCTTTTTTTGCTATTCCTATATTTTTATCTAGTTTTAGCCATACGTGTGATTTCCCCTGTTTTACCGGTGAGATGTGTTTGTCCAGTTCTCCCTTATACCACACCAATATTCCCCCGGAGGTTCTGCCCTTGCGTGTTTTAGTGTTCTTTACTGAGGGCACAATGATTTCATGGTACATTGGAGGACAGTGGGTCGGCACGTCCTTTTGGCACCATGTTTCTGTTAACACAATTATATCAATGTCTTTTATAGCTTTTAGGAATTCAGGGTCTGTACTCTTCATCCCAAAAGTTGAGGAGCGGAGGCCCTGGATATTCCAGCAGCTTATGTGGAAAGAACGCATTTATATAGTTCAATAAAATGAAATAAAATGGACCTATTTTGTGGGATGAGTGTGGAAACACTATTTTCTATAATGCTAAATGATGATTTAGTATAAATTTCATGAGGCATGCACATATATCTATCTAATAATAGTAATAATACTGATAAGATAACAATAATGATAATGATAAATAACAATATTAATAATTTCTCCGGCTTTCTATCAGGCTGTTCAGCATCGTCATGATCTTTCTCAGTTCTTGGTCTACAGTCTGTGGTCTAGAGGGGGGTCTTGGGTCAGGTATAAAAGCACGGTTCTGTTGTTGGTTTTGTAAAGGGGGGTGGGGGACATTGGTGGTCCTGTTTGGGCTCCCAATGGTAGAGGGGGTGGGAGGGCTGCGTCTTTTGGCAGTGTTTATGAGGTTTCTTGCGAAGACCCACATCCGCTGTTTGAGTAGATGTATTTCGTCATAGAGGTCCCTTGTGTTGATGTTTGGATGATGGGCCAGGGAGACGTTGGGGAGGACAGAACATCTCGTGTCGATCTCCCTGTTGGTGTTGTGGATTATATAGGCTGGGGTGTCCTTTCTGGGCAGTAGTGTGGAGATCACGATCCGCGCCTCGGGGAATTCCCTGCTGGCCTTTTCTGCCATCCTGCTCACCGCCCTAGCCGTGCCTTCCTGTAGGGTGCGTAGGTCGTTCGTGCCTGTGTGGATCACAATCCATTTGGGGCTTCCAAGGGATTCTTTGTTCAGGATCTTCATTGCTTGGCCTGTGTTGCTGCACCATTTTTTCAGGACTTGATGGTCTGGGAACAGCCTCTGGGGGTCCAGAAACTTTCCGTTGGAGTCGGTCAGCAGGACCACCTGAGGGGCTGGTTTTTCAGACTGGGTAACAGTAGTCTGGGTATGGCTCGCCTGGTGGCTGGTTGTTGGCTGGGTTTCTGGGATATGTTGTGTGGCAGGAGCGGGGTTTGGGGCTTTCGGTGTGTCATCGTTTGGGGGGGTATCTGTCGGTTTTTGTGTTCCTGTGTGTGAGGACTGGGTAGCAGTAGTCTGGGCATGACTCGACTGAGGGCTGGTTGGAGCGGGGTTTGTGGCTTTCGGTGTGTCTTCGTGTGGGGTGGCATCCGGCGGGTTCTGTGTCTTTGTGTGTGTTGTTTTTGTGTCCTCAGGTTTTTGGACCTTAAGAGGTTTGTGTTGCCTGCTGAGCCTTTCTACGGTCTCCTTCGTTTTGTTTTGTTGAGTACGGAGTTCTTTGATCTCATTTCTTTGCTCCTCTATGGTCTTTCTCATCTTGTGGATGGTGGACTCGTGTTCCGTTTTTAGCTGTTTGAATTCCTCCTTCAAATTCTTGGCCAGTGTTTCTCTGTATTCGTTGAAATCAAGTTCTAGTTTGGCCAGATTCTCTTTCATCATTTTGTTTTCGTTGAGAGGTGTGGGGGGGGTGGAGATGTACAGGGAGGTGTTTTCCTCTGCTGGTCTCTCTTCTTCTTCCTCCATTTGGCTCTCATCATCCTCTGTTCGACTCTCTTTTGCTTCCTGTCCATTGGTCCTCTTTGTGTCTGCCTTAGTTTTCAACTGGGGGAATTCCTTTTTGAAGGTGTCCAGATTTTCCACATTCCCCTGTATCATGATCTTTCTATTTTTGTTGTAGTAGCTTATGGTTAGCAGGGGGTCATCTTTATCTAGGTTTCCATCTTTACATATTTTCAGTCTGCCTCCACTGCCAATACCTTCACTGGAGACGTATGCGTAGTGTTTTTGTAAAGTCTCCTTCCAGGAGGTGACGTATTCGGTGTAGAATATGAGGTTGTTCTTCAGCTTAGTCCCTTTGTGTGTGGTATAGTCAACGTAGAGGATTTCTGGGTTATTTTTTAGTGTTGTGTACTTGTATTTTTCCTTTGCTTTATTTTTTGTGCATTGCTCAGGATATATCATTTCCCTGCTCATTGTAGTCGTTTGTTTTTTGTCTCAGATAGATAACTTTTTTTTTCTCTTTTTTGTGTCGTGTTCCACCTTAGCCCACTTTTAGGTCCAAAATTGGGAGTTTTTCAGGGGTTCATCTTTGATATAGCTGCTCTTAAAGGTTTATCTTTCTCTTTTTCTCACAGGCTCTTGGTTCGGGTAGTTTATCGTTTCTCTCGGGTTTCTATTCCTTTTCCTCGCTGGTTTGTTGTTCTTTTTTCAGGTTTTTTTTTTTCGAGCTAAATTTAAATAAAATTAAACTTTTTCCGAACTAACTTTAACTAAAATGAAACTTAGGTAGAATTAGGTAAAACTTATTTCTCCGGCTTTTTTTTTTTTCCTCTTCCGACTCTTTCACTCGCTCTCCGGGTCTCGGACCCGCTCTCTCTCTCCGTGCTCCAAACTCGTCCACTCTCCGTGCCCCGGACTCATTCGCCCTCCGCGCCCTGGGCGGATCTCCTCGCGTCGTCGTGTCGGCCCCCGGGTTTTTTGACTCACCAGGCTGTTTTCTGCCCTGATCTCCCGGTCTCCGTTCCCGCGGTCTCTGGGCCTCGCGGTCTCGGGTTCACCCTCCCCAGGTCTCTTGCTCGTTTTCCCGGTTCGGGCCGCTCCTCCCGTTCTCCGACCTTGCGGTCTCGGGTTCACCCTCCCCAGGCCTCTTACTCGTTTTCCCGGTCTCGCGGTCTCGGGTTCGCCCTCCACCAGGCCTCTTAATCGTTTTCCCGGTTCGGGCCGCTCCTCCCGGTCTCCGATCCCGCGGTCTCTGGGCCTCGCGTTCTCGGGTTCACCTTCCCCAGGCCTCTTATTTACTGTCCTGGTTCGGGCTGCTCCTCCCGGTCTCGCGGTTCAGGCCTCTGTTTCTCTCTCTCTCCAGCTTTTTCTCTCCAGCTGGTGTTTCCTCTCCTCTCTCTCTCTCACGCTCTCTCGCTCCGTCTCTCTCTCTCTAGGTGCAGTTACCTCTCTTTGCTCCTTTTCTCCTTTCAGCCGTTTCCCTTCATTCAAATTTCGCGCTCTCAGCTCTCAGCTCCCAACGCTCTCTCCGGGCTTCTGCCCTGGTCCCAGCCCCTCGGCTCGGCTGTGCAGTCCCGGCCCGGCCTGGCCCGGCTCGGTGTTTGTCCGAGTTTCTCCGACCCCGGAGTTTCTCAGGTTTCAGGCCCCGGGCTTGCTCGCTCTCCAGGCCCGACAGTCCCGACCCGATCCGGCACCCCTACCTCTCTCCTACTTTCTCTGTCTCTGTCTCGCCAGCTTTCTCTCTCCCAGTCTCTCTCTATCTCACTCTCTCTCTCTCTAGCTCTATCTCTGTCTCTCTCTCTCTCTCTCTCTCTCTCTCTGTCTCTCTCTCTCTCTCTGTCTCTCTCTCTGTCTCTGTCTCTCTCTCTGTCTCTCTCTGTCTCTGTGTGTCTCTCTCTCTGTGTCTCTCTGTGTCTCTGTCTCTCTCTCTCTCTCTCTCTCTCTCTGTCTCTCTCTCTCTCTCTCTCTGTCTCTCACTCGCTCTCTCTCTGTCTCTCTCTCTCTCTCTGTCTCTCTCTGTGTCTCCCAATTCCAATTCCAATTCAATTCAAATGCTTTATTGGCATGAAAGTTTACAGAGAACCATATTGCCAAAGCTTACATAGCAAAAAGGTACAGTTTTCCAACATTCTGTAGGTGTCAATCGATTTGACATTTGTTGGGTACATACAATATTACTTTTAACAATATTAATTTTAAACAGTCTTACTTTTAAACAGTCCTCAGGTTGTGACATGTTGTTACATATTTGGCCCCAAGGTATGGTCTGTCTCCTTCTCCCAGGACTAATCTCAATTTTGACAGGTCATCCAATTCCTTGAAATCTGGGGTTGTTTGGCTTAGCTTGTTGAATAATATGTTTCTTGATGTGTTGAATTTTTCGCATTTTAGGAGGAAATGCATTTCTGTTTCAACCTCGCCGGCCAGACATTGATCGCATATTCTATTCTCTCTAGGCTGCCAGGATTTCTTGTATCTGCCTTTTTCAATTTCCAGTTGGTGGTCGCTTAGTCTGTACCTGGTGAGGGTCTGTCTCTGTTTTGTGTCTCTGATGGTCGTGAGGTAGTCTGCCAGTTTATAATCTCTTTTTAGGGCCCGGTAACATTCTAATCTGCTTTGGCTTTCGGTTATTTTGTTCCAATGTTCCAGGTAGGTTTCTTTGCATTGTTTAATGATTTGGTTCACTCGGATTGGTGTTTGGACGGCTGTGTTGGTCTGGGGCTGGTCAGGGTCCGGCTGAGTACTTAGTTTCAGTAGCAGCTGACTCAGGGGACTCTTTTCTGGGTTTAGCTCTTGGGTCTGAAAGGCTTTGAAATGAAGGGTGTCTGGGGAGCTAGATTTGAGGTGATTTAGGAAGTTTAGTGCTCGTTTTTGGATGTTTATTATCAGTGGGTATCTGCCTAGTTCGGCTCTGCATGCATTTGTTGGCGTTTTTCTTTGGGTGCGAAGGATGCTTCGGCAGAATTCTGCATGTATGGCTTCTATTGTGTGTTTTTCCCATTTAGTGTAGCTTTGGTGATTTAGCGGGCCCCATACTTCACTACCGTACAGTGCAATGGGCAGGATTATGCTGTCAAATATTTTGAGCCAGATTTTGATTGGGATTTGGATGTTGTAGAATTTTCTTTTTATTGCATATAGGGCTCTTCGGGCTTTTTCTTTTAGTGCATTCACTGCTATGCTGAAGCTCCCTGATGCTGTAATAGTTAGACCAAGGTAGGTGTAGCTCATAGTGTGTCCTATAGCGGTATCACTGAGGGTAAATTGGTATTTGTTTTCCTGACATCTGGGCCTTTTTTGAAAAATCATGATGTTGGTTTTCTTTAGATTTACTGTTAGAGCCCAATTTTGGCAGTATTTGTCGAGTAGGTCTAGTTGTTGCTGTAATCCCTGTTCTGTGGGAGACAGCAGAACCAGGTCATCCGCATAGAACAGGGATTTCACTTCTCCATCAAGGAGACGGAGACCTGGTGACTCGCTTTGCTCCAGCATGTCTGCTAATTCATTTATGTATATGTTGAACAGGGTCCCTCTCTCTCTCTCTGTGCCTCTCTGTGTCTCTGTCTCTCTCTCTCTCTCTCTGTGTGTCTCTCTGTGTCTCTCTCTCTCAAATTCAAATTCAAATTCAAATTCAAATGCTTTATTGGCATGAAAGTTTACAGGGAACCATATTGCCAAAGCTTACATAACAAAAAGTACAGGTTTCCAACATTCTGTAGGTGTCAAACGTCTCTCTCTCGCCCTGTCTCTCTCTCTCGCCCGTCTCTCTCTCTCGCCCTGTCTCTCTCTCGCCCGTCTCTCTCTCTCGCCCTGTCTCTCTCTCGCCCTGTCTCTCTCTCGCCCTGTCTCTCTCTCGTGCCCTGTCTCTCTCTCGCGCCCTGTCTCTCTCTCGCGCCCTGTCTCTCTCTCGCGCCCTGTCTCTCTCTCGCGCCCTGTCTCTCTCTCGCGCCCTGTCTCTCTCTCGCGCCCTGTCTCTCTCTCGCGCCCTGTCTCTCTCTCGCGCCCTGTCTCTCTCTCGCGCCCTGTCTCTCTCTCGCGCCCTGTCTCTCTCTCGCGCCCTGTCTCTCTCTCGCGCCCTGTCTCTCTCTCGCGCCCTGTCTCTCTCTCGCGCCCTGTCTCTCTCTCGCGCCCTGTCTCTCTCTCGCGCCCTGTCTCTCTCTCGCGCCCTGTCTCTCTCTCGCGCCCTGCCTCTCTCTCGCGCCCTGCCTCTCTCTCGCTCCCTGCCTCTCTCTCGCTCTCTGCCTCTCTCTCGCTCTCTGTCCCTGTCTCTCTCGCGCTCTCTCTTGCGCTCTCTCTCTCGCTGTCTGTGATGAAATAACACTGTGTTCTGGCATTTGTATTGTCTGTTGTTGTTGTACTTGCTAATGTCTGGAATTTTCTACAGATGTAAACACTAATGCTCCTCCCTAGCCCCGCCCCTCTGGATCCTCCGGATTGGTGTGAGTCTTACTCATAAGGGCTGGGTAGGTGAGGAATGATGGCTGCCTTGTGTTAACTCGATGCCATGTTCTTACTTAATAAAAGCCTTTCGTTTTAAGGTTTAACCTCTTGGATTCAGGCAGTTGTTTGGCACATCAATTTTATTAAGTAACAACTTTTGGAAGATGGATCGATTTTTGAAACCAGAGCGTCTGGATATCGATTCCCATTTGGCAGATGCGTCGAAGAAATTTACGCATTGGCTTCGATGTTTTGAACACTTCATCGCATCGATCGATCCGACGGTTAACAAGTTGGGTCTTCTAACCAACTTGGTAAGTCATCAAACTTACGCTATAATTGAAGATATTACTACATATGAAGAGGCCCTTGCAGCTCTTAAGGCCCAGTACCTTAAGTCGGTTAATGAAGTATACGCCAGGTATCTTTTGTCTACTCGCAGGCAATTACCCGAGGAATCCCTGGACGATTTCCTGCAGGACCTTAAGGCTTTGGCTAAGGATTGCAACTACAAGGCTGTCTCTGCCATTGTGTATCAGGAAGAAGCCATCCACGATTCTTTCATATCTGGCCTCCGATCTAATTATATTAGACAGAGACTCCTCGAGAACGACTCGTTAGTTTTAAAAACGGTCGTCGCTACTGCTCGATCGTTAGATGTAGCCCAGAAGAATTTAGAATGTGGTAAACCACTGTTATACCTGCCTGTGTGGGTGTTTGTATTCCACTGTGTACATGTCTGTACATGCCTCGGCTGACTCCTCCCACGAGTCCAGGTATAAAGGTGACTGCTCCACAGTCCCTCTGTATTCTGGACTGGTTGACCACTCGAGGCACACCTTCATTCTCTTGTTAATAAAAGCCTGTTAGTTACTCGCTTAACCTCAGTCTTTTGAGTAATTGATAGCGCATCAATTTTATTAACAAGATTTTTTTATAATGGAGAAGATCCTCACACCAGCATGCCTGGACTTAGACCATTGGGAGGCGGACGCATCCACCAAGTTTGCTCACTGGCTTAGGTGCTTTGAAAGATTCCTGATCGCCTCCGCTGCAACGGTCAAATCGGATGAGGACAAACTGGATGTCCTGACCTCCAAAGTGAACCACCGAGCATACTCGGTCATCCAGGACGCAACCTCGTACACGGCTGCTCTCAAGCTCCTCAAGGACCAGTACACACGCCCAGTGAATGAGGTGTACGCCAGGCACCTCCTGGGGAGTCGTAAACAACAACCTGGGGAATCGACCGAGGAATACCTTCAGGCACTGTCTGTGCTTGGCCGGGCCTGTGGTTGTAAGGATGTAAAGGCCGCCGTGTACACAGAGGAACTTATCCAGGACGCTTTTGTAGCGGGCCACAGGTCCAATTACACCCGACAGCGGGAGCAGAGTGACCTCGACCTCAACAAGGCCTCTGAACTCGCACTATCATTGGACGCAGCCTACCGGGGCATGGATGCCTACTCCTCTGCACCGTGAACGCCACGGGGAACGACAGCCTGGGACACGGTAGGACCGTCTCATAGCGCCGTGCCACCCCAGCCACATCCCAGCAATGGCTCAACTACCGCAGCAGTGTCCCAAGGCCAGAAATGCTACTTCTGTGGCCAGGCCAAACACCCCAGAGCGCACTGCCCGGCGAAAAATGCGATCTGCTCGGGCTGCGGGAAGAAGGGACACTACGCCAGCGTCTGCAGGGCCAAAGCCACCCCGAACCCCAGCAGCGCCGCGTGTGGGCCGTGCGGGCCGCCATCTTGGGCCTCCCCAGCCATGTGCGAACCACCGGAACAGCAGCCATTTTGGACGCCTCCAGCCACATGGGGATCATGGACGCCGCCATCTTGGACGCCAGCCGGGACGCAGCAGGCCCCCAACACCGCCTCATCTGATACCCGCAGCGACACACCGACCCCTACGCTGGCCTCCGTTACGCTGGACCAAGCGAGACCGCACCAACTGGCCCGGTCCACAATGGACATTAAGGTAAATGGTCACGAAACAACCTGCCTTTTTGACTCTGGGAGCACGGAGAGCTTCATCCACCCCGACACGGTGCGGCATTGCTCTCTCCCAGTCCTGCCTGCGCACCAGCGGATTTCTATGGCCTCCGAGTCCCAGTCGGCGGACATTGGCGGCTACTGCGTGGTGACACTCTTAGTAGACGGGACTGTGTATGATAATTTTAAACTTCTGGTCCTGCCCCACCTCTGCGCTGCCGTTCTACTGGGGTTAGATTTTCAGTGCCACCTTAAAAGTGTTACGATGGCGTACGGTGGACCCCTCCCCCCACTCACAGTCCGCAGCCAGCAGCTTCCAAATTGCCCGCCGTGCACCAGGTGCAACCTCTCCACACTCAGAGTCACCCCCCCCCCCCCCCACTGTTTGCTAACCTCACCCCCGACTGTAAGCCCATCGCCACAAAGAGCAGGCGATACAGTGCCGGGGACAGGGTTTTCATTAAAACCGAAGTGGAGCGGCTCCTGAAGGAGGGGATTATTGAGGGCAGCCCCAGCCCCTGGCGAGCCCAGGTTGTGGTCGTTAAGACCGGCGAGAAGCAGCGCCTGGTCATCGACTACGGCCAGACAATAAATCGCTACACCCTGCTGGACGCTTACCCACTCCCCCGCATAGCTGATATGGTCAACCAGATCGCGCAGTACCGTGTCTTCTCGACCATTGACCTGAAATCAGCGTACCACCAGCTCCCTATCTGCCCTGAGGACCGCCAGTATACTGCCTTTGAGGCAAACGGCCGCCTCTATCACTTCCTTAGGGTTCCCTTTGGCGTCACCAACGGGGTCTCCGTCTTCCAAAGGGAGATGGACTGGATGGTCGATCAAAATGCGTTGCAGGCCACTTTCCCATATCTGGACAAAGTGACCATCTGCGGCCATGACTTGCAGGATCATGACGCAAACCTTGAAAAATTCCTCTGCACCGCCCAACTCCTGAACCTGACGTATAACAAGGAGAAGTGCATATTCCACACAACCCGCCTCGCCATCCTTGGCTGTGTTGTGGAACACGGAGTCATCGGTCCCGACCCCGACCGGATGCGTCCCCTTATGGAACCCCCACTGCCTCAAGGCCCTGAAGAGGTGCCTAGGGTTTTTCTCCTATTACGCCCAGTGGGTCCCCTAGTATGCGGACAAGGCCCGTCCGCTGATCAAGTCCACCTCTTTTCCCTTGACG
This sequence comes from Somniosus microcephalus, assembly GCF_052327205.1. Taxonomy (NCBI): domain Eukaryota; kingdom Metazoa; phylum Chordata; class Chondrichthyes; order Squaliformes; family Somniosidae; genus Somniosus; species Somniosus microcephalus. The sequence goes on along the minus strand of NC_140992.1, from coordinate 190,367,148 downwards.
GCAGAGGCCCGCTTAGCCTTCCACCGTATCAAGGAAGACATTGCCAAAGCCACCATGCACGCAGTGGACGAATCCATCCCCTTCCAGGTGGAAAGCGACGCGTCCGACTTTGCCCTGGCCGCTACCCTTAATCAGGTGGGGAGATCCGTGGCCTTCTTTTCACGAACCCTCCAGGGCCCGGAGACCAGACACTCCGCTGTTGAGAAGGAGGCCTAGGCTATTGTGGAGGCTGTGCATCATTGGAGGCACTACCTGGCCGGAAAACGATTTACCCTGCTCACTGACCAGCGTTCAGTTGCTTTTATGTTTAACAAGAAGCAGAGGGGCAAAATCAAAAAACGACAAGATCTTGAGGTGGAGAATCGAACTTTCCACCTACAATTACGAGATCTTGTACCGGCCCGGGAAGCTCAATGAACCCCCGGATGCTCTATCGCGTGGCACCTGCGCCAGCGCGCAGATCGATAGACTGCGGGCCCTCCACAATGACCTCTGCCACCCGGGGGTCACCAGGTTCTTCCACTTCATCAAGGCCCGCAACCTGCCTTACTCCATTGAGGAGGTCAGGACCATGACCAGGAACTGCCAAGTCTGTGCTGAGTGCAAACCGCACTTTTATAGACCAGAAAGGGCTCACCTGATAAAAGCCACTCGCCCCTTCGAGCGCCTGAGCGTTGATTTTAAAGGGCCTCTCCCCTCCTCCGACCGCAATGTGTACTTCCTCAACATTATTGATGAGTACTCCCGTTTCCCGTTCGCCATCCCCTGCCCGGACATGACCAGTGCCACGGTCATTAAATGTCTGAACGACCTCTTCACCCTGTTCGGTTTCCCCAGCTATATCCATAGCGACCGGGGCTCATCGTTTATGAGCGACGAACTCCGTCAGTACCTGCTCGCTAGGGGTATTGCCACAAGCAGGACCACCAGTTACAACCCCGGGGGGAACAGACAGGTGGAAAGAGAGAATGCGACAGTTTGGAAGGCCGCCCTGCTAGCCTTAAAGTCTAGGGGCCTTCCGACCTCCCGCTGGCAGGATGTGCTCCCCGATGCGCTCCACTCTATTCGGTCACTGCTCTGCACTGCCACTAACGCCACCCCTCATGAGAAAATGTTTGTCTTCCCAAGGAAGTCCACATCGGGGACATCGCTACCGCCATGGCTGACGTCTCCAGGGCCGGTCCTACTGAGAAGACACGTGAGGACCCATAAAATGGACCCCCTGGTCGAGAGGGTTGACCTCCTCCACGCCCACCCCCAGTATGCTTACATTGCGTACCCGGACGGGCGGGATGACACAGTCTCCATACGAGACCTCGCACCCTCGGGGGCCCCAGTTACCCACTACCACCCCCCCCCCCCAACGATCCAATATCCAACCCCAGCAGACGGCACGTCTGGGCCCCGCGACCCGCTCGACACCCACGAGGACTACACACCAGTGCCCCAGCCTACGCGGGACTCGACGCCGGAAGCTTCACTACCCCTGCCGTCGCCACGTCGATCACAGCGGCAGACAAGACCTCCGGAGAGACTCCAATACACAAACTTTAATACACTTCACCCCGCTGGACTCATTTTTAAACAAAGGGTGAGTGTGGTAAACCACTGTTATACCTGCCTGTGTGGGTGTTTGTATTCCACTGTGTACATGTCTGTACATGCCTCGGCTGACTCCTCCCACGAGTCCAGGTATAAAGGTGACTGCTCCACAGTCCCTCTGTATTCTGGACTGGTCGACCACTCGAGGCACACCTTCATTCTCTTGTTAATAAAAGCCTGTTAGTTACTCGCTTAACCTCAGTCTTTTGAGTAATTGATAGCGCATCAGCAGGCAATTACCCGAGGAATCCCTGGACGATTTCCTGCAGGACCTTAAGGCTTTGGCTAAGGATTGCAACTACAAGGCTGTCTTTGCCATTGTGTATCAGGAAGAAGCCATCCACGATTCCTTCATATCTGGCCTCCGATCTAATTATATTAGACAGAGACTCCTCGAGAACGACTCGTTAGTTTTAAAAACGGTCGTCGCTACTGCTCGATCGTTAGATGTAGCCCAGAAGAATTTAGAAGTGTATGCATCAGCCCATGCATCTCTCTCAGCCTCATGTGTTCCGAGTATGGAGGCATCCATAACACCAATGGAGCCTCCACTTAATCCTATTGTTGCGGCTGTACCCCATGGGTCTAAGTGTTTTTTTGTGGCCAATCTAAACACCCCAGGCAAAGATGCCCAGCCAGAGAGGCTACCTGTTTTAAATGTAAGAAACAGGGACATTTTAGTAAAGTGTGTAAGGGTAATCCTGTACCCGATGTCTTCTCTGCTGCCGCCTATCGTTTTACTCTAGCCTCGCTACAGTTGACCAGACCATACCGTGTTCCTTGTCGAAATCTATGATGGACATCAAGATTAATGGTCGTCCTACTGGGTGTTTGATAGACTGTGGCAGTACTGAAAGTTTTATACACCCCAACCTTGTTAACTCCTGTTCATTGACGGTGTATCCTACTCGAAGTGAAATTGTGATGGCGTCCAAGTCCCTTACTTCGGAGGTAACTGGATATTGTAAAGTCACATTGACTGTTAAGGATACGGAGTATAAGGACTTTAAACTCCTCATATTACCTCAGTTGTGTGTGAACTTAATTTTAGGCTTGGACTTCCAGTGTCAGCATGAGAGCGTTACCCTTAAGTATGGTGGATCTCAGCCTCCACTCACAGTCTGCGGCCTTTCTATTTTAAAAGTAAGTCCGCCGCCTTTGTTCGTGAACCTTGCTCCTAATTGTAGACCTATAGCGACTAAGAGTCGACGGTATAGTTCAGAAGATAAAACATTTATAAAAGAGGAAGTGGAAAGGCTTCAACGGGAGGGAATCATCAAACACAGTAATAGCCCGTGGCGTGCCTAGGTGGTAGTGGTTAAAACTAATGAAAAGAAAAGACTTGTGGTCGATTATAGCCAGACTATAAACTTGTATACCCATTTCTGAGATGGTGAACCAAATAGCTCAGTACCGCGTATTCTCCACCATTGATTTAAAGTCTGCCTACTATCAACTCCCCATCAAAATAGAAGACCGACCTTATACGGCCTTCAAAGCTAATGGGCGCCTGTACCAATTCCTTCGGGTGCCCTTTGGAGTGACGAATGGGGTATCCGTCTTCCAACGGGAGATGGATCGTATGGTGGATGAATACACATTGGAAGCAACATTCCCGTACCTGGACAATGTTACTATCTGTGGGCGTGACCAACGGGAGCATGATCAAAATCTCGCGAAATTCCTAGAGACTGCAAAGAGGTTAAACCTGACCTACAACGAAAACAAGTGTACCTTCAATACTACACGTTTGTGTATTCTTGGTTGCGTTGTGGAGAATGGGGTAATCGGGCCAGATCCTGAAAGATTACGCCCACTTAAGGAATTACCTTTACCTCACACTGTAAAAGCTTTAAGAAGGTGTCTGGGATTCTTCTCGTACTATGCCCAGTGGGTGGCTAGCTACTCAGATAAAGTCCGACCTCTTATTAAGTCGACGTCTTTTCCGCTATCAGCGGAAGCTCAGGAGGCTTTCTTTAATATCAAACGGGACATTGAGAAGGCAGTGGTATGTGCCGTGGATGAGAAGATCCCTTTTCAAGTGGAAAGTGATGCATCTGATTTTGCGTTGGCAGCAACTACCAAGCTGGTAGACCAGTAGCTTTCTTCTCTCATACATTGCAAGGACCAGAAGTTCGACATTCTTCAGTGGAAAAGGAGGCACAGGCGATTATCGAAGCAGTCAGGTATTGGAGACATTATCTCGCTGGCCAACGTTTTACGCTTATTACGGACCAGCGCTCTGTGGCCTTTATGTTCAATACTAAGCAGAGAGGCAAGATCAAAAATGATAAGATTTTAAGATGGCGAATAGAACTGTCAACATATGACTATGATATTCAGTACAGGCCTGGAGTATTTAATGAGCCATCGGATGCTTTGTCACGAGGAGTATGTGCTAGTCTAGGTATAGATAAGCTTCAAAATCTCCACGACGCACTCTGCCACCCTGGGGTTACCAGAATGAACCACTTCATTAAGTCCCACAATCTACCCTACTCTATTGAGGAGGCCCGGACAATGACCAGAACCTGTCGTCTTTGTGCTGAATGCAAACCCCGCTTCTATAAGCCGTCCGAGCCAGCTCATCTTATTAAAGCAACTCGACCATTTGAGCGTTTGAGTCTCGATTTTAACGGTCCCCTTCCATCGAGCGACCGTAATGTCTATTTTCTTAATATTATAGACGAGTACTCTTGGTTCCCTTTTGTTATCCCCTGTCCGGATGTGACTAGTGCTGTTGTAATTAAATGCCTCTGCCAACTGTTTTCCTTGTTTGGCATGCCTAACTATATACAAAGTGATAGGGGTTCTTCCTTTATGAGCGAAGAATTGCGACAGTTTTTGCTATCGAAAGGGATTGCAACGAGTAGAACTACCAGCTATAACCTTTGTGGTAATGGGCAGGTCGAGAAAGAAAATGCGACAGTGTGGAAGGCTATCGTGCTGTCTCTGAAGTCACGAGGCCTGCCGACCTCTTGCTGGCAGGATGTCCTGCCAGACGTGCTGCATTCCATAAGGTCTCTTTTGTATACAGCAACGAGTGCCACCCCTCATGAAAGGATGTTTAGCTTTCCAAGAAAAGCTACTAATGGAGTATCGTTACCCACATAGTTGACAACCATGGGCCCTGTGCTGTTGCGCAGACATGTGAGAGGCCACAAGACTGATCCACTGGTGGAGGAAGTGCAACTCCTCCATGCTAATCCCCAGTATGCGTACATTCAATATCCGGATGGGCGAGAGGATACGGTCTCTATTAAAGATCTTGCACCTGCTGGAGCTTGAAAAGAGTTCGACTCTGAGAGTAGAGTTTTCAATCGTGGTATTGGACCTTCAGAGACACAAACCCTCAGTGTGGAAAACACTGATGATTCTGGGAATTCGAATGAACCGGAGTTAGTACTCCGGGAGGAGCCTCAGCAAGAGTTACGTCGTTCCCAGAGGACTATCAGACCTCCTGACTGACTGAATCTATAGTAGGGGGTGAATGTGATGAAATAACTGTGTTCTGGCATTTGTATTGTCTGTTGTTGTTGTACTTGCTAATGTCTGGAATGTTCTACAGATGTAACCACTAATGCTCCTCCCTAGCCCCGCCCCTCTGGATCCTCCGGATTGGTGAGTCTTACTCATAAGGGCTGGGTCGGTGATGAATGATGGCTGCCTTGTGTTAACTCAATGCCATGTTCTTACTTAATAAAAGCCTTTAGTTTTAAGCTTTAACCTCTTGGATTCAGGCAGTTATTTGGCACATCTCTGTCTCTCTCTCACTTTGTCTCGCTCTCTGTCTCGCTCTCTGTCTCGCTCTCTGTCTCGCTCTCTGTCTCTGTCATTCTGTCTCTTGCTCTCGCTCTCTCGCTGTCTCTCTCTCGCTGTCAATTTCAATTCAAATGCTTTATTGGCATGAAAGTTTACAGGGAACCATGTTGCCAAAGCTTACATAACAAAAAGTACAGGTTTCCAACATTCTGTAGGTGTCAAACGGTTTTGACCCTCGTTGGGTACAGACAGTATTAATTTAAACAGTCGTTGACCCTCGTTGGGTGCATTCAGTATTAATTTAAAACAGTCGTTGGGTACATTCGGTATTAATTTAAACATTTTTAGCGTATATATGCTATGGGTGTGCTCGTTAGTCACTCAATGTTCCTCAGGTTGTGACATGTTGTTACATATTGGGCACCAAGGTATGGTCTGTCTCCCTCCCCCAGGACTATTCTTAATTTTGACAGGTCATCCAATTCTTTGAAATCTGGGGTTGTAAGGCATAGCTTGTCAAAATATATGTTTCTTGTCTCGTTGAATTTTTCGCATTTTAGGAGGAAGTGCACCTCTGTCTCAACCTCGCCGGCTAGACAGTGATCACATATTCTATTTTCTTTAGGTTGCCAGGATTTCTTGTATCTTCCTTTTTCAATTGCCAGTTGGTGGTCGCTTAGTCTGTATCTGGTGAGGGTCTGTCTTTGTTTTGTGTCTCTGATGGTCGAGAGATAGTCTGCCAGTTTATATTCTCTGTTTAGGGCCCGGTAGCATTCTAATCTGCTTTGGCTTTTGGTTATTGTGTTCCAATGTTCCAGGTAGGTTTCTTTGCATTGTTCAATGATTTGGTTCACTCGGATTGGTGTTTGGGGAGAAGTGTTGGTCTGGGACTGGTCAGGGTCCGGCTGGGTAGGAGAACTTAGTTTCAGTAACAACTGACGCTCTCGCTCTCGCTCTCGCTCTCACTCTCACTCTCACTCTCACTCTCACTCTCACTCTCACTCTCGGCCTCGCTCTCTGCCTCTGTCATTCTGTCTCTCGCTGCCTCTCTCGCGCTGTCTCTCTCTCTCGCGCTGTCTCTGTCTCTCGCGCTGTCTCTCTCGCGCTGTCTCTCTCTCTCGCGCTGTCTCTCTCTCTCGCGCTGTCTCTCTCTCTCGCGCTGTCTCTCTCTCTCCCGCTGTCTCTCTCTCTCGCGCTGTCTCTCTCTCTCGCGCTGTCTCTCTCTCTCGCGCGCTGTCTCTCTCTCTCTCGCGCGGTCTCTCTCTCTCTCGCGCGGTCTCTCTCTCTCTCGCGCCGTCTCTCTCTCTCGCGCCGTCTCTCTCTCTCGCGCCGTCGCTCTCTCTCGCGCCGTCGCTCTCTCTCGCGCCGTCGCTCTCTCTCGCGCCGTCTCGCTCTCTCGCGCCGTCGCCCGCTCTCTCCCGCCGTCGCCCGCCCTCTCCCGCCGTCGCCCGCTCCCTCTCCCGCCGTCGCCCGCTCCCTCTCCCGCCGTCGCCCGCTCCCTCTCCCGCCGTCGCCCGCTCCCTCTCCCGCCGTCGCCCGCTCCCTCTCCCGCCGTCGCCCGCTCCCTCTCCCGCCGTCGCCCGCTCCCTCTCCCTCCGTCGCCCGCTCCCTCCCCTCCGTCGCCCGCTCCCTCTCCCGCCGCCGCCCGCTCCCTCTCCCGCCGCCGCCCGCTCCCTCTCCCGCCGCCTCCCTCTCCCGCCGCCGCCCGCTCCCTCTCCCGCCGCCGCCCGCTCCCTCTCCCGCCGCCTCCCTCTCCCGCCGTCGCCCGCTCCCTCTCCCGCCGTCGCCCGCTCCCTCTCCCGCCGTCGCCCGCTCCCTCTCCCGCCGTCGCCCGCTCCCTCTCCCGCCGTCGCCCGCTCCCTCTCCCTCCGTCGCCCGCTCCCTCTCCCTCCGTCGCCCGCTCCCTCTCCCGCCGCCGCCCGCTCCCTCTCCCGCCGCCGCCCGCTCCCTCTCCCGCCGCCTCCCTCTCCCGCCGCCTCCCTCTCCCGCCGCCGCCCGCTCCCTCTCCCGCCGCCGCCCGCTCCCTCTCCCGCCGCCGCCCGCTCCCTCTCCCGCCGCCGCCCGCTCCCGCCGTTGCGCTCCCGCTCCCGCTCCCGCTGTCGCTCGCCCTCTCTCTCGCGCGCTCTCTCTCTCTCGCTCGCGCTCTCTCTCTCTCGTGCTCTCTCTCTCTCGTGCTCTCGCTCTCTCGCGCTCTCGCTCTCTCGCGCTCTCGCTCTCTCGCGCTCTCTCTCTCTCCGCGCTCTCTCTCTCTCGCGCTCTCTCTCGCGCTCTCGCACTCTCTCTCTCGCGCTCTCTCGCGCTCTCTCTCTCGCGCTCTCTCGCGCTCTCTCTCGCGCTCTCTCGCGCTCTCTCGCGCTCTCTCTCTCGCGCTCTCCCTCGCTCCCTCGCTCCCTCTCTCTCTCGCTCCCTCTCTCTCTCTCTCTCTCTTTCTCTCTCTCCCTCTCTGTCTGTCTGTCTCTCTCTCTCTCTCTCTCTCTCCCCGTCTCTCTCCCCGTCTCTCTCCCCGTCCCTCTCCCCGTCCCTCTCCCCGTCCCTCTCCCCGTCCCTCTCTCCGTCCCTCTCTCCGTCCCCCTCTCCGTCCCCCTCTCCGTCCCCCTCTCCGTCCCCCTCTCCGTCCCCCTCTCCGTCTTTCTCTCCGTCTTTCTCTCCGTCTCTCTCAATTCAATTCAATTCAATTCAAATGCTTTATTGGCATGAAAGTTTACAGGGAACCATATTGCCAAAGCTTACATAACAAAAAGTACAGTTTTCCAACATTCTGTAGGTGTCAAACAATTTTGACCTTCGTTGGGTACAGATAATATTAATTTAAACAGTCGTTGACCCTCGTTGGGTACATTCAGTATTAATTTTTAAACAGTCGTTGGGTACATTCGGTATTGATTTAAACATTCTTAATGTTTATATATGCTATGGGTGTGCTCGTTAGTCCCTCACTGTTCCTCAGGTTGTGACATGTTGTTACATATGGGGCACCAAGGTATGGTCTGTCTCCTTCTCCCAGGGCTAATCTTAATTTTGACAGGTCATCCAATTCTTTGAAATCTGGGGTTGTTTGGCTGAGCTTGTCAAAATATATGTTTCTTGTTTTGTTGAATTTTTTGCATTTTAGGAGGAAGTGCATCTCTGTCTCAACCTCGCCGGCCAGACATTGATCACATATTCTATTCTCTCTAGGCTGCCAGGATTTCTTGTATCTTCCTTTTTCAATTGCCAGTTGGTGGTCGCTTAGTCTGTACCTGGTGAGGGTCTGTCTCTGTTTTGTGTCTCTGATGGTCGAGAGATAGTCTGCCAGTTTATATTCTCTTTTTAGGGCCCGGTAACATTCTAATCTGCTTTGGCTTTTGGTTATTTTGTTCCAATGTTCCAGGTAGGTTTCTTTGCGTTGTTTAATGATTTGGTTCACTCGGATTGGTGTTTGGAGGGCAGTGTTGGTCTGGGACTGGTCAGTGTCCGGCTGAGTAGGAGTACTTAGTTTCAGTAGCAGCTGACTCAGGGGACTCATTTCTGGGTTCAGCTCTTGGGTCTGGAGGGCTTTAAAATGAAGGGTGTCTGGGGAACTAGATTTGAGGTGATTTAGAAAGTTTAGTGCTCGTTTTTGGAAGTTTATTATCAGTGGGTATCTGCCTAGTTCGGCTCTACATGCATTTGTTGGTGTTTTCCTTTGGGTGCGAAGAATGCTTCGGCAAAATTCTGCATGTAGGGCTTCTATTGTGTGTTTTTCCCATTTAGTGTAGCTATGGTGATTGAGTGGGCCCCATACTTCACTACCGTACAGCGCAATGGGCAGGATTATGCTGTCAAATATTTTGAGCCAGATTTTGATTGGAATTTGGATGTTGTAGAATTTTCTTTTTATTGCATATAGGGCTCTTCGGGCTTTTTCTTTTAGTGCATTCACTGCTATGCTGAAGCTCCCTGATGCTGTGATGGTTAGACCAAGGTAAGTGTAGCTCATAGTGTGTCCTATGATGGTATCACTGAGAGTAAACTGGTATTTGTTTTCCTGACATCTGGGCCTTTTTTGAAAAATCATGATGTTGGTTTTCTTTAGATTTACTGTCAGGGCCCAATTTTGGCAGTATTTGTCGAGTAGGTCTAATTGTTGCTGTAATCCTTGTTCTGTGGGAGACAGCAGAACCAGGTCGTCCGCATAGAACAGGGACCTCACTTCCCCATCCAGGAGACAGAGACCTGGTGACTCGCTTTGCTCCAGCATGCCTGCTAACTCATTTATGTATATGTTGAACAGGGTCGGGCTCAAATTGCAGCCCTGCCGGACGCCTCTTCTCTGGGTGAAGAAATCGGTGCGTTTGTCTCCAATTTTGACCCCGCATTTGTTTTTCAGATACATTGATTTAATAAGGTCATAGACTTTGCCCCCTATTCCACTCTGAAGAAGTTTATAATAGAGCCCTTCGTGCCATATAGAGTCAAAGGCTTTC